>NC_139512.1:101411978-101946978 GCF_947247035.1 Vipera ursinii | reverse complement strand
GAAGAGTAGACCCTGACTTGGAAATTAAGGATACTCCCTTTTTCATCCTGGTCCTAAGACAATACAAACAATCAGCTCTATTTCACCATCATTTAACAGTGACCATGGTTACAATAGCCCTGTCCTATATTTCATTGCGCACAGTTTAGTTACACAAGCTACAGTAAATAGAAAATAGAATGCCCTCACCTGAATTGTACTTGAATTTGTTTTTGCATCCTGACCTCAATGCTTGTTTTACATATAGATTCCCCTTGGCTCATGCGTGTTTCAGCATTTCTGTCTGATAATTGTAGTTAAGGTTTGAATGAAAGCAGATGTGTCACTGAGATTATACAGTACGCTTGAGCAGGTTTATTTTAATGACAATTTATTTCAATAGAAGAAACTACAGCTGATTTATTTGGTGTACAACATGCTATGATTTAGACTGTGGTTTATCATAGCAGCTAGGTTCACACGTTATGGTTTAGCATAATACATGAATTGTAATCACTGAATTTAATTGTGGTTTGAATGTTAGTTGATCCTACCAGGTTTAATTTAAAGTAATAGGGTCAGTCCTGTGTAACAGCAAACTAAATAGAGGATATCAATAGAGGGGAATTGCACACTGAAACTGAAGATGCACAATCAACCCTATAGCCTATGTTTAGGATTTTTTTTAACTCAGTTGTTGTTGCATATATATAGTTCAAGTGCCAAAAAAGAGCAACCAGCAGAATATCTTTTATAGAGTTTTTGTGCAATGACAAATGATACTTATACCAAAATTAGCACCTTAACTCAAGTATATTTTGTTTTAGGAATGTGATTTTTCCCCCCTATTTCCAGATAGAGAACATTCCAAGGAACTCCAGAACATTTTGTTCTTCTTCAGGACACAAATAATCCAACTATGCTATGGGTGGTCCAGGAATTTTCTGGAAGTAAATCCAATGGAAGTAGGATTTCCAGGCAACCATATCCAGAAGATCATAAGCTATTTCCTGTTCTGGAAGTCTTACATCAGATAATTGCCAGACCACCCCTAGAACAGCCAGATTGGCATGGTTCTAAGGAAGAATGAAACATTAAATTCCTTTCCCACATACCTAAAATGCATGAGGACAATGATAGCACAAAGAAAACTAAACCAAGCTTTTGCAGTCAGTTTAAGATATTGTCTAATAGCAATTTATGATTGCTTTCACTTAGGTTTCAAGCAATTAATCCTGAAGAGGGTCAAAACCCTAAAGAAAATACCACGGAAAATCCTCTCTTTCACCCATTTTTCTGTCTCTCCAGCTTGCATTCATAGTTTTAAATCAGATCAGATCAAATCAAATCTTTTGATACACAGCGAATATATCCTGTTGTGTTACTCTAATTTGTTCACTCAGTTGTTTTCTAGTGAATCAGACTGCAAAATAAATTTAACGTTTAACATTTAATTGTTATCATTTTATCATTTGCCTTTCTTAGATGTCTTAGATAATTTCCCTTTAAATACATGGCACAAGGGAGCATTCCTACAACAAATTTACTTGCTTCAACTTCCACTAGTAATAGTATTTTCCAACTACAGGTAGTCCTTGACTTATGACCATAAAAAGGTAAAGGTAAAGGTTCCCCTGCACATGCGTGCTAGTCGTTTCCAACTCTAGGGGCCAGTGCTCATCTCCGTTTCAAAGCCGAAGAGCCAGCACTTGTCCAAGGACGTCTCCGTGGTCATGTGGCCAGCATGACTAGACGCCAAAGGCGCACGGAACGCTGTTACCTTTCCACCGTAGTGGTCCCTATTTTTCTACTTGCATTTTTACGTGCTTTCCAACTGCTAGGTTGGCAGAAGCTGGGACGAGTAACAGGCGCTCAATTAAGCCTAAAATTTCTGTTGCTAAATGAGACATTTCTTAAGTGAGTTTTACGACTTTTCTTGGCACAGTTGTTATGTGAATCACTAAAGTTGTTAAGTTAGGAACACGGTTGTTAAGTGAATCTGGCTTCCCCATTGACTTTGCTTGTCAGAAGGTCGCAAAAGGTGATCACATGACCCCAGGACACTGAAACCATCATAAATATGAGTCAGTTGCCAAGCATCTGAATTTTGATCACGTGACCTGTGGGGATGCTGCAATGATCGTAAGTGTGAAAAACAGTCATAAGTCACTTTTTTCAGTGCCATTGTAACTTTGAATGGTCACTAAATGACCTGTTGTACATCGAGGACCACCTGTATTTAGTTGTCATTTGCTTGCTTAATCTCTTGAATACTTTGATAATTGTCCATGTATTTCAGGTAGTCCTTGTTCAGCAACAATTTGAAGTTACAGTGGTATGAAATGAATGATGTTTATAACTCCTGAAAGTTCTCAGCACACCTGTAGTCACATGATTGTCATCTGGGTGCTTAGCAACTGACTCACACTCCTGCCATTTGCAGAACAGTCGCAAGTTGCTTCTGGGAGTCATTCCCACTCTTGCTGCTTTTCCTCCCAAGCAGCCTGACTATAGAATACAAAATCCTGAAGATTTCATACTTTGTAGTACATGTATGTACCCCACTTACCTACCCACTGGCCAGTCTGCGAGCCTCCCAGGTCTTGCAACTTCCTGCCATCTTCCCCATTTACCTTGTTTGTTGCCAGTTGATGTTGTTGTTAGCTGCGAAGTCATGTCCGACCCATTGCGCCCCTATGGACAATGTTCCTCCAGGCCTTCCTGTCCTCTACCATATTCTGGAGTCCATTTAAGCTCACGCCTACTGCTACAGTGACTCTATCCAGCCACCTCATTCTCTGTCGTCCCCTTCTTCTCTTGCCCTCAATCTTTCCCAGCATTAGGCTCTTCTCCAGTGAGTCCTTCCTCCTCATTAGGTGGCCAAAGTATTTGAGTTTTAGCTTCAGGACTTGGCCTTCTAAAGAGCAGTCAGGGTTGATCTCCTCTAGGACTGACCGGTTTGATCGCCTTGCAGTCCAAGGGACTCGCAGGAGTCTTCTCCAGCACCATAGTTCAAAGGCTTCAATTCTTTGGCGCTCAGCCTATTTTATGGTCCAGCTTTCACTGCCATACATTGCAACTGGGAAGACCATAGCCTTGACTATACACACTTTTGTTGACAGGGTGATGTCTCTGCTTTTTAGTGTGCTGTCTAGATTTGCCCAGGAAAATAAAATCTGTCACTACCTCCATTTCTTCCCCATCTATTTGCCAGGAATTGAGAGGGCTGGATGCCATGATCTTGGTTTTCTTAATGTTAAGTTTCAACCCAAGTTTTGCAGTCTCCTTCTTCACCTGCAACAAGAGGCTCTTTAGTTCTTCTTCACTTTCTGCCATTAGAGTGGTATCATCTGCATATCTTAGGTTGTTGATATTTCTTCCAGCAATCTTAATTCCAACTTTTGATTCATCTAGCCCTGCCTTTCTCATGATGTGCTCTGCATATAAGTTAAATAGGCAGGGCGACAGTATAAAGCCTTGCCGGACTCCTTTCCCAATTTTGAACCAATGAGTGGTTCCGTATCCAGTTCTCACTGTTGCTTCTTGGCCCACATATAGGTTTCTCAAGAGACAAATAAGATGGTCTGGTACGCCCATCTCTTTAAGAACTTGCCACAGTTTGTTATGTTCTACACCATCAAAGGCTTTAGCATAGTCAATGAAGGAAATGTAGATGTTTTTCTGGAACTCTCTAGCTTTTTCCATGATCCAGCGTATGTTGGCAATTTGATCTCTAGTTCCTCTGCCTCTTCAAAACCCTCCCTGTACTTCTGGTAGTTCTCGATTCAAATACTGCTGGAGTCTAGCTTGTAGGATTTTAAGCATAACTTTACTAGCATGAGAAATGAGTGCAATGGTGCGATAGTTTGAACATTCTTTGGCACTGCCTTTCTTTGGAATTGGAATGTAAACTGATCTTTTCCAATCCGGTGGCCACTGTTGAGTTTTCCAAATTTGCTGGCAAATTGAGTGTAGCACTTTTACTGCATTGTCTTTTAAGATTTTGAATAGCTCAGCTGGAATACTGTCACCTCCACTAGCTTTGTTGTTGCTCAGCTTTTCTGTGGTCCACTTCACTTCACATTCTAGGATGTCTGGCTCGAGGTCAGTGACCACCTCATTGTGATTATCAGGGACATTAAGCTCATTCTTGTATAGTTCTTGTGTGTAATTTTGTCACCTCTTCTTAATCTCTTCTGCCTCTGTTAGGTCCCTGCCATTTTGGTCCTTTATCATGCCCATTTTTGCATGAAATGTTCCCTTCATCTCTCCAATTTTCTTGAAACGATCTCTGGTCCTCCCTATTCTATTGTTTTCTTCTATTTCTTTGCACTGTTCATTTAAGAAGGCATTCTTATCTCTTCTAGCTATTCTCTGAAATTCTGCATTCAATTGGGCGTATCTTTCTTTTTCTCCCTTGCCTTTCGCTTCCCTCCTTTCCTCAGCTATTTGCAAAGCTTCCTCAGACAGCCATTTTGCTTTCTTGCATTTCTTTTTCTTTGGGATGGATTTGGTTGCTACCTGTTGTACAATGTTGCGAACCTCTGTCCATAGTTCTTCAGGCACTCTGTCTATCAGATCTAATTCCTTAAATCTATTTGTCACCTCTACTGTATATTCAACAGGGATATGATTTAATTCATACCTGAGTGGTCTATTGCTTTCCCCTGCTTTCTTCAGTTTAAGCCTAAAATTTGCAATGAGAAGCTCATGGTCTGAGCCACAGTCAGCTCCTGGTCTTATTTTTACTGACTGTATAGAGCTTCTCCATCTTTGGCTGCAGAGCATATAGTCAATCTGATTTCTGTGTTGATGCTGATGTCCATGTGTAGAGCCGTCTCTTGGGTTGTTGGAAAAGAGTGTTTGCTATGACCATCGTATTCTCTTGACAAAATTTTATCAGCCTGTTCCCTGCTTCATTTTGTACTCCAAGGCCAAACTTGCCTGTTATTCCGGTTATCTTTTGGCTTCCTACTTTAGCATTCCAATCCCCCATGATGATAAGGACAGTTCTATAAGGTGCTGTAGGGCTTCATAGAACCGGTCAATTTCATCCTCTTCAGCACTGGTGGTTGGGGCATAGACTTGGACTACTGTGATATTGAATGGATTGTCTTGGATTCGAACTGAGATCATTCTGTCATTTTGAGGGTTGTATTCCAGTATTGCTTTTCCTACTCTTTTATTGACTATGAAGGCTACTCCATTTCTTCTGAGGGATTCTTGCCCGCAGTAGTATACCTGATGGTCATCTGAATTAAATTCACCCATTCCTGTCCTGTCCATTTTACTTCGCTGATACCTAAGATGTCGAAGTTCAGTCTTGTCATCTCTTGTTTGACCACATCCAGCTTTCCTTGATTCATGGATCTACATTCCAGGTTCCTATGGAGAAAAAAATCTTTACAGCATCGGACTTTCCTTTCACCACCAGACACATCCACAGCTGAGCGTCCTTTCGGCTTTGGCCCAGTCGCTTCATTCTTTCTGGCGCTACTAGTACTAGCCCTCTGCTCTTCCCCAGTAGCATATTGGATGCCTTCCGACCTGAGGGGCTCATCTTCCAGCATCATATCGTTTTGCCTTTTGGTACTGTCCATGGGGTTTTCATGGCAAAGATACTGGAGTGGGTTGCCATTTCCTTCTCCAGTGGATCATGTTTTGTCAGAACTCTCTACTATGACCTTTCTGTCTTGGGTGGCCCTGCACAGCATAGCTCATAGCTTCATTGAATTACACAAGCCCCTTCGCCACGACAAAGCAGTAATCCATGAAAGATTATAATTATCTATTATTAGATTCTCACTTAACAACCCACAATACTTGCCTAATGATTGCAATGTAGACTGCATTGCTTAAGAGATGGAAATTCTGGTTACAATTATCATTGTTAAGCACAAACAGGACTAACTGTTTGATAAATATATGTCTTCTATTATCAGCCAGAAATAAGTTGTGTTCACTAATGTTTCCTTAACTGAACACCATTTACCTCAAATTAGGGCTGTCATAGAAAACAAATAGTTTTTTCCAAAATCAAAAGAACAATTTCCCAGTGTTCTTCTGAACTGATCTATACTATTTTGCAGCACAAATTGAATTATGACAATGAGTATTTAATATTCACTCGTACCTTCAGTATTTGAGGAACAAAGCATCAGTATAGTTTTCCTCAAATGAAAGGAATAACTAAAATGATAAATTTCCTTTAAAAATGCTCTGCATGCATAGAGAGAATTCCTTTCTGACACCTTAGGTGATCTTTGGCTCCAGAGAACATGCATATTTCATTTATATGCTTCACTAAAAATATGATTTGGGTCTTGGGTAAGGAAATCTGATATATCGCATAATTTGCATACAGTACATATAATATGACACAATTGGTGTATTTCTCGAGGAGTGTGTATCAGGATGTATTATAATATTTGACAAGGGCTCGGATTATATAGATATGGATAGCCTCTTTACATAACAGAATTTTTTTACTTCTTCTGCCATGCAATATTTAGATAACCATGCTTTTTCAAGCTTTCACAACTACTAGTGGACTAAACTTTTGTTGCTTTTGTTAAACCACAGTTTGATTATAAAGATTATCAGATACTGATTTATTAGTAACCCTAATCAACATTTATTGTATATTTGTAGACCAATATTGGAATAAGAAGTGGAGTTGTATCACTTATATGGTATGAGTGCTGCAGAGAGGCAATCTTTGAAGGTAACATTATCCCAGTGAAGACTTCCAAGTTATCTGGAACTCGAAATGAAGGTTGTTCCAATGAAAATATATATTGCATACCAAATACTACAGTTATAGGCATGAAAGCTCTAGCTTAGCAGATATTTATGCTACTTAAATGTATACTGGTTGTTGTAGCAGCACAGTCATTCTCACACAGGAATCAACCCAAATTGATGTGCACAAGGCAACTCAAGGCACTTTTCAAGCTGTTCCTTGAAGGGCGCCTGTGTTCCACTTCTAACTAATAGAGCAGTTCATTGAAGTCAAAAGGCGTTTCTGTGCATGCACAAAAGCTACATTGGATGAAGTGAGCCAAGCAGTTAGCAACAGTGTCTTGATGCTTGTTATCAAAGCACTGAAGCAGAGCATATTGCTCTCAGAGAGAAAATCATTCTCCACTTAATAAAGCTGTACTTTTATAAACTCTTCAACATGTTTAAAGTATGTAAATAAAATTGTGGATCTGATCCAAAAGGCTATTGGTGTATAAGGGGCTTGCTTTAATCAATTTCTTGCAGCTATCTTTATGATTATCCAAACATGAATGTTGGAGAGGAATAACCCAGGATGCAAGCCAATAAGGAGAAGGAGGGAAAGTTCTAACATATGTGGAGAATCCTGCTTTCACTTCTCAGGATTTAAGGCTATGATAGCATGTGCTCTCTGTCTCTCTATGTTTGTATGTTTCTGAGTGTGAACATGTGCAGGTGTGTGTCTGTGTGTATGACAAAAATTATGGGGGAAAAATAATTTTAAAAATGAAGAAAGGAAAGGATAAGCAATACATTATTTAAAAAAATCAAATTGACCTAAAACATAAATCCAGGAGGAATTTAGAAACAGAAATAAATATTTGATAGCCTTCATACCAAAGCTGAATTCCTGAAAAGGTATAAGGGGTTTATGGTTAGACTTCCTGGAAGAGACATGAAGATGTGGCATAAAGATTCTGTTATATTAACTTCTTTTAATGTAATTCTAAGACTGGAATTGCATGATACGTTTAACCAGGTCAGTTAAAGATCTAGCAGCTGCATTTGATAGCATCACAAGACCTGGTTAATTTTAACCTTTCCAAACTCTTCATGTAGTGCGGTTTATCCTAATGCGCAAATTCAGTCCATTCAATTAACTTACAGTTCAATCTACTGTGCAAAGCCACAAAATGGCTAATAGTGTATATTGGCAAACTAGCTCTGTGGTGGCAAACCTATGGTACACGTGCCACAGGTGGCACACAGAGCCCTCTCTGTGGGCACACTTGCCGTCGCCCCAGTCCTAGGCCTTCAGCTGGGTTTTATAAAACCTTTCCGCTTTAGGCCTCCACCACCATGTGCAAAAAAAAGAGGTTCAATCAATCAATCAATTTCAATTTCTCACGGGAAAAAAAAGATCTTGCAAATTTGGAATTGATTGAACTTTTTAGTCCCACCCAGTCTGCTGCTACCACCACAGCCACACCCACACAATGGGCCATGCCCACACAATGGGCCACGCCGACCTGGCACCCGATGATAATAAGTGGGTTTTGGGTTGCAGTTTGGGCACTCAGTCTCTAAAAGGTTCGCCATCACTGCTATAGCTAGATATTCAGTGTTAAAACATATACAGTCAGGAATTTTCAAGTCATTATAGTACCTTAAAATAATTTGGAAAAATTACAGAAGTCATAGAATGTCTTTACTTAACATCAAGTTGAGTCCATCTAAATGCTAGAGTTAGGAATTCAAAGAAAGAAAAATAACTTTCATATCCAGGATCAGCTTAAAGATGTATGTTGAAGATATTTGGTTTGATTGCTGAACTGCTATAATTAACAGGAAGATTTTCCTAATATTATAACAACAACAACAACAAAACACTAATAAAAATAAAAAAAGTTGGAAGGGATCTTGGAGGTCATCTAGTCCAACCCCCTGCTCAGGCAGGAAACCCTATACCATTTCAGACAAATGGCTGGCCAGTCTCTTCTTTAAAACTTCCAGTGTTGGAGCATTCACAGCTTCTGGAGGCAGGTTGTTCCACTGGTTAATTGTTCTAACTGTCAGGAAATTTCTCCTTAGTTCTAGGTTGCTTCTGTCCTTGACTAGTTTCCATCCATTGCTTCTTGTCCTGCCTTCAGGTGCTTTGGAGAATAGCCTGACTCCCTCTTCTTTTTTTATATAAGATTTTATTAATTTTACTTTACTTACAATAATAATTTTTCAACCAATATTCTGTCTGAGTTTCAAAATGCTAATACATATTTAATTCCTAATCCTTTATTCTTTCCTCTAACCAATGGTAAAGTAATTCCCATGTTTGGTAATATTCTGTTTCTTCTTTTTCTTTCAGTCTCATAGTCAGTCTGTCCATGTACATTCCAGTATTTTTTTAATGATTTCTTCATCCGGTGCTATTCCTTCATTTTTCCAATATTGCGCAAATATTATTCTTGTCGCTGTTGTGACATGTAAAATCAAATATAGGCTTTGTTTGTTAATCTTTTCTGGCATTATACCCTCTTCCTTGTGGCAACCCCTGAGATATTAGAACACTGCTATCATGTCACCCCTCGTCCTTCTCTTCATTAAACTAGACATACCCAATTCCAGCAACCGTTCCTGATATGTTTTAGCCTCCAGTCCCCTAATCATCTTTGTTGCTCTTCTCTGTACTCTTTCTAGAGTCTCAACATCTTTTTTACATTGTGGTGACCAAAACTGGATGCAGTATTCCAAGTGTGGCCTTACCAAGGCATTGTAAAGCGGTATTAACACTTCACTTCACTTATCCCGAATCTATTGTTGTTTCCCTCTTCTTCTTGTTGGATGTGCTATGTTCTGGATAATGGTAGAATAGGACTTGGCCTTTGCAAGTACCTTCTCTTCAGGTATTTGAAAAGTGTTGTTAGTCTCTCCCAGTCATCCTTCCATGTAAGATTTTTGGTCTCCTGACAAGTTTCGAACCCTCCAGTCATCATTAACCTATGCAAATAATATGGGAAAGGATCTTACACTGAACATACAAAGGAAACTGGAGGGATGGCAGAACCTGGGGTGGAGTTGAAAGAGGGATCATTCTACATTGCCACATGCGGTCTAAGTCCAACCCCCCCCTTGAATGTTGAACTTTATCCAACTCCAGGCAGCTGCTGTTAATTGAGAAGATTCCCGTGCATAGGCATGAGTAGCAATAAATCAGTTTAATTGGATGTTCATGCGTAGACCTGATCTTTCACACCTGACATGGTTGTTTCAGTAGTTAAAATGACAACCAAAAGAGTGACTGGATAACTCTTTTATATTGGATTTACAAAAGCAACTTGTTAAAGCTTTGAAGAATTTTGTGAGAAGGGATAAAGAAAAGAGGAAAATAAATCCATTTCTAGGATATTTCTCGAAGGGACTAACGATCAAGATTGGTTTATTTGATCAAGGTTAAAATAGATACGTTGTGAACTCTGGTAACCCTAAATTGACTTTGGCTGATCAGGACTAAACAAGACTAAATATTTGTTTGTAGATGAGAGATGGGAGATGGGAAGAAGAGAACATTTGTTGTACTTTGAGAGAAGGTGATGTTACTAAAATTGTTTATACTTGTGATTGGGGGGAGGGAATCACTTCCCTCTTTCTCAGAACAATTGATGACCAATGAATTTCAATTCAATTAATTTTTCTTAAAAGATAGTATCATTTTTTTTAAAAGCCTTTCTAACGCTATATTATAAAGTCTTCTCTTTCTATTCATTCCTAATGCCTTACAAAAGAAAGAATTCATTCTTTCAAGCTGCCTCCCACTTGAAGGCCATGGTATTATACAATGCAATAGTCTGCTGTAATATACTCATGCTGTATAGTTAAGGACATATGCAGGAAAACCCGGTAATGAATGTATGAGGGAAATCTATAGTTACATATAAATTCTTACCATAGCGTATGTATATGAGATGAAATAAATGTAGTATCAATTTATCTGGTGTACACACTCAAAGAATATACCGTATTTTCCGGCATATAAGACGACTGGGCGTATAAGACGACCCCCCAACTTTTGAGATGATTTTCAAGATTTTTTGTCTTATACGCCGGAAAATCAGTGAGCCCAGGAAGGCACGTCCTCCCCTCTCACTGTGGAGGAAGCAGGGCAGGCTGGCGTCTGGTGGGAGCTGGCAGGGCAGTCCTGTGCACGCACGCACGTGCTCCCCGGCTGTTAAGGAGCACCCGACGCTCTTCCCTCTTGAGGCAGCATCCCCGAGGACTCCTTAGGAGCTGGGGAGTGATGCTGCCTCAAGAGGGAAGAGCGTCGGGCGGGAGCCGGCAGGGCAGTCCTGCACACGCGCGCACTCCCCGGTTGCTAAGGAGTGCTCCTTAACAGCTGGGGAGCACGCGCGTGCGCAGGACTGCCCTGCTGGCTCCCGCCAGATGCCAGCCTGCCCTGCTTCCTCCACAGTGAGAGGGGAGGGCGTGCCTTCCTGGGCTCGCTGATTTTCCGGTGTATAAGACGACTGGGCGTATAAGACGACCGCCCAACTTTTGAGATGATTTTCATGGGTTAAAAAGTCGTCTTATACGCCGGAAAATACGGTATATGGTTGAAGATTGAATATAGGGCTAGAGTCCAGGCCAATTTGGAGAATTATTCAGTTGATTTGTTTATAGACAAACATCACTGCAAAATTAAGAAAATTAAAATTAAGGAAATGTTAAAAACTAAGAAAAAAAGTTACTAAATAAAAATCGCAAACCACACTATAATCTTAACATTTGCAAAATGCAAACTTCAGCCAATATTATATTTGGAAGGATATTTTAAGATATTTAGCACTGTAAAGTTCTACAAACGCAGAACATGCTCACATCAAAAGGTCTTAACTGATATTTCTCAATCTTGACAACTTTAAAATGTGTGGACTTCAAGAATTACTCAGCCAGCATGGTGGCTGGGGAATTCTGAGGTTTTAAGTCTACAAATCTTAAAGTTGCCAAGGTTGAGAAACAGTGGCCGACAGGGCACAAGTTATCGTTTAGGCACATTTATTTTTAATCAAGTTACTTTCTTAGGTTGAATCCTCAATTTCCACTGCAGCTTACTGCTTATCATGTTTGTAGAGTTTGAAACAAGGCAGAAGCAATTTTTTAAGTCACCCTTTTTCTTTCACTGAGCTACCCACTTTACTGCTTTTTTTTTGACCAGTTTGCCAGTGGACCGTTTCACCATTCTTGCTGTCACTTGAGGTAGGAGGGTTTCACTCCAGCTCCTGAACCAAATGGATTTACCTAGGGCTGGACAACTAAGTAAGTAAGTAAATAAATAAGGGCCAGCATTTCAATGGTCCACTGGTGGACAACTATTTATTTATTTATTTTTAGCCGAGTGGAAATGCTCAATGGAGAAGAAAAATAAGAATTAAAAAAGGTTGTTTCTACTTGGTTGGTAACTCTTGCCTTGTGAGGGAAATGTGATGATTGGAATCTACTGTTATATGAATACCTGCAGTAGAGATTAGGGGGAAAAAGTACTTTATTTTAAATCTCGTCCTGTGTGTATTTTGATGCTTTAATTCTGTTAACATCATTTAAAAATAGTAGTAAGCAAAAGCCAAGGTCTATTTTGATCCTGTGGAATTACCGGTATGAATACATGTAACCAGTCTTTGACTTACAACCGTTTGTTTAGTGACTGCTCAAAGTTACAATGGCACTGGAAAAAGTGACTTATGACCATTTTTCACACTTATGATTGTTGCAACATTCCCAAGGTCACGTGATCAGAATTTGGGTGCTTGGCAACTGGCAAATATTTATGACAGTCACACTGTCCACTGGATTCAGTGTTCACCATTTGTAGCCTTCCCAGCTGGCTTCTGACAAGCAAAATCAGTGGGGGGGAAACCATATTCACTGTAGATGTTCTCAGACTGTGGGTCAAAAATCAAAGGAGTGCCACCAGCAGTTAAGGGAGAGTTGCAAAATTTGTTTTAAACCTTATCTGGCTGAGGAATTTTGGAAGTTGAAGTCCACAAGTCATAAAAGGGCCAAGTTTGAAGACCCCTAGTCTAGAGAAAGGGTGAGTGCTGTTAAAAAGGTTCTTTGTCTTTTACAAAAAAATGGGGGTCAGTTTTGACAAATATTTTGCTTTGTCTGGGCAAGATATACAACATCAAAACTATCTCCAAGCTTTGTTTCTCTTTTTACCTGTGCGATCCGTCAGTGGGCAGTTCTTGTGCTGTAAAGTTTGAAAATCCCTATGACATAGATTGAAATAAAATCCTTAAACCTAAGTGGTGTAATTATTTCTTGCACAGCCATTATGCAACGAAACTAATAGCTGCACAAATTCATTTACCATTTTAGCTGGGAGTTACCATCGGGATAATACTGAAACAGATTTAAATTTTAAATATTTTGAGAACTGGGGAGTACTGTGATTAGCTACGCTGAAGTAGAAATAACTGATTCCAATTTCAGGTGCATAGTTATCTTTCAAGGTCCTTATAGGTTTTATGAAAAATCGAGTCCTGAGTACTTACATTCTCTATTAATTCTTTATTTTTTTAATGTCTAAGAAACTGTGACATGTTTTGAAAAATAAACATTATTTTTAGGTTTATGAAATTTATTGTCATTGTTTTCACCAGAATGTCTTAAGTAGATAAGAAAAATGGTGCCTGTCCAACTCAGACTTTAAAGGAAGTGCTTCCTACCATCAGCCTTGATGAATCCCTACTGAAAAATAAAAATGAAGCAGGAATAATCTTACTTTTACAATCTGTTTGCCATTATTTCATTTAATAGTGTTGGTCACAATGGTTGAAGTCCTATTTGGATAGTCAAGTTTCAGAAGAAACTTAGGTTTCAAATTCTGTCCAATTTCCCCCCCTAATTTATCCCCAAACTATTCTTTGAAATAGAATAAAAATTAGCATACCATAACTTCTAACTCTTTGAGTTCTAGAACGTATGATTTACTTTGCTGCTGGAATGTACTTACTGAAATATGTCATAGACCTGAATTTTTATTAGTAGCAATTCACTGTGCAGATTCAGTGCTGAATGGCCACAGTTGGAATTACACAAAGGGTTCCAAATACTGATTTTTTAAGGCTCTAGAAAAGAAAACCAGAGCTGAGCTAGCTTACAGGCAAAGCTTGCGAAATTTTGAAGATTTTGAGCTTCTGACTGAGGCAAGGATTAAGTAGAATTATTACTAATGTTTTCTTCATCCCATGCCTCAGATCATATGTCTATAAATTATATTGAAAATGGAGTTTGTGTATTTGGAGGGAGGAGATGTTTCTCCAATTAATCAAGCTGTGGAAGAGTTGATAGAGAGAATATGTTGGAATTCTACCTAAGTTTTAAGCCCAGGTAATTAGCTCATCATTTCAAGAGACATAACTTTATTCGGAGCCAAAAAGTTTCTCTAGTTCAAGGACTTCCTAGTTCCCTTGAATATTAATAATAGCTTTTGGAGCCTTTGGACTCTTCCTTTTACAGGCCAAGACTCAGATGAAAAATAGATGATTTTTTCTTCTTCAGGGACTAGTCAAATGCGTACTGAAGAATTAAAGTTCTTTTTATCAACAGCCAAAATAAAACTGTAACTAAAAATTGGTTTAGTTCAGTAGAATATTTCAAATTAGTCAGTTGCTTTTGTGTTATAACAGACACCCTGTTATAATGTATTAAATATTATATTATTGTCTTGTTTCTTTACAGGAGTCAGAAAATAATAAGTTATGTTCCTTATATTCCTTCCGGAATACTTCTACCTCACCACATAAGCCCGAAGAAAGTGGTCGTGATCGCAATGAGCTAATGACCAGTGTTAATTTTGGAACTCCAGAACGCCGCAAAGGAAGTCTTGCCGATGTGGTGGACACTTTGAAACAGAAGAAACTAGAAGAGATGACAAGAACTGAACAGGAGGGTATGTATGTATGAGTGTGTCTATGTGTATAAATATGCATTTATCTCTCTGTGTGTATGTGTGTGTGTGTGTATGTATGTTTAATTTCTGTCTTCAGCCAAATGATGAATTAAAAGTTAAGGTGAATCTATATTTGATGCCTATTTATAGAACTACTATTGAAGTTTGTTTATGATGTTTGTCTGAATATAGCCATACTCACTGGACCTCTGAAAGATAGATAGATATATAATGTGTATATAATACACACACACACACACACACACACACACACACACAAAAACACACACACACACGTGTGGTTGTGTGTGTACATATATTTTTACTGAGAAATTCATTAGACAAATTTCTGATTGAGATTTGTGCACAAGAGACTAAATGGCATGTTGATTGTCAGATATAATCTTATTTAATGGTACGGGAATTCATCTGGTATATTGGTCTCATTCTACAATCTGTGCTTAATATATTAAGAAATCTGGGCCAAGGCTGATTGGATTTGGAATGGAAAGCAAGTGAAGAACAGATATTGTGCCTATGGGAATTTCTCATTATCGAGTTTGGGGGATAGCTTTCTCATATACCAATGAGAACTGTTTATAGCACCATGAGCGTAATGACAAGTTTCCAAAAATTCAGAATGCCCTTAAATGAGGTCAAGGTTGTGAAGCTTTTGATAGGTATGGATAAACAATCACCAGAAAATGATTTTGTACTTGAATAAGTAGATTCTATTAATAATTTATATTGCAGTTTCTGTGTTATTTTTTGGGGTAGTCTGTGGTTCAGTTGTGAAACTCTGGATGATGAAGAAGTAAAAAAACACTAGGTTTTCCTCCTATATTGGCTGACATACTCCTCTGGGACACAGGTTTATGGTGTCTTAAAAACATTGACCATGGGTTGAACGTCATCCTTGGCATATTTCAGAAGTGTTGGATTACAAATTCAGATAAACCGCAGCCATCAGAGATGATTACAATGGAGTGGGATCCTGCACAACTGGAAACCATTAGGGAGGCTTTTCTGATGTCTTTGGATCCAGTTCTGATCACAAGCTCAGGACATAGGTTTTAATAGCAAGTTTGAAGTGATTCAGTATCTTTACATTTTGCAATTGAAAAATGATGCAGCAACTTTATAAGTAAGGTTAGACTGAACTATACATAGGAATAGATCTAAGACAGATTCTACTTGTCTTTTTTGGCTTAGTTTATATGACAAGCACAGTTAAATATATTCTGTATAGGTGTCTTAGACTTCACAACAGTGATAAATGTCTCAGATTTTACATAGCCATCTGTCTTTAAATTTAATTTTGAAGTTCATGTTTAAGTTTTTTTCCCAGCTAAGTTGCTGGCTTCATTTTCATGGCTAGATCATTTAAAATGTTTTAAATTTATTTTTATATTTGGGCTCACCTTTTTTTTTTAGAAAAGGATAGAATAGAATATTCTTAACTCGCCAAGTGTGATTGAACACACAAGGAATGTGTCTCCGGTTCATAAACTCTCAGTATACATACAAAGTGATAAATCATAAATCAAAAATAAATCATAAGATACAACCAACAAAGTGATGGTCATAAGATACCAATAGGAGAAGATAATAGGAAAGATGAGAAAGATAATAGTAGTGCAGTCCTGCTACATAGTTATATATCCTTAGGCATAAGATAATGCTGTGTGAACAATGTGTTTAGCAGAATGATGGCATGGTGGAAAAAACTCTTTGTGTCTAGTTGTTTGGGCATGCAATGTTCTGTAGCAGCATCCTGAGGGTACCAAGAAACGTTTTAAATTTCAAGTTAAACATCATACTGCTGAGATTTGTTTCATTTTTGCAGTTAATAAACAAAATTTGCAAGATTCATATTTAAAATTTAAACTTTATTCATTTACCTCTCTCCTCCTTAATACATATTATTAACTTCCACATTATTTCTTTTATGTGAGTCTATTTTATTAGCTTGCTTGGACTTCAAGTAAACTTGAAGTCCACAATAAGTTCCATTTCCATCACTGACACTTACTTCATAACAGACATTTCAAAAAGACATTGATGAGAAAGTTTGAATTTAAGTATGCTGCCTGTATTCCTTGCAGGTAATGAAAACTAATTCAGTAATCAATACAAAACACTTTTACATATTTATACATATTATTCCCTAAGTATTTAGTGTTGTTTGCTTCTTTAATTTTCATATTCTTGAGTGGATTCTTTAAATGAGAAAATTCAGATACCTATTTTGGAAAAAGACCCTGAATTTAGGCTAAATTACAGTAGGTATTGGCAGGATTCTCAGATGCTAAGCTCCAGATATTCAGATATTGTTAGCCTTTTTTCACTGAACAGGAAAATATTTTAATTTCATGGGCATATTTAGATACTCATTAGTGTAAGATAACACAACTTTAATGTACCCAAAATAACTGAGAAAATTTAAAGTGTAATTAAACTAGAATAAACATCTTTCATTAGTTGAGTTTATAAATAACTATCCATGTTGCATAGAATGGGGTATATATAACAAACTTGCCATTTTGTATGCAACCCTTGCTTTCAGTTGATTTATATGGGCCTAAAAGTTAATTGTTCAGCAACTAATTTCAGGATCAGCTCAAAATAGTTGAAACTGTTAGTTTCAGCAAGAATGCACATTTCTGTAGAGCTGAAATGGCCATATTCTTAAGTTATGCATTTCTCATGTTCTATGTATGAATTCAGGCCTTAGTGATTAATACAATAGCTAGTAGAACATACCTGAATATAATGAAATAATTTTAATTATGATATTAAGTTAGCAATATCATAAAATGGACACAGAGATAGCCAGAAAAATTTAATGGACTTGCATGACTTGAGAATTAATTAAGTCTGGTCAGTCACTGAAATTTTGTCAGCCTCTCATGATAGATCAGGTCAAGTAATATGCACATACATATACAAAGTAGAGTATCTTTCAGATTCATGAAATGATATGTAATTAAAGACAGTAATTTGTTTATTTAAGGCTGATGATCAGCAAGTCATCTGCTGCTATAATAAATCAATGCAGCCTTCCAGTTACAATTACTTTTTAATAAATGTATGATCCATCTTCTGTGAGAAAAAATGTTCATGTGCCGCGCTGGTTGAGCAAAATTCTCTCTCTCTCTCTCTCTCTCTCTTGTATTTTATTTATATTATTTATATTTGTTGAATTCATGGTCAATGACCAAAGGATTATGACATTAGTAAATTCCTAATTAGCAATACACCCTGCTTAAGAGAACATAATCCAAGTTATTAAATCTGATTGTTTCAATAATTTAAATGGCCAAGTACTGCTTATAATCTGGGCCACTCTATCTGTGAAAATACACTGAATACTTCAGTGTGACATACAACTGTTTTAATCTCCTCTAAATAATAGAGCTTCTCACAATACGATATCATATGCATCATAGCAAAAAGCAAGCTGAGTGTAGACAAGCTTTACGCTGGACCAAACAGGCATCAATAGAGTTTAAAAATTCTTGCACAATATTACATTTATGCATCCTATGTGCTAAGTGCTAATTTGTACGAGTCTCAAAAATAATAGAGGAAAGAAGGGAATTACACAACAAACTGTACTGAAAACCAGCCATAGTGCATTGCTTGCAGCTTGCAAGAATGTGACATGCTGCAGTGAAGATATTGTGACACAGTTGTTAGCCCAAGTGCTGACAGTGAAAGCTGACCCAGCTTGTTGGCAAGACAGGCAGAAAACCTGTTCCACTTTCTGTCATAGACTCTATTTCCAATTAGAAAGGGGATCTAAAATTGCTTATAGCATAATTTGCAGGTGTTTTTTACTGCCATCAAGTACAGGCACAGCTAATAGCCTAGAGTTATTGTCCTGTGTGCCCAAATCCTTAAATAAATTATTTACCAGAAGCTCACTTCAGTTCCACTATTGAAGGTAATGTTTAATGATGCCATAAAACCATTTATAGTATTTATTTAATCAGTTTTTGAGATCTTCTGAATCCACAACATTTCTGGGGTAGCTCACAGATTAAAAAATAATAATGGAAAAATCATACAATCAATCAGGAGATCAGAACATCAACCATAAACCGCTCTCAATAGAAGGGTCTACCTGCAAAATCATATATTGCCCATTCTTATTGTTCTGTATTAAATGACTGAACCACAGACTTTTTAGTTTCTTTCTGTTCTGATATACATTATCATCTACACAGAGATAAATAAAGCTCAGTGTCCAGTTTTGTCTGTTTCTTTAACAGTATCATTCTCTACTTTGCAGTACTAGCATTGTTTTCCTGATATCTTTCCCATTAACCCCAAAATGAAAAAGACACACACACACACACACACACACACACACACACACACACACAAACACACACACAGTTTTTGTTTTGCTTTTGTGGCAAAATAGAAAATGTGGTAATATTCCTGCTCTCCTGCTTGAATTTTGTGAAGTGTGATGATATAAAAGTAAAATAACTTAATAAAATACTTTCCCCACTAAAGGACCCAATTTTGATCTTTGCCCTGGGTTTTTTATCATTAATGAACAATATCCAACTTGTGTACCACCATAGATGTTTGACAAAGGAAAAAAGAAAAAAAAGTTTTAACTATTTTTGTCTTTCCACTGAGATATCCTTTTTGGATCATCCTCTATAGGCCCTTATATATCCCTACAAATATCTGCTGTCTCCTGCCAAGCTGAACTGGAAATGGATTAACAGGTTCTTGAGATCATAAAAACTTTTGATAGAAGTGATTTGCTGTAGAAATTTAATAAATTTATGTAACCACCCTTCTTGTGCTCCTGTGGCAGAAGTCCCTCTCTTTAGAGTATAGAGGGAAAGCTTCTGTTTCTTGTTTGGATAATGGGTTGATCTGGTATCAGGCTGCTTGCTTGTGACCATGTGAGAATTTGCTCTCGTGGCAAATCTGTTTTTGCAGACTAGAAGGTCTCTTTGGAATACTATTGGAATCCAAATGGTGATCATAAGAGGAGAAGACGTTTCTGAAAATGTCCTTTCCTTGCTTTTCTGATGAATATCGTTTGCCACTGAAGTGATTATAGTTATATGCATTACAGCAGCCTGCCTAGGCCTTTCTCATTTTAAACTGTTCTTTGAGGCTGGGTCTTTCCTTATTCTAAAAATTGGATCTGAAAAGTTCACCTGTAATGGGTACTGCATCTGGAGTCTGTGTAATAGAAAATGCACTGATTAGCAGCAGCATCTAAGGAAAAGCAGCTACCGTTTTTAAGATCTTCAACCCAGTCAGTTCTTTGCAAAATCTTTGAATGTTTGCCAGTTCAATGATTTTGTAAAATGCTCCTGCCTATTTCTATTTCTGAAATACTGGCCTTAGTCTGAGGAGACTATATATATGTATATATGTATATATGTATACAGAAGAAGGAAGCAGAAACCACTAGCCTGATGATGACGGATGGGATTTCGTCGAAACGTTGCGCCTACACCTTTAGTTCTACGCGGGGAAAAACCCGAAAAACCAAGGATCCATATATATATATATATATATATATATATATATATATATATATATATATATATATATATATATATATATATAGTTTTAGACCACCTTTGAATGTTCATCTGAAGGCTTCATTGACACAATATATCTTTACTTCAGAATATTGCAAATCTGTTGAAACATATACAATAATAATAATAATTTATTAAATCTTTATGCCGCTTGACTTTCAAGTTTTTGGAAATCCCTACTATTGCATAGAATTTACAGTGTTATTATGGACTCTGCAGAATGATCAGAACTTATCCTGAATGGTAGCATCTTCAGAGATGAAAATAAGTCATGCTCACCTGCCTTACGACCATCATGGCTTATAACCAAAATTGGAGGCTCAATTACTGTTATGTTGAGGACTACCAGTATGGGGCTTGCAAGAAATTACAGCACTGTTTATCACCTGGTGTCCTTCAGATCTGGAAGTCAACATATTTGGGAAGGTTGATTTAAATAATTGTTGTTCCAAACAGGAGGAGATTTGACCATATTATAAAGACACTCCTATTACAGTAATTTACTTGTGTCATTAGGAAGAGTTTCTATGTAATACAGTGTAAACATAATTTCTCTATATTTACTGAATCAGTTTTTATTTAAATTAATTTATAATTAATATTATTAAAAAGATAATTTATATCATGTGCCACATTGATCTTTTTTTTAAAAAAATACTTCCTTATTTTTCTGGACAGAAAGTCAGAGTATAAATCAAATACACTAATAATAATCTAAAGTATTTAGCCACATTCATTATTTTATCATATGTCATCCAGTCTCTACAAATGATACTTAGCACAGTTTATCTGCAGCTAGGAGTTTAGATTTCCCTGCCTTAGTGTAACTCTAGCAATGTGGAATGCTAGGCTGGTTAATCATTTGGGATACTGGAAACTTAGCATTTCACTTCTGCTCATTCCCAAGACCTAGCTACTCAGGGCCCATATTCATAGTTCATTTTCAGCCTTGATTCTCATGAACACTGTAATATCATATTTCAATAAAATGTCCTATAAATAGGTCACCACTCCAGTTTCTATGTTGGAGGCCATCTTTCAGTATAATTTCACAGTCACATAATAGGAATTCTTTTCTAAAACGTAACTATTTCCACTTGTCTGTTTGGTATAATAATCATATAACATTTTGTCTTCTTCAAAAACCAGAAAAAAACTGAGTAGTCTTTTTGTAACTAGCTGGGATTTTATTTTTTTTGCTGTTAGACAGTTCTGGGGATACTTTGAAGCATAATACTAGCCTTGTATAAAGGGCAGTAATGTGGCAGGAGATTTTTTTATCATTTGGATGAGACAAAGACACATACGATCATTACTGACAAGCAGTAAAATGCCCTTGAACTTTCCTGAGGAAAAATATCTAGGTTTAATACCAGCTGTACTATTACATCCTGTTCATCTCCTCCACATCCCACCCACATAGTTTCACATTAAAGAAAGCACCATTCCTCTTATCTCCCTTAAATAGCTGAATATTCAAAGGCTGTGATTATCCTTTAGGTGTCTCTTTCTGACTAGATGTTATAAAACAATGAAAGTGTGGTATGTAAATTATATAAATGAAATAATAAATAATACATGATTAAGATAATCTTTTTATTATTCCTTACTGTTTCCCAAACATGTAATTTGAAATTAATCCATTTTATTTGGGCTGGGAACTAGTCTGTTTGCTAGGTTTATGATTTGAAAAGCACTGAACATTTTTTATCAGGAGGACTACATAAAGAGAGTGAGCCATTGCAATCAGTAGCCCAAGAGCCACAATGGCAAATCCTGGGCCTTTTTTTAAAATCTGAACTGCACCCACATCTATGATTGCAATTTATTTTTTTATTTACTTAGTTACTATTTATTTATTTATTTGCCACCCATCTTACATCACAACAGGGAGCTTATAATAATAAAAAATAAAACTATATACATTAAAAACATAAATAAATTAATACAAAATCCAAAACACTATGGACCAGTTAAAAGATGGATGGGCAGGAGCAGGATGAGGGAAGGTGGGATTTGTTTTTAATTGATCAGTCACCTCTACTCTGATACTCCCCATATTGGATCCCCAAGCAAACTTGGCAGAGCCAAGTCTTTGGATTCTTCTGGAAGGTCAGGAGGATTGGGTCTGACCTCACACTGGGGGACAAGATATTTCACAGGGAAGGGGCAATGGCAGACAAGGTCCTTCTCCTGGATCCCGCCAGTTGAAATCGGCTGATGGGGCCCACAGCAAGCCTTTCCAGCCAGCATAGGTGGGCAATCCCTCAAGTAGCTTGGACCTTTACTATGAAGGGTTTTAAAGATAGTTATCAACACCTTGAATTGCACCCAGAAGCAGACTGGTAGCCAATGCAGCTCGCTGAGTAGTGGTGTTACATGGGCCATACATGGGGCCCCAAGGATTGCCCATGTCACCACACTCTGCATCAGCTGTAGCTTTCCAAATGCTGTTCAAGAGAGCCCCATGTAGGGTGCATTGCAATAGTCCAATGTGAGATGACTAAGGCTCAAATGCAGGGACTCCTGATCCAGGAAAGACTGCAACTGGCATACAACCCAAAGTTGTGCAAAGGCTCTCCTAGCCATAACTGCCACCTGCTCTTTGAGCAGGAGTCACAAGAGCAGGAGAACCCCCAAGTTGCAGACCAGATCTATCTGGATGGGTAGTGCAGTCCCATCCAGAATTAAAGATGACAAAGTGCCAAATCTTAGAGCCTCTTGCACCCCAAATCCATTTGGTCTTGCCAGGGTTCAAACAAATATCTTTGATGCACTTCAACCATTTTTCATACTTCTAATCAATCACTAATCTAACTCATAGGTATGAGGGAAGTTTGAAGAGAAAGAAAATTACTTTCTATGATGAATTTATAAAACATGTGAAACATCTTCAACTCAATGCAGTTGGCAAAAGAGAAAATGAATATTTCATTGCAATAATTTTTGATATCATAGATAACAATGTGATAATGGGACAATCCATTTCCAGTACAGAGTAAAATATATTCAGTAGTTGAGTTTAGAATTAGCAAGTAATTTTGTGGCCTTTCTCATGGCTTCCGGCTTTTAGTAATGAAAAATTCTTTAAGAAACTAGTCTCTGTGTGGACTAACTGCATATAAATTGACCTTATATGTCAGGCTTCAATTTATTTTGGTGAACAACCTCTGGTTTCTTTGGAGATGAACTTTGGTTTTAGTTAGTCATATTTGTTCTGCTATTCCTGCTGTTCTGCCATGGCATCTAAAAGCGTTTTAAGAGCCAGTGACTGTGGTAATGAATGAAAATGTATTTGGAGCACTGGGAGGACTGCATTAAACTGAATAGTCACCTTTCTTGTAAAAGCACTATTAGAGAGGGGCAGCTGTAAGTAAGGATAATGATTTGTGTCCAGTGCTTATTTACAGAAAATTGTAAATGTATTATTTATTGAGAGCTCTCCAGACAGTGCTTGTCAGAATAAAAATGTCAACTCTAAGCAAAATGTTATGATAATACTAAAAATGCTAGGTACACATTTTGGAGATACAGCTAATTAGATCAGCTATTCTTAAAGAAATGACATAAAGATACTCAATGTTGTTACATATTTTAAATGGTAATGTGGTCCTTATTTTCACTAGGGTACTTGCTTTGGGATATATTTATCATTACTTTTGAAAAATAATAATGTTAACACCTTTATGTTTCTGCAAGTAAAATACAGTGACATTTATGAAAAAAAACACACTACTTGTAAGATCAGATCTCTTTGATTGTTAAGGAAGGATGGATGAGAAAAGAAATGAGAAATATGGGAAGAAAACAGCAGCTCCTCATAGTTCTGTTTCTTTTTGCAATTATAATTATAATTTTAATAAGAATTTTTATTATAAGAATAAAATCATAAAGCAAGGTAAACTTAAGAAGAAAGAAGAGAATAAAATGAGTAAAAAGTGCAAGGAAAAAGAAAGAAAAAAGGGAAGAAAAAGAAACATCAGCTCCTCTTAGCTCTGTTTCAGTGCATGGTTGCCAGTTGACAATTCTAAAAATGTTGCTGGCATGAAAGCCAGGAAGCTACGGTGAAATCTTTCTCTAGCGATAACAGAATAAAACAATTCAGATTAGGTCTCATTCTGAGTTTAATTAACTCCAACCCACTAATTATAGAAAAGCCAATTCTAATTTTCTTTATATTTTTCCTTGTAAAGAAATAAATGGAAGCATTGATAGGGTAATATATTCATTTTTTGATATGCAAAAGAAATCTGTTGATATTATTATTATGGTTGGTTGAATTTATCCACCTATTGAGCTCTTCCTAAGGACTTACAATAGGCAGATATTGTTGTTTGATGGTGTTAAAGGCATCATCACATCATCATCATCATCATAAAACTTTTATTCATAAAACATGAAACTTAATCAGCTGATCATTCAAATTGACTGGCACTAATGGTTGACATGGGTTGCTGCCAGCATCCTAGGTATCAACCAGGTATTTCCTTAAAATGTAAGATGTTCCGAGTAGCATAGTTTTTTTGTAGCTTTGCTGGAGTTATTGCAGGAAGCTGCAATTTCTTGATGTATTTTGCAAAGTTTTTGGACATAGTTCTATTATTATTATTATTATTATTATTATTATTATTATTATTATTATTATTATTATTATTATTATTATTATTATTATACATCGATCATCACACAGTCAGCCAGATGTTCAGACTGTATTTGGCATTTTTGTCTACCTATCGAGTCCTTACCAAGGACTTGGATAGGCAGATGTGGATGTTTGATGGTATTACAGATATCGTCGCAGGATGGAAGCAGTTCCTAGTAAGGCCACCTTTTACTATTATTATTATTATTATTATTATTATTATTATTATTATTATTATTATTATTATTATTTTTGTTGTTGTTGTTGTTTGTTGTTGTTGTTGTTGTTGTTCTTCTTCTTCTTCTTCTTCTTCTTCTTCTTCTTCTTCTTCTTATTATTATTATTATTATTATTATTATTATTATTATATATATAGTGGGTAGCACTATCCAGATTTTGATGTTTGTTAAGAACAAGAGCGTGTCATGCTATACAATTTAAAGAATAATTAGTAAAAAAATACTTTGTTTCAAGATATTTCCTTGGAAATATTATTTTGGCATTCATGAAATTCTACCTTTTCATTTTAGTACTCAGTTAAATTGTTGACATAATGTTTAGCATGTTGTCTCTAAGGAAAAAAGGGCTTCTGTTTTTCTCTCCAAAATACAGTGGTATTTTTTTCATTACACATATATGCTTTCTTTTTGCGATTTCTATGCTTCTTTGTAAATAGGCTTAGAAACTGTTCCATTTGCTTCAGTCCTATGAATTTCAAACCAGGAGATGTAGCTTAACAGGGCCAGTAGTTCAGTGTTCAGATACATAATTTGGATATGCATTTCTTTACATTCAGTAATTATTCATTCACATCCAAGAGTCTCTGAAACAAATTTGGGAAAATACATTTTAGAACAAGTGTCTGGGGCTGGACCCTCTGATCAGTAATATGTTCTATCTCTAAGACTACAGATCAGGAAAGCAATGAATATTTGTCAAGATTGATCAAAGTGGGTAGTTCATCTTTTGTAATCATGTGAGAACAAATAACAGTGAAAGAAGATATAACTGTTATCACCCCAGACCCAAAAGTTTATGAGGGAAACTGAATAATACAATGTTCTCATCCATTCTTCTGATCTCAGGAAGAGACAGGAAAGAGAAAAATAGGATAATAAAGTAAATAATCAGCTACATCTATCCTAATCAGGATCGATGGAAGAAATTATATTTCTGGAGTCATGGCCCATGTTCTGACATAGGACTGGATTGTAAACTCATAAAAAATGGGAAAACTATATTTATCTAAAGTGAAACAAACATGGATGGAAATGATTCAAATTGAATCTTACAGAAGGCAATCAGAGATCAAGAACTTATAACTATGATTTAATAGCTGAAATCTGATGAGATAATGATTGGAATAGAGTGAATGAAAGATATACTTTGTTCAAACAGAAGCAAGAGGAAAAAAACCAAAAAACCAAGGGGTTGCATTAAAAATATTCACATCCAAATAAAATTGTAAGGGGACATACCTGATAAAGAGTATGAAAGAATCTAGTGAGAAATAACAGAAGGAATTAAATCATCTTAGGTGGTGTCTTTTACTGATCAACCAATTAAAGAGAAGATATGCAGTGTAGTTCCCCAACATAAATCACAGATCTTTTTTTTAAAAGTGTGAAATATTAGCAATGGAGGACTTTATCTAATTTTTTTGTCATTCAAACTCTTTCAAGAATCATCAGGAAGTTAACTTGATAGAAACATAAGGGAGTGGGACCAAGAAGAGGGAGTCAAGCTATTCTGTAAAGCACCTGAAAGCAGGACAACAAGCAATGGATGGAAACTAATCAAAGAAAAGAGCAACCTAGAATTAAGGAGAAATTTCCTGACAGTTAGAACAATTAATCAGTGGAACAACCTTCCACCAGAAGCTGTGAATGCTCAACAGTGGAAGTTTTTAAGAAGAGACTGGACAGCCATTTGTCTGAAATGGTATAGGGTTTCCTGCCTGAGGAGGGGTTTAGAATAGGTGACCTTCAAGGTCCCTTCCAACTTATTATTATTGTTGTTGTTGATGATGTTCATCACACAGTCAGCCAGATGTTCAGACTGGATTTGGCATTTTTGTTTACCTGTTGAGTCCTTACCAAGGACCTGGGATAGGCGGATGTGGATGTTTGATGGTATTACAGATATCATCGCAGGATGGAAGCTGTTCCTAGTAAGGCTGCCTTTTGCAATTGACTAATGGCGAATTTGTCAATGCCAATGGTGTTCAAGTGGTGTTCCAGTTGTTTTGGGATTGCACCCAAGGTGCCTATTACTATTGGTACTACCCTTGCTTGCCTTTGCCACAGTCTTTCTATTTCTATATTATTATTATTATTATAATTATTATAATTATTATAATAATTATATTATTATTATTATTATTATTATTATTATTATTATTATTATTATTATTATTATTATTATTATTATTATTATTATTATTATTATTATTAAAGTTTGGTGTGGTGGAAGAAGCCAAAAAGAAAAAACAGTAGAAAGAATGAGTTTGAAAATCAGCCAGATCCAGCTGGGGTTACAAATAAATAGATTTTGCAAAACAATTTCCTAAGATACCTCTATGGGAGAAAACGTTGGTGAATCCTTCTTTCCTGATTATGAGACTTAGAGAAAAGAACATGCAGCTAGACAAAACACAATGGGAAAGCAGAAAATAACACATACTTAGAAGGAATATATATATGCATCTACCTTACATGCACAAAACGTAAACACATACCCTGATTAACAGTGGGTGAAAATGCACACACATGCACTATTATTTTATTATCCAGAAGAAAATGCAGATTTGTCCTGTAATCAAAGGTTTGGAAAGGATTCCAGAAATTATGTTCTCCATCCTTTTCCTTTTCTTATTTGATCATGGATCCACATTGTTAATTAAAGAAAGTTCTGTAACGTGTTTTGATTCCAGCAAAACATTTGACTACTATCTCACATTCCAGTGGGCAGGGAAGGTATGGACTGGATTTCATGGATGAAAATTTTGTGGGGAAAGCTGGAGCAAGATAACCAGGTTCAATCTTAGGCCTTATACTTGCCAGCAGTTTCACTAATTTCCTATATGAAGGGCTGGATAAACGTTAGCAGATTTATACATTTTGTAGACGTAATTCAGAAAAAAAAATATCATGGTAGCCAGCCAAATTTAGTGCCAGTCTTTTTTTAACCCCATAGCCCAACTCTCAAAAGCACTTTCTCTACTTTAGCCACTTTCTTCACCACTAGTGATCTTGAAATGCAGAGAAATCCCTCCTACTGGCCAGTAGAAGCCTGATAAAGTTTACATGTAGCTGAGGTATGCCATCTGTGTGGCTACATTTTGTCCTGATTTGTAATAAAACAGTGTAAGGAGTGTTGTGCAGGTGGCAAGCCACTTTCCCTCTGCTTTGCTCAGTTTTAAAGCACAAGTGCATTGCTAGCTTGGTGTTATGCCAGTGAAGCTCCTGTAGAGTGGGCAAAGCCAGGAGGCAGGGTTAGTCTGCTAGTAGTGAACTAGCTGTCTAGAAATTCCACAGGGTCTTCTGTTTCTACTGCAAAACTGCCTTTATGGTGACTCTTCTTTAATGGAAACATAATTAGCTTGCTACCAAACTTAAACAACAGCACAGCATTTTGCAGTATCAATCCAGACAGCATTTAGGAGTGTAGAAAGAAGTTTCCTTAGTAGAAACTACTGAAATTCTTCACTTAGAAAAGAAAAACAAAATACATGGACTGAATAGGGTGCAGGCCATGTGATTAGAATTTTGGCAGTGGAATACGATTAAAAAGAAAAGCAATTTTTAATGAATCTATGCATTTTATGTACACTTTCCAAATAATCAGAAATAATAATGATAATGATAATGATAATAATAATAATAATAATAATAATAATAATAATAATAATAATTTGCATCGATCAAACCCCACTTTAAACATATACAGCTCTAAGCACCATGCTTTAAGAATGTTTCAAAGAAATGCTCCCGCATTTGTCTAGGAAGATGAAGCAAATACGTTGTCAAAATTTTCTCCACATCTCCACAGGGAAAGCTGGGAGCAAAACCATGCATTAGTTGTGACAACACTCCCATTTTTTTTCCAAACAGATTTTTTTAATGACTCCCTCTAAGCTGCTTGCAATCACTGAGGGGTGTGTGTGTTTATGTATGTGTCTGTGTGTGACAATAAATGGTTTGGAACCCCTGTTTGAGTTTTAAAGATTCTGGTATATGGTTTTCAGAACATTATCTTTCTCTGAATACATGTGTTAATTCCACATTGAATTCTCTCAAGAAGGTTTGAACTTCCTGTGTGTCCAATATCGGAATAACTGTTCCAGGTGATTGATTGAATGTTGGGGCTCCAACTTCTGAAGTGTTTTTGGGTTGTCTTCCTTGGCCTCTGCCATAGTTTGCACTAAGATCTGTTGTTCTATTACAGGAGGCAATTATTTGTTATCTCTTCAAGGTAGACTAGAGTAGGCAACCAAAGTCATGTAGGCCAATGCTATTTTCATGGTAAAGTTATAGTAATAGAGTCTTGCGAGTCTCAGTGATGTACGTCACTCTCTCTTCCTTTACCTTAGTGTGAATTAGGGAGGGGCTTGTATGAAATGCTTATGTACATTACAGTTCTGTCCCAGATTCAGGTTCCTTTTATCTGACCATTGCCTTGGCAGCAGCTCTTCCTTCTGTGTCTCAAAGCCATTCCCTCTTTCCTCAATACTATTGTACCTGCTGTACTGCTTGCTTGGAGATAGAATCTAGTGAAAGGAAAACACTGATAGAAGCTAATATTTGTAGCTCAGAGTTGAACGGTGGGATCCTTGTTGCCTTCTGGGCTTGGTGGTTTTTGTTGTGATTCAGCATCAGCCTGTGATACCAGCAGCTGAGTCTGATGATTTTGAAGAGGAGGAGGAGGAGGGGTTTGGAGAGCCTTTGGTGTCAGAGGGAGGCTCTGATGCACTGCAGGACTCTCAGCCTGGCCCCTCCCGTCATGTTCCTCATCAGACTCAGCCGTGTGAGCACAAGGTATTGGACATAGATGATTCACAGCTGGATCTATTCAGGGACGCTAGGAGCAGGAGGCAATCCAGCAGAGTAGAACAGAGAAAGGCAATGAGGCAACTCGGTGAGAGGAGGAGAAGGCAATGAGAAGCCACGCCTTGGGACTACTGATAAAAGGGGAAGGTGTGGGAGGTGCTGGTTGCTGAAGGCAACCACTTGTAGATCTTCTGCTAGAGTCCTGGTCTGTTATTCCTGTTTAACTCTTGTTTGAACTTTTGGTTTAACTCTTGTTTGAACTTTTGATTTCTTTGTAAATAAATTTGGTTGGGTTTTTCCAGCCTATTGAGTATAAAAAGGGGTTGTCCCTGACATTCAAACAGGGCCGGTTGTAGGCTGGAACAGAACAGTTTTCTTGCAGACATTTCATTACCAAAATAAGTAACATCATCAGGTAAGAGCGCCAAGGACCTCACAGAAAAGAAAACAACGTATTCTTGGCCACAATCACACCTCTTACAATTTATCCTATAAGAAATTACCTCTGTGTAGGGTTCTTGAACGACAGCTTAAAACTGGAGTATTTATATTCCTTTATTCCCTGCCATTGGACTATAGAGAGATATGTTTTGACCATTACGAGAAAGAGAACTATTCAAATAACTATATTAGCACACTATTCTATCTCAGGTTAGAGTAAGGCATGCTGGGATGGAAAAAATGGCTACTTGCTTTTAAAAATATTAAAAAGCCACGAGCTATTAGGACCTGCCTGTAGCACTAATTGGAGTGTACATGTCCCTTTTAAGTAACCATTGATCCTTCACCCCAGCATACCACACTGAAATCTGAGCTGTTTCTGCAGCAGGCATAAGCTAATTTAATTAGGCCACCATAATACCATCTCTTTTTCATTTGAAGACTGTTTTTAAAATGCAGACCTACATATTCAGCAGCACATTTCTCTCCATGTCCCTTTCTGTATTTTGCTTGATATTCAAACCAGAAGAAGTGTTCCAGCAAACACGAAAACTTGCTCCCTACTTTGTGGCAATTAGTTGGTCCTAAAAATATTATGACTTTTACCACTGCTTGCATTTTTAATCCTAGGAGAAATATTTTTGTTGTTGTTAGTTGCAAAGTCGTGTGCGACCCATTGCGATCCCATGGACAACGTTCCTCCAGGCCTTCCTGGCCTCTACCAAGGAGAAATATAGGGTGGGGTAAAATTACATTTTATTAGGTTATGTGGTTATTTAATAATTTACCAAATATGCAATTATTATGCATATTTGTATTCTTTATTAAGAGAGAAAAGTTGATGACATGCAGATGGTTTTGCTTAATCTTATCTTTTGCTTCCTCTACCACCCAACTTTACAGATAAGGTAATTTATCTGATGCATTGTCTAAGGATTTTAACAGACCACAGATCAGAATCAGCATGCTGCTTTTTTTTAATAGTAAACTTGTTAATGACTACTGCCAAAGTAAAACAGCAATAACAAAAAACTCTCCACAATGAAATCATTAAATACTTCTAAAGCATTTTCTTCTTTAATTAAATAACATGTTTATTTTGATAACATAAAGCAAATTCACAGTAGGCTTAAAAATCTTAGTTTTTTACACATATGTTGCATACAATTATATAAAATAAGTTTAAAATCATTACTCAGAAAAGTATGGGGAAAAAAGTCACTGAACTACACAATGTTATTTATTCAATTTATAAACTGCCTCAGTCCAACTATATCCAGGGCAGTTTACAACATAGGTAATAAAACACAACAATAACATGAAATGTGAACCATTTTAGCTATTGATTATTGTGCCATGGCAACTTGTAGTGAACATATCAACTTTCCCCAAGCTGATGTGTTCCCAACTTGGTCCTTCAGATCTTTCAGTGATACACCTCTACACGAGTCAATCATGTTGCTGCTGGGCATCCTCTTTCTGTCCATCTTCCTAAGTATTCTCAGCTTCTCAAAGGAGCTGAATCTTCATATCAATCTGTCCCAAATTTGATAAATTTAAGCCTAGTCCTTTGTGCCTCAGGTGAGAATTCTGAGTTAATTTGTTCTACAGTTCAGCTGCTTGTTTTTTTGGCTACCCATGATATTCACAGGGAACTTTTCCAACATGAAATTTCTAAGGTGACAATACTCATTTTATCCTGCTCTTTCAAAGTCCAAGGTCCACTTCCATAGAGTGTCACAGGGAAAACTCATTCTGGATGGTTCTGATATTTGTGGGTATTGTTATATCACAGTATCTGAATATTTTCCCCAAGGCTTAAATTGTTACCTTACCAATGCCTGGTTTACAGCATATGTCTTGATTGCTGGTTCCATTACTGTTGATAGTCAATAATAAAAGACAGAAGCTATCCACAGTTTCAACAACATCAGTGTCAATTCTAAGGCTGCTTATTATACCTGTTACCACTAGCTTGGTTAATAATAACAATAACAACAATAATAATGCTGGAAGGGACCTTGGAGGTCATCTAGTCCAACCCCCTGCTCAGGCAGGAAACCTTATACCATTTCAGACAAATGGCTGGCCAGTCTCTTCTTAAAAATTTCCAGTGTTGGAGTATTTACCACTTCTGGAGGCAGGTTGTTCCACTGGTTAATTGTTCTAACTGTCAGGAAGTTTCTCCTTAGTTCTAGGTTGCTTCTCTCCTTGATTAGTTTCCATCCGTTGCTTCTTGTCCTACTTTCAGGTGCTTTGGAGAATAGCTTGACTCCCTCTTCTTTGTGGCAGCTCCTGAGATATTGGAACACTGCTATCATGTCACCTCTCTTCATTAAACTAGACATACCCAATTCCAGCAACCGTTCCTTATATATTTTAGCCTCCAGTCCCCCAATCATCTTTGTTGCTCTTCTCTGTACTCTTTCTAGAGTCTCAAAATCTTCTTTACATTGTGGTGACCAAAACTGTATGCAGTATTCCAAGTGTGGCCTTACCAAGGCATTGTAAAGTGATATTAATACTTCATGTGATCTTGATTCTATCCCTCTATTAACACAGCCCAGCACTGTATTGGCTTTTTTGGTAGCTGCAGCACACTGCCAGCTCAAATTTAAGTGATTGACCACTAGGAGTACGATATCCCTCTCACAGTTACTACTATTGAGCAAGGTACCCCTATACTATACCTGTACATTTTGTTTTTCTTGCCTAAGTGTAGAACCTTACTTTTTTCACCATTGAATTTCATTTTGTTAGATAGCGCCCAGTGTTCAAGTCTGTCCAGATCCTCCTGTATCTTAAGCCTGTCTTCTGGAGTGTTGGCTATTCCTGCCAGCTTGGTGTCATCTGCAAATTTGATGAGTTCCCCATCTATCCCCTCGTCCAAAACATTGATGAAGATGTTGAAGAGCACTGGGCCCAGAACAGAGCCCTAGGGCACCCCACTACACACTTCCCTCCATGTAGATGCAGTTCCATTGAGGACCACACTCTGAGTACAGCCGGTCAGCCAGCTGCGAATCCATCTGGTGGTGATGCTGTCTAACCCACATTTTTCTGTCTTATCGAGTAGTAGGTTGTGATCTACTTTATCAAATGCCTTATATTTATATATAATCTTATCCCATTTTTCATTGTGCTCCTTGACTTTCATTACTAGAGCTTCCAGATGATTTTATTTTCAGTTATTGGTGTAGTGTCATCAGCATAACATAGTATTGACTTATGATTCCATTTGGAACTGGATTTCTGGTCATACATGTTTACAGTCATAAGTTGCACTCACGTGACTGTATCTGATTTTATGACATTTTTGTGGCAATTGTTAAGTGAATGCTGTGATCATAAGTGTGCACCTATTCTTTGAAATGAGTTTTTTTTTGGCTGGAAACAGAGCAAAAACAAATTCCCATATTAAATTTGTAACCATGGATGCTGAAAGTGGTCCTAAACATGAGTCAGTTGCGAAGCACTCAGAATGCTGAAATGTGACCTCAAGGGTTTGTGGCGCAATCATTTACAGTGGCCACAAATGCTTTATAGGCCAGAAAGCACCCATTCAGTACTTGTAATTTTGAATGGTTATAAGTTGAGGACTATCTATATTCAGCATAGGTTGAATATAATGAAAGAATGTGCTGCCATGTCACACTCCTTTGCCAATCTGTAGTCAATTTGTTTCAGCCTGTTCCTGTGGATACCTGTCCTACATATAGGTTTTACGTGAGGAGAATTGGATATGGCACTCCTATTTTCTTAAAGACATACAGCAGCTTGAAATGGTTCACATAACTGAAGACCTTCCTATATTCAATGAAGTATAGATTGACTTCTTTTTGGTATTAGTTGGATTTCTCAATTATGCAGCATGCCTCAGCAATAATGTCTATTTGTAAGCCTTTCTAAAACAGCTAGAATATCTAGTATTTCCATTTCTGTGTAAGGTTTTAATTTTTATTTATTTTATTTTAATTCCATTTATATCCCGCCCTTCTCCGAAGACTCAGGGTGGCTTACAAGCTTAGCAGTAGCCTTCATTCAATGTATATGCCTGCTTATTAGGGCTTTCACACCCCCCCAAGCGGCATTTTTACAAAGTCAGCTTAATTGCCCCCAACAATCTGGGTCCTCATTTTAGCTACCTCGGAAGGATGGAAGGCTGAGTCAACCTTGAGCCTGGTGGGACTCGAACCTGCACTAATTGCAGGCAGCTGGTGTTACTTAAGGAGGCATTAGCCCACTGCTCCACCAAGGCTCTGCATGGGATAGTCCTAAGCATTGTTTTGCTACCTAAGTGCTTTCTATACTGTGTTAAATCTCTTTTCTTTGGTATTGGTGTTTAGACTGACCTCTTTTAATATGCTGACCACTGTATCATTACTCAGATTTGCTGGCATAGCTTGGTTAGAACTGTTTGCTATATTTCTATAGATATTTCATCAATTTCCATTGCCTTACAATTTGGTAGTAATTGAAATGCTGATTTAACTTCATCTTCTATTACTAACAGTTCTTATAGCTAGGACATTCTTTTAAGGTATCTTGAACGTTGATATTTTTACTGTACAAAATATCTATATATATCTTCCATGTTTGATCTTCATGGAATCAATTACTATCTGTCCATTGGTATCCATTAGTTTACCAACGATGCTGGAACTCCTTCTGAGTTTGGAGATCTTTTGTAAGCTTTTCCTTGTTTTTCCATGTCTGTTTCAATCTTTTATGTCGTTACAGATATTGTCAGACTGTTTTGTGTCTCCCCTCATTTCTTTGTCAAGTTGCTTCATGAAATCCATGTCTCTCTTGGCTTTGGCTTCTCTTCTCTTGGCAATTTCTACCATTTGTTCTGACACCCAATTTGCTTTCTTCTGTTTTTTGGTCTTTGGCAGTTTCTTTTCACAATCACCCTTAACAACTGTTTTGATTTTATTCCATGGTTCCTCTGGTTCCATATCAATGAGATTCAGGATTTCAAAGCGATTCCTGCTGTTGTCCTTGACAATGGTGGGTATATGTTCAAAATCATATTGTGAAAACTATTCAGCTTTCTTTGGTTGCTTTGGCTTAACTGAGATCATTAATAGCACATTAATAGCTTGTGATCTGTTTCAGAGTCAAACCCTAATCACATATTTACTGTCATAACTGTACTCTTCCAATAATACAATAAATTTGTCTTCCATGTTCTCCATTTGGTGATATATATATATATATATCACGGGTAACACCCAGGGGTAGGGCCTTCTCAGTGGGTGCACCTGCCCTGTGGAACCAGCTGCCTGCGGAGCTTAGGACTGCCCCCGACCTCCGTTCATTCCGATGGGACCTGAAGACCTGGCTCTTCGAGCTCTCTGGCCCAGGCTGAGAATTTTTTAATTTTTAATTTTAACTGGGTTTTTTATTTTCTCAGGGTTTTATTTAATCTTTTAAAATTTGTTTTAACGTTTGTATTGATTTTCTTTTAAATGCCCTGTAAACCGCCCTGAGTCCTTCGGGAAAGGGCGGTATATAAATCTAAATAAATAAACAAACAAATAAATAAATAAATAAATAAATAAATAAATAAATAAATAAATAAATAAATTCTGTCCTGGAGATTAATGGTTTTAGTAGATTGTAAAATGAATGTACCTTGGACTCAGGTTTTTCAAATGATTAAGGATATATGTATGTATGTATGTATATACATACACACATACATGCATACACACACACACACACACACACACACACACACACACACACACACTGTTTTGATTGTTGCAGGTCAAACCATTGACCTAGAAATATTTTGTTTTCTTGGGTTATCCAGTCCAACTACATTTTCCTTCTTAATGTTTCCAACTTTGGCATTCCAGCCTCCCACCATAAGCAGCCCATCTTGCTTTCATGTTCAGTACATTTTGTATAGAACTTGGCCATGAAACTGGTCAACCTTCTTTTCTTGTGCATCAGTGATTGGAGTATGAACCTAGACACTGTTATATTGCAGTGATGTTCATTAAATCTAGTTGATACTATGTAGGCATTGGATTACACCCAAATATCCTTATTGATCATGAAAGTAACACTGTTTCTTCGTTATTTTTGTGTAAATATAACATGACTGATAGTGTGCTATTCCACAATATTTCAGTTTGCTCATGGCTAAAACATCAGTGTCTGTTCAATTCATTTCATCTCTCACTGCACTGAGCTTTCTCAATGTTCATGAATTCTATGTTTCATGTTCTCACTATAATTATGCCTTTTGCAGTTTCAGATTTTCTTTTCTTGCATGGCAGTCTTGTCAACAAGATGTGCCAAAGGCTTGAATCCAGCCACATCATAAAACCATTGCCAGCCTCCATTTTTTTCTCAATAGCATGTTGAGCTTCATCCAATCTGAGGGGTCCCTCCTCTGGCACTATATGATAAATTATTTTATATTTTCTATTCATTGTGTTTTCTTGGTAAAATACAGTGGTTTACCATTGCCTTCTCCTGTGCAATATGAAATGATGCCTTTATCCTTGTCACTAAACTGATCATTTACCTCCAGCATCTTCCTGCTTACTTTTGCTGGGCAGCTGGGATGACATTCATGACTATGATGGTAATATATACTCTTGGTAGATACTCCCAGCATTCTTCATTCATCCCTCCTAGGGACACCCTCTTGTTTTATTGAAACAGCATAGCAGAATTTGAGGATAAACAATGTAAACCTATAAGAAAATAAAGACTTTTGCTGAATGTTGCCAGAATCAATCCTGAAGGGCCTACTGGAAAAACCAAATCTTTACAATTTCTTAAAGTGCATCTGCAACCCTCCAGATAATGTGACTTCAAGTAGATGGAGATCTTGAGTACGCATTTTATGACTTGTTGGTCTGGTTGACACATTAGATCAAGGAAATACAGTTAAAGACTTGAAAGATAGTGGCCAGTCTTAGAATTGGAAATTGGAATTGGATAGTGAACAGCACTTGGAAACTTACTGATGCATATCCTACAGCTAAGATGTAATATAGTGGCATCAAGATGAAGTAATAAAGATTATGATTGACATAGAGATTTTGAATCTTATTTAGGCTGTTACCTTACACATATCTGTTTAATTGTTGAAGGGCTGAGAGAGAGGATTTGACACAGCTGGATTTTTGCCTGAGGTGGGATACAATTCTTGGTCTCTGGGTTTCTGGCTTGGTGGCTTAGCTATAACATTTATATAACATATAACATTCTTTCATTTGAGTTTACTTCTAGGCAACAATTCAGAGAATTGTAACTTGACTTAAAAAATATGGTACGCTCCATGTGTGTGTGTGTGTGTGTGTGTGTGTGAGAGAGAGAGAGAGAGAGAGAGAGAGAGAGGGAGAGAGAGAGAGAGAGAGATTCTGTTTCTCTTCCTATGATATGTGTACATTCAGTAGTTTTTTTAAAGCGTATTAAGAAACTAGCAAGCATGAAATGCAAAGAACCTGAAACAATGGGAAATTCGCCAAGTTGTCAAAGTTAATTTCTGACCTAGCTTGGCAAATCTTGCCATTTCTTAACCTCCTCACCATTCTGTGAGTCCCCGAGGCTGTACAAACTGGCGTGACATCATTCAGTTCAGTTCTATATCCTCTTTTAATAAAGTTGAATTGATTCTGCCCAACTTTGATTCCGACAACCTGCTTGTCTTGGGGAAAAGCGTTGTGTTTAATCAGTGGCTCTCTCTCTCTCTCCGGCATAGTTCCCACTGTGCAGGACTAGAGCCAAAGAATAGGGCAGTTGCCTGTCATTTCTGTTTCAATAGGCAATGTGGCGCTCTTCAGCTGAAGAGACAGGAGTTGGAACTGCTTGTTAGGACACATGATCAAAAGCCACTTTCTGCTTCCTGCCAATCAAACCTCATGTTGCCTTGTGGGGTAGACATTAAATAGATTTCTTTTTCCTTGCTGTATGTTGTGGGCACTTTGCCAGGTTGACATGTGAACTATTACAAAAGATATCAGAGTTTCCACTGTTTGCTGGCTGTCTTAAAATATTACCAAGTTGGCTGTTGCCCAAAGTAGAATACGGTATGTTTAAATAATGCATTATGATAAATTTCCATTTGCATTATTCAACTCCTTCATGGTTTGAGAACTTCATAGATACTTTGGGGATGCCAAACCAGAATTTGGTTTCCTGAACAGGAAACAAAATAAAACACCAAACAGTTGAACAACTGTATGACAAATAGATTTGAACAAGATGATTATTGTCTGAGGTTATGACTGAGTTGTCTGTTTCCAATGATGTGTGAGAGTGTGCTTTGAACACCCTGTTGAATATGGTATTCATGTTAGCTGTTCTAAAATAAATTCACTAGTCTTTTTTGTGTTGAATTTGCAAAAGTTTTAAAATCATTATCTTCGCATTCCAGAAATATTAAGTTAATTGGGTAGATTGGGTGGCAGTTCACAATAACTATATTTCTAAATGTTACGAGGCATTTTTTCCCTTCTGTTCCTCCACTCATGTTTTGTCTCTCTCCTCTCCCTTCAACTTCTGTTCCTACATTACTACCTCAGCCACTGCGTTCATGGCAATAAAACTGCCATGAAGCTGCATTTGTCAATTTTTAAGCAAGTCATTTAAACAAGTCATTCTCAAAGGACTATTTCCCTTTGCTCATCTGAATTCTTGTCAGCCACCCTGTGTGTGTCTTGCAGGATACTATTTGTTCTAGTGATTTTTTTTAAAGATATTTGTGTCTTGTGTGCATGTGCATGCACACCAAAAATGTGCCGTGGCAATCTAGACAAACTCGTTTAAACAGTGAACTAACCATAAACAGCTGCTCCCTCAATAAGCCATTCTTTATAATACCCTTATTACCTTCTTGTGTCTCAAATTCTGATTAGTCAACAGTGCTGATTACTGTATGGCATTCCATAGCCTGCCTGCCTTGGGCTCAGCTGCTCGATATGATTACAACACAACTTATGCATTGTTTTTTTCCTCTCCTCCACCCCCCTTGGCAGTTTCTGTTCAGGCTATAGGTCTTAAAGTAGACGAAGAAGTTTTGTTTTCAGTTTGGGAAAATAGGCTGTTCCAATGTTTTTTCTACACAGAGGTAAATATTTTAGCAAGGCTCCCCTGCTTATGATTTTTGTTCTTTTGCAGCAAGATAGGAAAACCTGTTTGATAGTTTCATGGAGTAAATCCTGTAAATCTATTTCAGTGAAGCAAGAGGAAAGTTATTTAACAGGTTTACAGGGAAATGACAAGAATTAGGACAAGTACTGGCATTTTAATGGGGGAAAGAATGGATTAATTTTAAAAAGCCAAGCGTCCATGGCAGACAGGAAAATTTCCTTCAGTGAGAGCAATGTTAAGCACAAGGTAAGCGGTGCAGAATATTTTCTTTCTCAATTTTAAAGATAAACATACACCCACATATATATGTTACAGTATACATGACCATATTAAATGTGGTTGAAATATGCTGAACCATAATGATTTTTGTGTTTGTTAGCAACCATCCAGTAGTCCATATTATAACTACCATTTAGGCGTTAAGCGATATTGCATTATTGAGTAGTTTTTAGCCACAATTTGAGATTTTAAATATTTTATTCTAAATTTTTCTCTACCTCTATCCTGATTTTTATAGCATGCAGAGGAAAATGTTAATCATCCCCTTATTCAATCCCATCTCCATGTATAAGTACTAAAGGGCTCATAAGGAAGCATTCCCAATTCCCCTAAGAAAACGGGAAGGGAAGGATTTTTAACATTATCATGTTTAAACATGGCCTCTCTATATGTTATGGTCTCAGTGAATACCAGGATTCCTAGGACTTAACCGGATAAGTTTCTTGACATAATTATAAGGTGCACTTTTCTTTTTCTTACCTTGAAAAAAAATTGCAGAAAAAACTCTGAACTAACTCTTTCTACTCTTTAAAGTATTTTTTTTAATGAAAATGTACCCTGAAGGAGAAGTTAGTGGATGAAGGCTACTTGGTTATATTCATTATCTATATTTCTAAGATATAAATGTCACAGTGTTTGGGATAAAAAACAATGTTCTTTACTCATCAGGTGACACTAAAGTATCACTGGTCCTACCTGAATAATGCTGGGGTGAAATAAGTAACTTGGATCTCTTGAAAGAGTATTTGTGAGCGAAAGCATTTTCAAGAATCTCACCATAGGGTGTCTGAAATGTTGCACTGGAATTGCAGTACCATAAATATTTGTAGATCTCCAGGTTGGAGTGTATTATGAAAATAGCAAATATCAGTTCCTTTTAAAAGAATTAATATTAATGGGAATGGGAACAGATGTTGACATGTTTCATCTACTGAGAACTTGGTTAAGGAAGAGATGAGCTATGAGGTTAATTTGTAAGAAATAAAACAAATATGTGGAGAAGAAAGCAGATACCGGTAGCTTTGATGGCTTTTATGTAGGATTGTTTTTAAACTAGGTATATAATAATTCTTATTGGATAGTCTGGCAATTTTAATGATAAAGTTCCGAAAAGGTAGCACAGGGATGAAATTAATTCTGAAATGTTTCTCTTAAAATATTGATTATTAAACTATATTGGAATTTTCAAGGAAAGATGAAAGAACAGCATATTTCAAAAAGTTACTCAGCAACTTCTTATATTTGGGGAATATGCTGTGCTTTCAGATATGGGAATAGAGTAGGTGGAAATTTGAACCATTTGTTATGATTATAATCATCATTATGATCAACAGCAACAAGAGCATAATTAGAAATGACCTGGAAAAACATTTTATAGTTTAAAACATCTTTTTCTAAATTGCTGCATTCTCTAATGAAGCATTTATATACACAGACACACCCCAAAGAATTGAGAAAGTCTATGGTCTCAGGGCCTTTAAGGTACTTTTTTCCACTAGCACCATCTACCTTATGAACTAGCCTCCAGTTCAAAATAAGGTTGGCCTTTATGGTTTTACCTATTTGGGGAAATTTTTTTTAAAAGGACTTATTCCATATCCATCCTATCATGTTGTGAACGATAGGATTCCTAGTAGAGTTAACGTTACTATGTACATTTATGTCCTTGTTTTGCAGGTTGTTAATTGGTGCATCTTCTGACAGTCTCGTTAGTTGCAGCAGGTATAAATGTAAACAATAAATATAACAGAGTTGATCTATTTGCAAATATTTTTCTAAGCCAGAATTATTAATTGTAATTTGTTGAACAAGTCATGGTAGCCTGGTTTGCTTATCATCATAATGGATGGCTTAATACAACATGTTAAAAAAAGGGGAGGGATATTCCAATATTGGTTATTGTTCGGTCCAAAATGTTTGGAAGGTATCAGCTGAATAAGACTTGGTAAAAAAATATTTAACTTGTGAAATAGCTGTCATACCCTATTTACATAAGTCTTATTGAAGTTTTTACTAAGCATTTTCTTGACCTTTTTTAGAATACAGAAATAATTTATCACATCTTTAATAATTTCTTCCCTTTCTTTTCCACAGAGGTTACTTTATAATTTTCCTTAATCTGCATGAACAATAATGATCAATTTTGTCAGTATTATTCACACCTTTTATTAATTTAACATAGATGAATAAATGTGAATGTTGTGAAGAGTTGATTGGGAATAGATTTTAAATTTGACAGTTAGATTACAGGTTACCTAAGGAAAATGGCTCTTTCTGTAGCTACCTAGTAATTTAATTCTTGTTCAAAATTATTATAATTTATTACAGTGTGTAGATTTTAATGAATGTCTACTATTAAATGAAAAAGAAGAAATTGAAATTATGAAATCCTTTTAACTAATATCTTAAAAATCCTTTAAACAATTAAATGGATATGAGCATGTGGTGGCTTTCTTTGCACTTTCTTCATTGCCAGACATAAACTACTGTTAACTCTATATTTCACGTCTATTTAACAACATAAAAATATTACTACAAAAAAATCTACTAAGTTCTTTGTTCATCTGAATATTATGTGAATTGCAATAATTACTTGGAGAATGGAATATAGTATTTTTACAATGGAAATTTAAACAATAGTATATGGTTTGGGAATGGGCTTGCTATAGTGTAATACTTTCAAAGTTTTATAACCTTTTATGTATTCAAAAGCAAATTTGGTATACCTTTATTTGCAAATTGGTGTTTTTGCTTTAGCAAAAGGAAATACATTTATTCCCCCCTCTACCGCACACTTGAATGGTTTTGTGTATGTTTTTTATATATCTCTGTGTTGGTGATGTTGGCTGCTGACAATAGTAGAATTTTGGAAAAATTGCATAGTAAATCTAATAAAAAATAAATAGGCTGAGTCTTTTAATTTTATCATTGGCTTAACTCTTCCACTGAAAGGTGTAGGATATAAAATGGGCTTAACTATGAATTATGCTCTAGTTTAAAAGTGGCAATAATGAATGTCTGGAGAGTAATACTGAATAAACCGAAAGGACAAGACTGCAATAATGATCCAGTATAAATGCTGTTTCTGTTTTACATATAGTTTAGAAAAGCAATATGATAATCATGCAGTATGTATGATAGAGTTTAATGTAATTTAGACAGGTTTAATAATGTTTCTTACATAGAAAGTTACATTTCCATTTTTATTAAAAGTAGGATACTGTTTAAAAACAAAATTAAGAGTCTAATGCTCACTTCTATTATTTCTTCTAGGCTGCTTCAGTTGCTACAGAATAATTATAGAGTTTTAGTTAATGAACAAGTTAGTTGTAAACAATTATATTTAGTCTGGCTTTTGTCTCTGAAATACAGATTTGAAAATATTCTGACACATTACGATGATTTCTGCTGAATTATAGTAATTTAAATAATTCTAGAAAAGGTATTCCATGAATAACTAAACTTGTACAGCCCTCGCGTATCAGTTCAGAAATGAACTCTTTCAGTTCAGTAGAACTGAGTGGTTTTTAAAATGCACGCTTATTTAATGACTTATGGAAGAGTTTTGGTGGGCGCCATGTTTACGTCACTGTTAGTGGTGGCAGGGATAACATGTGTGATGATGTTTTAATGATGTGGCATTTTTGGACAACATTAACACGCCAATGTTACTATTTTGGTACCATCATAGTTTGTTATGGATACTCTTGCATGTTGGAGAGAGAAGTATGAAAATTCAAAGTCAGAAGTAAAACTACTGTAGAAGTGACAGTCATCTCTTCCAAAGAGGTTTGAGATAGGACTTAATTTGAAGAAGGGAGTTCAATGCAGTCGGGCATTTTATGTGTGTTTGTGTCTTTACATCTGGTGTTGAAAATGGTCTTGAACGTTTTCCATGTGTCATCTGTTGTTCTTGGTATTTCTCATTCTTGCTTTTTCATGTTAAAATGGTGATTAGCCTTTCTGGTAAAAACATAGCCTATAATGTCAACAATTATGTTGTACCTGATGAATATTATCTAATTTGAATAACTATAAAATGTCACTTCCGGTGCCTGTTGCTACTTTGAACTGAAGTGACAGATGGATGCTCTGTTGGATGTTCAGTTTGAAAATACACTGCATGCTTGCATCCTTTTGAAGATATATCTTTTCAACATGGTTAAAATGTGTTGGGTCACATTACACTACAGCCTTTTGATAAATTGCCAGGAAAAATAGGCAGGAGGGGGAACGAGAAGGAGATGACAATACTCGATGAAAACTTTTGCAGAAAATTATATGACCTTTAAAACTTGTAACTTTAGTATTTTTCCAAATTATGAATAAATTATCTCTTCAACCACAATTTGAGTAGCAGTATGCATTTCTAACCTTTGTACTAAATATAATTCAGTGTTTTGGTTAACCTTGTCAATGTTTAAAACTGTAGTGGTGATTTAAATTAATATTGTATGCTCATTCTCCTGCTCCTCTTCCTTGGAAATATATTGTCTTGTTGAATTATATGGTGTTTATTTGTAGCCATGGATAGGATTTTCTTGTTATTTTCTTATTCTATTTTTTTAAAAAATCACATTGCCTTTGCTTTTCTGAAGGTTGAAGAGAAACTAGTGTTTTATTAAACTACTAATCCAAATAAGCTTGCTACTAAAAGAAATGGTCTTTCATACTTCAATAATACTAATTTGTAAACATTTTTGTATAATTCTTGGTGACAACTAGGAATAATTAAATACTGTATATTATTTTTTTGTTGCTTGTTTGCTGAAGTATAAGGAAAAGTTTTAAATATCATAGTTCTAAAATATTAAATATTGACGATAACAAAATGCTCATGGATTTCATTGTTACATGTACTGTGCTTCGCATAGTCATTGTCAATAATGTATTTATATCATATTATTTTTTTTATTGATAAGGAAACCTAAGAATCCAGATCTTGTATCAGTGCAATGCATATTTGAACATTTAAATTTCATTTTCCTTGATATTGTTTGCTAGCTTTAATAATACGGTACTATTTTTTTTCTTGAATGGGTAATGTGCAAAAAGTATCTTCAGTGGATGAAACTGTGCTGTATTGTGTGAAATGATGGGAGTTGATTGTTTTTGCCTTAATCAGTCGCTGAGTTCTTCAGGAAAAGTTTAATTTGCTCTTTGGTTATTAACTGTACTTAGAAATGACCTTGTGGGGTATAGAAGCAGGGCACAGTGGCACTTTCCAGCTGTACACATGGTATCCGTCGGGGTACAATCATACTCAGTCCCAGCACCGCAGGCTTGGACATATGTTGAGTTTTATTTCTTTCTTCTGACATTAATCCTAGTCACCAGCTGTTCTGCAAGCTGCCATTCTTCAGCTTGGAGATTACATTTTTCGGGATACCAACAAAGGTCTTACTTGACCAGCTCTCTCATACCACTTATTTGAGAAATATTTGGATTTTAGGATTAGTAAGTCTTTTTTTCTGTTGATATTCTTTATTGTCTTGGAGATCTGAGATTTTAACTAAATGTATCTCCGTTTTCAAATCACTTCTGGAAAGCTCTTAAGGGAACTATTATTTTCACTGTAGCCTTTTCTACTAGAAACAGCATTTAATGCAAAAATGCAATTCACGTTGCATTTGCTGGTAGGTAACACATATTAATTATAATTCTGATATTTCCCTTGTATGTGTACATAGATTAAAGGATATTTCCTGGCATTTAATATATTTGAACTATTAAGTGTGTCACACTTATAAAGTAGACTAATGAATTGTATGGATTTCTCCCTTCATATTTCAGATGAGCGGCCTATAAACTGGGTGATAAACACCTGTATTTTTAGCTCTTGGGGATTAAAAGATGCATCAGTGTTAAAAAGAAATGTTACTTCAACAGTAAGAATACAGATTACCGACTGTGCAGGGTACAAGCCAAACTAGTCTGATCAACATCATATTTGTAGTGAAACACGTGTTCAGTCCATGCTCCATTACATAACAATGAGGCTTTGATTTCGTAATACATATTTATTCTTTACATGAACAAACTATTTTTTTAAAAAATCAGTACTGTTACTACAAGAGTCCTGTCTGGGACTAAGACTAATGATAATTTACACTAAGACTGAATTTTTGGTATGACCAGGATCTGCATATCGGAAAGTAGATTGGAAATTTGCTCTCTTAAAAGACTATAAACCAAATCAGTCCAAATAACAACAACAACAACAACAGTACCTGCACCAAATAGTATCCATCTGTCTTGCTGCCTTGTTTCTTTATTTCCCATTTAACAGAATCTGCAGTTAAAGTGACTGGGCATTACCGCCCTTACACAATTCTTTGTGTCATTGAAATGCTAATCTCTATTTGTCCTAGGCTTATTGTGTACTTCATAATCCATATCCAAGGATAAAATGCACTGGGAGGGAAAGTGAGACAGCAGGACAGGATAACATTTTGGGGAGCATTATTTCTGGAGAGACCAATTCATAGTGAATTCTCCCGTACTATATATGGCCTTTCTATTTATAGCAATATTCATATTTTCATTGGTGGTCAAAGCGTTGCTTATAGGAAAACCTACAGGTGACTAATAGGAGTTGCTCACTAAGTGGAATAATGAATAGTATTAGGTGTCAATTAAATCAAGCTTCCCCGAGGTGCAGGTGCTCCACAATGTACTGACACATTTCAAGTAGCAGCACCACTTCACCCATGCATATGAACAAGCACATTTGCATATTAAAAAGCTGAAAATTATTTAACTGAAGCAAAAGTCTTTTAGAGATGATGGAGGTTATTAAAACTGTTGACAAGAAAGAAGGTAATTGCCTGAAAATGAGAGATGACATTCTGCTATACACAGGGAACGTTGTTTTTGTTGTATTGTGCAGCAGTGCCTGGGTGTATAACCTATTACGTTGAGATTGCTCCTATGCAATTAGACCCTTTTTGTCCTCACTTCAATAAGGCTATGATTATGAAGGATTGAAGAACACTTGGCATATTGAATGTCTGTTGTTTTTATAACTTCGTCAAAAATGACAAAACACGTTTTGTGTCCTGTTTTTTCTTTGTAGGCTTATTGATTCTGTGATTATAATATTCATAAAAGACAATGTGTTCATGGTTGAACACACTGTCATTTATACAGGTTTTTATTCCTTCCACCCCTCTCTTTTTCGCCACAGTACTTGTTTGAATGCCAAGGTGTTACTCCCAGAGCCAGATACGTGTAATGTGAGTGGGCATGTTCAGTATGTGTGTGTTCCTGTGAGCTTTAAAAAGCTTTAAAAATGACCCACTGAGAGGTTTGCCACTAATAATTCCAAATATTTTATCTGGAATGGGAAGAAATCCAGAGCGTGGGATTGGAATAATTAAGTAATGTAGAATTCATTTTCACATGTGCCTTTTTTTAGATCTCAGAACCACCATTATTTTTCTGTTACTGTCTTTCTGCCCTGTATTTCTGCATGAACGGTTCAGTTTTGATTTGTGCTGTAGTTTGGCTACCACATTTGGTAACAGAAATAGGAAACTGTGTCTAAGTCATTCCTCACTTCAAGAAGCAAGCAATCCCTTAGATTGTAAATGGTTTTTATAATAATGGAAAAACATGCTAGATTACTTTATGAATGCCATTCTGGTCTGTATTATGAGACATTTGACATCTGTGGTCCTTCTTCAGTAGTGCAGTTGATACGAACCAACCAGACCAGATACGGTCTCAGATACAGGACAAGGAATAAGATAATAAAATTATAGTAAAAAGCTATGAGTGAAAGGGGTATATTTAAGGATACTTTTTGATTTTTATTTGATTATCTATTCTTAGATAAGTGGGGACGTTGGTGTTCTCCAAGCTTGGTGGTCGTCTTCTAGCATTTTTTCCTAGAACTTTTATGTTGGTGTAATATGGGTAAATTTGTGCTAAAACATTGAAAACATTTCATAGTGAGTATTTAGTAGATACTTATGTAGTCTTATGTCTAATCTAGTTAAATATTGGGAGATTGGACTTTTTTGGAATTCTAATGGAACAATTTTTGCAAGTTTTACCTTTTCTTTATAATACTTTTTGTTGTTGCTTATCACATATTTTATTACTTTTTGTTTGCAATCAAGCATTCTAGCTGAATTCATAATGTGAAACAAATTGTACAGCTAACTGTTTAAAAATATTTTAGTATGGAAAATTCTGCTTCCCTCCAATAAAATTTGTTTAGAAGTAGAATAACTTCTGTGTAGAGTAACTTGCTTATCCATGTTATTCTATAAGTAAAGGGAATTCACCTTAATTGTTCCCAAGTTCATGTGCACTTTTGATATTATGAACTCTTAATGCAGGTTTTTCCCCCCCATTGAAATACTTGAAGACTTAGGTGATTTCCACAGCCTCTTACCACAATGGCATTTGGACAGCAAGTAATGCATACTTTAATATAATCTAAATTTTAATGAATTTATCTTATTTGTAAAGTCTAAGACCAGATGCCTGTATGTGAAAATGTTACCAGGCTACAATGGAGTTAATATTATGGTCCAATTATAGGAGTCAATGTAACCTCTTTGTTTTATAACAGAACAGACACATAGTTATTTACTGGATTTCATTTATCATATTAATATAATTTATCTTCTTTGTCATGGTGCATGTCCTCTGAATTGGATCCTTCCAGAATTTCACCTTTCCCTGGCCTTAACCACAGACCCTAACCCTAACCCACAGACCTTGCAATGAATTTTTGGGGAATACAATTTTATTATCAGGCTTTTTTATTTTTGGTTTCTATTATTTTAATATAATCTTTTTCATCAGAGTTTTGTATTGGCTGTTTTAATACACATCATCCAGAGTTAGTTGAGTTGGGTGGCTCTATAAAATAAATAAATAAATGTGCTTAATGAGCCATAGAGGGCTAGAATGACTGATTGTGCTAAGTCATAAACTGTGGTTCACAAAATCATCATTATTGAGATTCCTAAATCCAAATCAAAGAGGTCATGATATGATGTTGCTTAACGCCACTGGTCAGAATCATGTTATTTTCTAAATTATTAGTTATGACAATTATCAGGATCTTTTTGGTTTGTTTGTTTTTTAAAATTCCAGACATAACCAATACAAACCGGTAGTTACCACTTTTACTGCTTTTTAATTTGCCCCACTCAGTTTTACTTACTTCATTGTGCAATTAAGAATGCATCTTATATACCAACTCTTGCCTTTGGTGTTGTTTTATAAGATGATGTTCTTGGATCAGGTCTGCACTAAACGTTTGGATAATCAGGTTGAATAAAGACTACCAAGTGATGTATCATTGTGCGTTAGGTGTTTGATAATCTGTCTTTTGGCAGGCAAACACTGAAAAACCCAGTGGCTGATGGTAATTGGTTTGGCTTGTCAATCAGTGTTGTACCATTGCCAACTCTATGAAGACTATTTTTTTAGCATACTAGTATTAGGATACTAGTGTTTTCTGGAAGTCATTTGGTAACTAACAAGAAATATCTTGCATTTTCCTAGCTGGCTATTATGTATAAAGTGCCATGAAAGACATAAGCTGTACTGTTACGATCTGTGAAAAAAGCGTTACTTTCTGAACCACTTTTTTTAAAAAAAAAAAAAGTATTAAAAAGGCCAAAATTGCCTGAGAGCTTGGCAGTCTCTGGATTTTTACTTGAAATTCTGTGCAAGAGAAGTTATAGATCCTTCCGTCGCGGGTTGAAGACCCATTTATTTGAACTAGCGGGTCTGGCCTGATGGGGGTACTTGGGTTTTTTATTGGTTTGTTTTAGTATTCTGGTTTTAACTTGGGCATTAATTTAATTATTTTTTAATGTTTGTATTGGTGTTTATATTTATGCCCTGTGAACCGCCCTGAGTCCCTTTGGGAGAAGGGCGGTATAAAAATCTCAATAAATTAAATTAAATTAAATTAAATAGGTGAGAGCCAGGGAGAGACCAGGGGGAGGGAGGGACTATTATGGTCATGGACCACTGCAGGATCTCATAAGAATGTCGGCATTTTAAAATCATTTTTGGGATCAGGTAATAACACCCATGGATTTGCCTTGCAAAATTTATATAAAGATCATCAAATAATCAGCTGTAACCACAAATCACAATCAGTGAAAATATCTTCCTGCTATACATTTTTTTGTTTTACAAAAATAGTGAAATATTTTGGTCTTCCTCTCCCCAACTCATCTTTCATTTTCATAACAGACCTATTTGAAATGTTCTCAGATTTCCTTTAAGTCACTTTTGAGAACTTGACATGAAGGACACAATTTTGGCTCTTTAACCTCGAAATAAGCCTATTAGTATTCACTATCTGAGAGCCATTCAGTTTTAAAAAATGAAAAAAGTTCTAAGGTTATGTGATTACCTTTTGTGAATTTCTGACTAGCAAATTCAGTGGGGAAACCAGATTCACTTAACAACGGTGTTACCAATTTAACAACTGCAATGATTCAGTTAACAACTGTGACAAGAAAGATTGTAAAATGGGACAAAACTCATTTAGCAACTGTCTCATTTAGCAACAGAAATTTTGGGCTCAATTGTGATTGTAAGTCAAGGACTACTTGTAGTATCAGTCACTGGGCTCTCCCATGTCATGTTTATAAACAATAACACCTCATACCATAACTAACAATTACTGCATATGATTACAATGAAATCATAAAGTATGTGTCAGTCTGCCAGATTGCTACTCATGTACTTGGATGGATTACAAGTGTAATTAAAAAAAAGACATAAACTTTAAAAAACATATTTTTATTTTACTCTACTTCTTAAATTGGTTTTTCAAAGGAAAATACACTGTAATATCTAATAATAAATAATAGTAATTTATTTCACATTTATTTAATTAATTGTAGACTGCCTTCCCAGAAAAGCCCTTCTGCTAATGACATGAAAAAAAAAAACCATGGGACAAATCTTTATTTCCTGTTTCGGCCCAACTGAAGGCCATCCACAGGCAGTAGTCACAACAGTGACAGCTCATATTTGTGTAAATTTTAGATTGCTAACAATCTTTAATTCTTTGTTAGCAATCTAAAATTCACACACACACACAAACACACACACACACACACAGATATATATATATATATATATATATATATATATATATATATATATATATGTATGTATATATATATATATATATATATATATATATATATATATATATATATATATATATGTATATGTATATATATATATGTATATTTGTTTTCTGAGGTTTTCGCGGGTGTTCGTATGTGGATCTTTGGTTATTCGGGTTTTTCCCCGCGTAGAACTAAAGGTGTAGGGGCAACGTTTCGACGGAATGATGACGGATGGGATTTCGTCGAAACGTCGCCACAACTTTCTGAAGATGAAAGGAACGCGGGAAGAAACCCGAGACTCTAGATCTACACATACAGACACCCGCGAGAATCTACGAAAACATATATATATATATATATATATATATATATATATATATATATATATATATCTTTAAAAAAAACCTAGTAGTGATACCCAAATGGTACAGCATTTCATAATCTTAGAAGAGAGTTTTTTTCTTATTTTAATGAACTGAAAAGATCTCAAAGAAGGATACAAATGAAGGACTTTTTGTTTTTCCCCCCTGTGTGGTTAGGTTGGCACAATTGAAGACAGTCCTTCAAGTAACTTGGCTCTAGACTTTTAGACTTTAACAGTGCTTTGAATTAAGCTCAATAATACAACTATATATTATTGCAACTGGGTCATCCCATAATCTAACAAACTTACACCATGAACATTTTTTCAAACATAGTTACTCATAGAGCACATCACAGCAGCTGAGTTTGGATGTAAACCAGATAGATAGATAGATAGATGAATAGTTAGATAGATAAATAATCAGATACTGAATGAGCTTATTCTTTCTCTTTCATGTATGATAAATTGTTAAGCATCATTGGGGGACAAGAATGTAAACAATGCACCCCATTGACTTATTCAGTTTCATACTGGGTTTTGTGGATAGCATGAAGTTTTGTTCTTCTTTTGAAGACATAATAAACATGGGAAGGTAGAGAAAAAGGATTAGCGCCATGCCATGCCATATCATTCCATTCCCATGTAGCTGTCTTGGTAACAACAGAAATGACTTATTTTTGCCCTATTCTTGGATTTTCCCCCCAACTCCTTTAGCTTGGAGCCTTTGGGATTATGGCGGTTTCCCATCTGAATTATTAACCTGGCCTGATCTTGCATTGGTTTTGGGATGAAGCCAAACTAAAGTAGAGGCTGCCACTTATAGGTTGCCTCCAGTGCTGGAGAAAATGGAACTTCCACAAACATAAACCATGTATTATTCTCTATGCATTTGTCTCTTTTTAAATTGGTTGTCATCACTGTTTATGGGAATACAGTATTCTATGTTACCATAAATATAGTTGAAGTGATGAATTTATTATAATCTCATTTAGATTTAAATTAAAAGAATGTTTAAAACTGATAAAAGAAAACATATAAAGTCATATTGATCATCAGCTAATCTCAAGGAACCCAAATTTTCTTGTCTGATCATCATTTCTTTGATCCTTTCCTAGATTCACATCTTTACTCATTTTTTTAAATCATATATAGCAATATTTAGCTAAAAGATCAATTAATTCAAATCACAGCTCACTTTAAAGCAGTTTACTTCTTATTTGCTCCAGTACTATCAAAACTATAGAAATGATCACATGCGTTCTGTTAAGTATATATCTAGGAGCAGATAAATCATTTCTTAATATTCATAAGTTGCAATTTCAGCATTAAAAGGTCAAATTCTGTTGGGGTTTGAAGCAGTGGATTATTTCTGAGCCAAAGGCTGTTCTTGGATTTTACAAGATGTACTTGGACTAGCACTCCAACAAGTGGATAGCAATAGCACTTAGACTTATATACCACTTAATAATCCTTTACAGCTTTTGCTAAATGGTTTACAGAGTCAGCATATTGCCCCAACAATCTGTGTCTTCATTTTACTGACCTGAGAAGAATGGAAGAATGAGTCAACCTTGAGCAGGTTAGAAGTATGAAATGGGCTGGCCTAGGGGGGGGGGAAATCCTGTTAAATTTCACTTAAATTTGAGTTAAACTAATTATTCATTGTATTTAGTAATCTGAGTGTTTTAGGGAAACCACATATAGCCTTGGAGCTCCACAAACATCTTGTAAGGCAGGGGTCTTCAAACTTGGCCCTTTTATGACTTGTGGACTTCAACTCCCAGAATTCCTTAGCTAGGCAGTGCCTGGCTGAGGAATTCTGGGAGTTGAAGTCCACAAATCATAAAAGGGCCAAGTTTGAAGACCCCTGCTGTAAGGTATCAGTCATAAACACCAAAACCACCAATAATTTTGCAGCATACAAAATTGTATTATGCTATGAAGAAAATATCTGTTAGGGTTTTCTTTTTGTTTTTGCTCATTTTGCTCATATGCAAAATGTAGCACATCAACGATGAATTATTCAAACAGAATAAACTGATACAGTATAGTTTTAATGGGAATTCTGTAATGTTTGGATTTTTTTTACAAATATACTCAGCTCAGAGTAATTCTTGAGTCTTTACTAGAGATGGGGTTACTTGCAGTAGAAATATATATTTGAAAACATAGATTATTTTTTCTACTGATAGTAGTTTTCAACCAAAATTCTACCCAGTTTTAAGAAATTTTTGAGATAAAACTTAGTTTCTGCTTCTAATCTGGCTGACAGATTGGTTAGCATAACTTTAAACTTCTTGTATCCTTCAAGTGGATTGCAAGTGGTTTTGCTGGAAGGAGTATTTTTCCTGGAAAAAAAGGTGGATGTCGGGGAAAAAATCAACAGATCTAGTTTATTTCCTTGGATTTTTGACATACATTTAGAAATCTGCCTGTTAATAATGGCTGTCATGATTTAAAAAAAAAAAGAATTGCAATTTTTCTTTGCTTGTTTACTTTTCCACACATCTCTTCCTATCACCTAGTACCAGTTCAGCTTTAGCTACTATAAAGCCTCATTTGACCTTGAAGTTATATGTGGGGAAAGTAGTCTGCTGCTGCAACATTAGCTACCTTTTGGCTTTAATGTACATATGTTGATAACAGTCATAATTAGGAAAAGTACATCAGCTGTACCTATTTCAGAGTCATTGGAGTCTTTGATTGTGTGGGGTTCCTAATCATATGCAACTTTATTTACATAGGCCAGGGGTCTTCAAACTCTGCCCTTTTATGACTCATGGACTTCAACTCCCAGAATTCCTCAGCCAGGCACACTGGCTGAGGAATTCTGGGAGCTGGAGTCCATGAGTCATAAAAGGGCTGAGTTTGAAGACCCCTGACATAGGCTTTACTGAAGCAATCAAGGGAAGTTCTGTTTGGAAAAATTAATTGTTCCACCCAGGTGAACATTTAGAACTACTGTTACATATAATTGATAATTATCAAATTTAACAAAGAAATTGCTTTATCGTGCCAGTGTAATTTTGAAGATTTACATTTTCAGGAAAACTTTCTTTAACATGGAATATCTATTTTCCACATCTGTTTTTGTAAAGAAGAAAAAACAATCTGTTTGCCAAGTTTTCATCCTTATTGACTGTTTGTAGATAATTGAAATTGCTTATGTCATGCAAGTAGTCTGTTGGAGCCCTTTGTTACCTGAAACTTGGTTTGATCACATGCTATGCAGTCGATAGCATGTGTAGACCAAAAAGTGTTTTTATTTCCTGCTTATAATTATATATTATATTCATATATATTACACATATATCAACCACATTACTTTAAACATGATGTTGATTTGCACAGTTTATTTTGGATTACCACCTGATAGCAGACTAATCATGTTCATTTATGCCAAATGCTAAAGAATACCTGTAAGTCAGAGAGAAAAAAAGATATCCCTTCTTGCTTCTACCTGTTTCTAAGCTGCTGGAAAAACCATGTTTTAAGGTCTTTCTGAAAAGCTAATAAGGTTCAGCTTCAGGGGCAATGATGTTCTAGAGCAGAAGTGCCAAACTTGCAACATCACGTAACGTCGCGCAATGTATTGGGAGAGTTTTGCCATTGCCAGCAAAGGGGTGGATGCGGCTTCCGGATGACACGTCCGGCCTGTGGGCCGGCACTTTGACACCCCTGTTCTAGAGGCTGGGGGTCATGGCAGAAAAGACTCCTTTGCTGAGTCCCATCAGATGTTTAACAGACAGGACCCATAACATAATCTTTGTCATAGACCTGGATGGGTGGATGTAACTGGGGGGAGGCAATCCCCCATATGATCCAGTCTCGTGTCATATAGGGCTTTAAATTTCTAAACCAGCACCTTGAATTGAACCTGGAAACAAACTGGCAACCAATATAATTTGCAAAGCAAGACTTAGAAGTAATCCTACTTTGTACAATATGATTTACATGTTAGTGAACAGCATTGTGGCCAAATCATGATGCTAAAGCAGTAACTCTTTCTGATAATGATTTAAAGGCTCTATGGGGGACTGTCCTGTCCCTGCAAAAATTTGAGGATCAGTGTATTTGTAAAAGCATGGCCATGTCCAAAGTATGTCAGTGTCGTTCATGTACTCTGCATTTCATGTATGAAACATAGCCGAACAATCAAGGTCCTCTGTTCTGCTTTGTAAAGTATTTAATCATTTTTCCAGTTAGGGTAGATCTTCATAACAGAAGGACAAGAATATTTTATCCATGGAAATATGGACTTTTTGGCAATGGCCAATGAAAATAATGTTTTTCTTCTTTTTAAAAAATTGAGATGGACTTATCTTTAGAATATACGTATCTTTCTAACTACAGCACTGATTTTTGGTAATTGAAATTTGTTTTGGGGCATATTAGTTGTCCTAGAATGTTCTAAGTGTTTTCATCTATAACTTTGTTGTGGTGGACTATATAGAATCATGGGGGGCTGAAAGTGACTTTGAAGTTCTTCTAGTCCAATCCCCTTCCCATGGCAGGACACCTTATATCATACCAGACAAATCCTTTCTTGAAAACGTCCAGTGATAGAGAGCACAAAATGTTGGGAAGCAAGCCATTCCATTGTTTAATTGTTGTCGCTATTAGGAAGTTTCTCCTTAGTTCCAAGCTGGATCCGCCCATTGCTTCTTCTTCTACCCTCAGGACCTTTGGAAAGTAAGTCTAGACCATCTCTTTCATTTATTGGAAGACAGCTATCAGGTCATCCTATTTTTTCTTCTTCGTTCGGCTAGATATACTTAACTGTTCCTCGTAGAATTTATCCCACAGACCCTTTATCATCTTAGTTGTTCTTCTCTGCACTCTTTTTAGGGTCTCAGCATCTTTTTTGTATCATGGCGACCAGAACCAAATGCAATGTTCCAAGCATAGCTTCACCAGTACAGTACAAATTGGTATTATCATTTCTCAGGATCTTGATGCTAACCCTCTGTTGATGCATCCTAAAACTACATTGGCTTTTTTTGGCAGCTGCAACACACTACTGGCTCATATTTAAGTGGCAGTTGACTAGAACACCTAGATCTCTCTCAGTTACTGTTGATGAGCCAGGTACTGCCAAAAAATAGAAGCTTGAGGTATCTCATTGCAGGCTTTCCTCCACGGATGACTATGTGCTGAGGGCAGTTGGTCAGCCAGGTTGAATCCATCCAGTGGTACTGTTTATCTTACATTGTTCTATCTTGCCAAGAAATAGTTTGTGGTCTATTTTGTGAAATGCCTTAGTATATCCACAGCATTTCCCTGATACACTAATTTAGTGACTTTATTAAAGAAGGCAGTAAAATTTGTCTGGCATGATCTGTTTTCAGCAAACCTATCTTTGCTTCTAGTAATAATTTTATTTATTTCTAGATGCTCACAAATCTGCTTGATTATATTTTCCAGGATTTTTCCAGGTATTAATATAAAGCTGATTGGGGCTATAGTTTTCGGGATCCACTTTTTCCCCTTTTTTGTAGATTGGTATCACATCAGCTGTTTTCCGACTTCTGGGAGTTCCCCATGGTCCAGAAGCTGTGGAAAATTCTGTTCTTTTCCATTACTGGACCAATCATTTCCTTCACTTTTTTTTCGTGTTCCTTATATATTAAAATAAAGTTTTTTGCTTTTTTGCTTTTTGGCATTTGCAGCAAGCCTTAGTTCATTCTGAGCATTAACTTTCCTGATTCATTTCTTGTAGCTTCAAGCTATTTGCTGGTATTCTGTTTCTGGTGTGTGTTCCTCTTTCCACTTTTTATACTTGTCCTTTTTCTGTCTTAGTTTGTCAGCGAGAATGTGACTGCACATAGTCCTGTTTGAATCCTTTTGCCCTCATATTAGGTATCTCTCTTGTTCACAGTCCCCTTCCTTTATCTCTAGCATTGCCGTGCTGTTTTGTTCAGCTAAAAAAAGAAAAATCTATAATTTTTCTGGCTGTGGACTTTTCTATTCTGCTTAACACCTAAGACATTGTTGGTAGAAAAGGAAGTTGAACAAATGGGCTTACAAATACTGCTGAACAAATTGTTCTCTGGAGAAGGGGCTATAAAAGCATGCATTCCACTTCCATTAAAGTTGGCCTAAATTGCACAGGCCTATTGATGGATGAATTACATTGCCTTGTTGGTAAAAATAGATTTTATTGCCCGGAGCTTTTTTTATATAAAAAGATATAAACTTGCTAGTTACTGTGCAGTTGTCATATGAACATATTTAAGAAACGCATGTGAGTATGTATGTCGTTGTCTGCTATGATGTCAGTTTGACTGAAAATGCAGATAAAGCATTTTTGAAGCCAAAATGAGTCAAACTAATTTTTCCCACATAAGCCTAAGTTAGTGTTTTATTTATTAAAACCAGGGGAAAAGTTTGAAATCAGAGATGACTTTCAAATCAGTTATCCCACCAGAATGTGAAAGTAAGAATACTTTTCTTAAGGCTGATTTTATAGGAACCGTATGCATGACTTTCACTTTCTAGAAAGTGGTTTTCTCTTGAACACACATCAGAACCATTCATCATCCCATAATTGCAAGTTGTCAGTCAGAGCCGCACCCTTCATGCAGTGGCAGGCCTCCAGCACATCTGTCAGAAGCACTCATAAGCTTCCGTGTGTTATTGTAATCCCCTACAAAAGGAACAAGTCTGTTCAGCCAGACCACGTTTTCCAAACCGAATAATGACTTATATAAGCATCAAGCCTGGAAGAACGATTGCAACTTCTGCTATGAACAACGAAGGGGGGGAAAAAAAGACAAGGGCAACATGCAGTGATGGCGATCTTGGAAAAAAAGAAAGAAAGATTATTTTTATGACTTTCTTTTTATACCGCATTCATAAAGACATGCTTTTAAATATATACTAATGTTTTTTGGTATTTGTTCTCCATTGATGAATGTAAATTATTTCTTATTTCCCTTTGTAACTATCAACAATTGCGCCTTTTCTCTCCTCTCTCTACTGCCTTTTTCCTGCCTCTTCTAACAGTTTTCCTTGCTCACAGTCTTCCTTACAACTACATTATGGGATTATACCAAAACTTCATCAAGTCCCAGTAATTTTATTTAGTCTTCCAGCAGTTTAGCCATTATTCTGTGGCTATATTTCCTATTGTTAAAGAAATAAGAATAGGTTGAGCCATTTATTTTGTGGAATCCTTGATGTTTTCTGAAATTGATTGTTTTCTTGGAGATGTTTTGTTACCTGACTAGATAACAAAATCAACGCTAGAAAGGAATAAGGTTTGCTCTCTGTTTACGTATAGTAGCTTGTTCTGTCTTTTCTAGTGGTAACACATCTTCCTTCCTTCCTTCCTTCCTTCCTTCCTTCCTTCCTTCCTTCCTTCCTTCCTTCCTTCCTTCCTTCTTCCCTCCCTCCCTCCCTCCCTCCCTCCCTCCCTCTCTCTCCATTGTATTCCGTTGGATTTGGCACCAAATGAATTTACTGCAGTTAAAATTTTAATATGCCTGTACTTAATGTGATTGTTGAAAAAGAAACAGCAGGCCAAAATGTGTACTGCTCCACATACCTTACATTACAGAATTTTATCTGTACAGTATTGTGTGTTCATGTGATGAAGAATCCTGTTTTCCTGGCATATGTCTGTGGTCACTTATGTTGGATTCGTATACCAAGTGCATGCTCCCCATTGATGGTCTCCATTCTCTCACTTTCTTCCATGTCCAAAGTATACATATTTATTCAAGTATCTTCAATCAGCGTTGGTGGCAATTCTTCTTTGGCCTCTTGTAATACAAAATCTGTTGAAAGCTAATTTAAAATACTATTTACTTACAGTACAGAAAGAGGAATGATTATCAATTATGTCTGAGAAGTAAAAAAAATGCTGAAACTCTATGGCTGCTATTTATCTATAGAGCCCTAGATCTGAAATGAGATTTACAGAGAAATAGTGGCTGGGAATGATAAGATGAAGCGAGATTTTTTTGTTTTCATATTGCAATGTTTGCATTAAAAGAATGAGATTTCTATGGATAGAAAATGTTCCCACTGGCTTTTTAAACCTTTAAACTGTTTAATTTTCTTTTAATTCTTTTGGAAACTTTTTTATACTATGTGTTTTCTCTGATTGTATGAGTTGATTTGTAAACCACCTAGAATCATGTTGCCGAGATGGGCGGAGTAGAAATCTGATAAATACATAAAATAACATAAATGTACTTCTGCTCAGCAAATCAAGTAGCATGTATGACTACTTACTATTACTTTGGATAATGAAAGTTTGAGTGGCTGCTGATCTCTGTTATGAAATTTCTCTTGGAGAGATAGTAAAGGAAATATAATTCCCAATTGGCATACAGTTGTGTCTGAATTTTTTGTTCATGCAGTACATAGACATGCAATAAATTTATTTTCATTTTTATGGTACGCCAGGCAACCAGCAAAGGAAATGTGAATATTTTTGCAATGTTTCTCAGCATCTTGAGGCTGTATAAATATCATAGTAGCCAGTTTGCTCTCTGAAACTCACTAAGCACTTACATTTTATGGAAGTGGTATCTGTTTTATTGTAGCCTGTGTTTTTTCAAGCTCGTTCACTCCCTTCTGTATTACCATGGAGCTGAAGATAGGGGGATCCAAGGGCAGGCAGTTTAATGAGTGAAGAAACGAAACTTCAAGCCCAAAGAAAGAAATGCTGGCCAGAAAATTCACCTCACCTTTTCCTGGCTGCTACATAGCACTGTTAGTAATCTTTCAGGACTAAATAGGACCTTCCCATTGTTGAAAGAAACTAGCTCCATTTAAAAAAACCAAACCAAACCAGATGTATTCTAATCTTCATGAACTTCCTTTAAAGAAGTGTTTCTAAACCTTTGCAATTTCAATATGTGTGAACTTCAACTCCCAGAATTCCTTTGTGAGGCATGGTTTGGAGAGTTCTGGGAATTGAAATGCACACATCTTAAAGTATCCAAGGTTGAGATACCCTGCTCTACAGGTTAACTCCTTAACACTATTTGGTTCTTAAGTGCTTTGGGCAAAATAAAAATAGGCTTAGGAATATAAAACTGAATTCTGAAATCACAAAGAGAATGAAGAGATGTGGAGAAACTTGGGGTCAGAAGATCAAAATGCGACTTTCAGAGACGCAATACAGAGAACTCTTTTCATTTGCATATCTGGAACCCTCCTTGGATGTGTAGCCATAAGGAATCAGAAGCTGAAGGGCTCATAACTCTGTACTAGAGCAGAGGAAAAGTCTGGTTTGGATTCTGGGTATCCATCTTGTTACATTTTTTAGGAATTAATCCATTTATTAGTAGAGTCATAATATATGGATATATGAATTCATATTATATGATTCATAATATATGAATCCCAAGGGCTGCGTAACAGAGTGAGCGCCTGTTACTCGTCCCAGCTTCTGCCAACCTAGCAGTTCGAAAGCACGTAAAAATGCAAGTAGAAAAATAGGGACCACTATGGTGGGAAGGTAACAGCGTTCCGTGCGCCTTTGGCGTCTAGTCATGCCGGCCACATGACCATGGAGACGTCCTCGGACAAGCGCTGGCTCTTCAGCTTTGAAACGGAGATGAGCACCGGCCCCTAGAGTCAGAAACGATTAACACGCATGTACGGGGGAACCTTTACCTTTTAATATATGGAAGGACGAGAAAAAATGGTTGGAAACTGATCAAAAGAGAGAAACAACCTGGAATTGAGGAGAAACTTCCTGACAGTGAGGACAATGAACCAGTGGAACAGCTTACCCTCATAAATTGTGGGCACTCCATCATTTGAAGTTTTTAAAAAGAGACTGGACATTCACATGTCTGAAATGGTCTAGGTTCTCCAGCTTGAGCAGGGGGTGAGCTAGAAGACCTCCAGGGTCCCTTCCAGCTCTATTCTATTCTATTCTATTCTATTCTATTCTATTCTATTCTATTCTATTCTATTCTATTCTATTCTATTCTATTCTATTCTATTCTATTCTATTCTATTCTATTCTATTCTATTCTCAGGCCATAGCATGCCAGCAACCAGTCCACACAAACAAGCAAAGCCCCATCCATGGGATGCAGGCAGCACACAAAACCAAGCCCCCTCTGGTCCGTGGAAGAACCTCTCTCCACATAACCAGTCCCTGGTGCCCAAAAGATTGGGGACCTCTGCTCTAAAGAAGATAAATTATATATCATGCTAACTACTATGTTTCCTAAACCATTTTGCTGAGGGAGATAAACAAGAACAATCTTCTCTTTTGTTACAAAGATATATCAAGCAAAACAATAACACAAAAGATATTGTGTTACTGTTTTCACGGTTTGTGTAGGACTGAAGAGTATTTTTGTTTTCAGTGGCAACTTTTTTGGAACAGCTAGTTGGAAAGAGGCAAAGAAATTTTCTATCATATTGTATCTTTTGTCTGTTTTGAAAAAAGAAACTCAGAATCTGCTGTATCTTTCTAAATTGAATTAAATTTTGAATAACATTTAATCACATTTTAAAAAAAAATCATTGATGGCTCATAGGGCATAAGAATCTAGTCTGACATAGATCCTGTTGAAATCAGTTGGATAAATTATACAAGTAAATATATTAATTTCAGTGGGAAAGAAATGCAGATGCCTCTGCCAAAATTCAGTGAAGATAAATTGTAAGTGATAAGACTGCAAATGAAATGTGGAATGCTAAAAATAATTCAAGAGTAAGAGAAGTCTAATTTTACTAGTTGAAAATACAAGGAGAAAATTAAATGTAGTTAAATGTAGTTTAAAACAATTGTATTTCACCCTATAAAGAATCTGAGATAAGTATATTAGATGATCTGTCACCACAGAGAAGAGGGAGTCAAGCTATTCTCCAAAGCACCTGAAGGCAGGACAAGAAGCAACGAATGGAAACTAACCAAAAAGAGAAGCAAGCTAGAACTAAGGAGAAATTTCCTGATAGTTAAAACAATTAACCAGTGGAACAACCTGCCTCCAGAAGCGGTGAATGCTCCAACACTGGAAGTTTTTAAGAAGAGACTGGACAGCCATTTGCCTGAAATGGTATAGGGTTTCCTGCCTGACCAGGGGATTGGACTAGAAGACCATTCCAACATTATTATTATTATTATTATTATTATTATTATTATTATTATTATTATTATTATTATTATTATTATTATTATTATTATTATTCATGACACAGTCAGCCAGATATTCAGACTGGATTTGGCATTTTTGTCTACCTATCGAGTGCTTACCAAGGACCTGGGATAGGCAGATGTGGATGTTTGATGATATTACAGATATCGTCGCAGGATGGAAGCAGTTCCTAGTAAGGCTGCCTTTTGTAATTGACTAATGGCGAATTTGTCAATGCCCATGATGTTCAAGTGGTGCTCCAGTTGTTTTGGGATTGCACCCAAGGCGCCTATTACTATTGGTACTACTCTTGCTTGTCTTTGCCACAGTCTTTCTATTTATTTCTATTTGTAGGTCTTTGTATTTTGTTATCTTCTCCAGTTCTTTCTCGTCTATTCTGCTGTCTCCAGGCATTGCCATGTCCACTATCTAGACTTTTTTGTCTTTCTTATCAACAATTGTTAAGTCCGTGGTGTTATGTTGCAGGTGCTTGTCTGTTTGAATTCTGAAGTCCCAGAGCAGTTTAATTTTATCATTTTCTAAGACTTTCTCTATTTTATGATCCCACCAGTTCTTGCTTACAGACAAATTATATTTCTTGCAGATCTTCCAATGCACCATTGTTGCTACTTTGTCATGCTGCTGCTTGTAGTCAGTCTATGCAAACTTCTTGCAGCAGCTTACCAGGTGGCCCACTGTTTCTTCAGCTTCTTTGCATAGGTGACACTAAGTCTGTTGCTGTCTTCTCAATTTTGACTTCGTATGCATTTGTCCTTAAGGCTTGGTCTTGTGCAACCAGAATTAGTCCCTCAGTCTCTTTCTTCAACTTTCCTGCTCTTAGCCATTGCCAGGTCTTGTTATTATCTGCTTTCCCAGCTATTTTTTTAATGTACTGGCCATGTAGTGCTTTGTCTTTCTATGCTTCTATTCTGTTCTTCATTTGGTCTTTCTTGTAGACCAGTTTGGTCTCTCCAGTAGTCAGTAAGCCTTCCTGATATACTAATTTCAGTGCATTTTCATCATTGTCCTTCAGATATTCTTCCAAAGACATTTTTTCTTCTTCAACCATCTGATGTACTTGCAGCACTGGACATCCACCTATTTCCCTTGGTAGATAAGAGTCTGTCAATGTCACTGCATGGATGAAGGGCATGATTCATTGTCATTATTTTTCTGGTCTTCCTATCCATTGCTTTTAGTTCTGCTTGAGTCCAGTCCACTATTCCAGCTGTTTATCTAATGACTGGAATTGCCCAGGTGTTGAATGCCTTCATGGTATTTCCTCCATTGAGTTTGGACTTTAAGATCTTCTTCACTCTCTTGATGTATTCACCTCTAATCTCTTTCTTGACTTCAGTGTGCTTGATGTTGTCAACTTGAAGGATACCCAAGTATTTGTAGTAATCTTCCTCATCCAGACTCTTAATGTTATTTTTGTGGGGCATCTTTATTCCTTCAGTTTTCCTTGTTTGAGAGCAAGCGTGGCACATTTGTCCAAGCCAAACTCCATTGCAATATCTTGGCTATATATATATGGACAGTGTTCAGCAGCAATTCTATTTCAGATGATGTTTTTCCATACAGCTTCAGATCATCCATGTAAAGGAGGTGGGATAGTCTGGCAGATGTTTTTGATGTTTGATAGCCATGTCCTGAGTTATTCAGTATTGTTGACAGAGGAAACAGTGCAATAACAAATAGTAGTGGTGATAATGAATCTCCTTGAAATTAACCTCTCCCAGTTTTTTACTGTTGACCTGCAACTGTGTCTTCCATTGTGCCATTGATCTTTGCACAAATTTTCTGACGTTTCTACTGACTATTTTTAGGCACTTGATTATCCAGTCATGTGGCAGAGAGTCAAATGCCTTTTTGTAGTCAATCCATGCCAAATTCAGGTTGGTGTTCCTTTTCTTGCAGTTTTCCAAGATCATTTTGTCTATTAGGAGTTGATCTTTTGTTCCTCTGCTATTGGGGCGGTTTCCTTACTGCTCTGGTGGAAAGAGATTGTTTTCAAGTAGATGCTGTTGTACTGCATCAGCTACCACACCAGTTAGCAATTTAAAAGTTGTTGGTAAGCAGATAATTGGCCTGTAGTTGCCTGGTGTTGCCCCTTCAGATATAATAATCATAATAGTAAAATTGGAGGGGACCTTGGAGGTCATCTAGTCCAACCCCCTGCTCAGGCAGGAAACCCTATACCATTTCAAACAAATGGCTGTCCAGTCTCTTCTTAAAAAGAGACAGACGTTTTACCTCCCCAGGGTTGTCTTCACACTTGGAAGTATGTCTTTTTGGGGAAGAAGTAAAGGAATAATTTTGTCCTGGTAAGAACTTCTTTTGTGAGCTAAAGAAACTTTGGTAAACCATAAAGAAAGATAACAGAATAACAGAGCTGGAAGGGAACTTGGGGGTCTTCTAGTCCACCCCCCTGATCAAGCAGGAAAGCCTATACTATTTCAGTATATTTCAGAAAAATGGCTGTCCAGTCTCTTCTTAAAAACCTCCAGTGTTGGAGCATTCACAGCTTCTGGACACAAGTTGTTCCACTGATTCTGTCAGGAAATTTCTCCTTAGCTCTCCTTAGTTCTAGGTTGGTTCTCTCCTTGATTAGTTTCCATCCATTGCTTCTTGTCTTGCCTTCAGGTGCTTTGGAGAAAAGATGGACATCTTCTTTGTGGCAACCCCTTAATTAGGTTGTAGCAATTGTTTTCATTCTTTCCTACCTTAATTTCCTTGCAAGCTCTTCCATTGAGATTTTGTTTTTCAACAGAATTTTTAAACACTTAAGGTATTATTGGAGGGACGGTAGGAGTTGGTTTGAAAGAAGTCCTTGTTATCTGATTACAATGTGCAACTACTGCAACTTCCAAATTTCTACTTTCACTTGTCTAGTATTCTAATGATAGGCTGTTATGCTGCATGATTAAACAAAAAATAATAATTCCTGGATCGTTTATTTAGTGTTCACTACTGAAATATTCTTGCTTGTTTGCTTTAACATTCTGGCTTGGAAATATCTGACATAATTGAGAATATTTGCATTGATTGGTGCATTTGGGTAAAATAAATTATAAAGACACAGAATTCAGAGTGGTAGGTTAGTGTTGGAAAGAAAGGAGGGTGAAACTTAAATATGATTCAAATATTGTGGTTTTTCCCATATTATTTTGGGGAAAAAAGAATAGATGCTGTTTATGTTATGGTGGAAAATATACATGAGGGAATAGAATTAAAAACTTTCTGTCTTCTTTCCAGACCTCTATTTGCATCTATAGTTTGATTTTCTGTAACAGAAAAATATTGGGGACAGATTTCCATCTGTTTATTCACTGTAAAACCAGTTGAGACCAACAGCCAACATTTGGTTCCTAGAGTGGCCAAGAGCATAGCTATGGGAACACCACAAATGTGATGGCAGACTTTCCCTAATCTTAACCAAATGCCTTTTTTAATGTTAACCAAATTCTTTTCCCTAATGTTAAGCAAACTGGGTCTTGAGAAGTATTCAGTCTGCTCTAATGAAGTTACTGTAGTAGAGCTACAGAAAATAGTGATAGTCTTATCCTTCGTGAAGATGAGGTCCCAATATTTGTCTCCAGCATGATTTACAAGTAGTTATAGAAAGTAACATTCCTAATTATTGCATTTAGAACTATTCATGCCAAACAGAATAATATGGAAATCTGGTATTTTGGACAAATAAACTATATATATGGAAAGATGCTTCCCTCAATGATTTGATTTATATTAAAAATTTTTGCCTTTTAATCACTAAGCTTTCTGTTGACATCATCAGAATAAGGGCTAAAGGTGGTCGTTTACTAATAGAAACTTGGCTGTCCAGTTGCCATTCAATCACCTGACATGTGGAGTTACTGCCGCCATACCAAACATGGACAAAACATGAACAACGACGCAGGTTAGTTAAACGAGTTAACCACTTACCATCTTCATGCTGGATGAATAAAAGTATGAAAGAGCTGACTCGCTTACCCATCAAATGACATGATGGCATGACAGGTGGAGTGATGAAAATACAAGTGGAAGGACAGCGGACTAATATGACCAGGACGAGGTGGATGACGAGGACATCAACAGCTGACGCACTTACACAGCAGATCAATGCCACGACTAACTGCAATGACAAGAGCAATGATCTGGCCACAGTGCCGAATGGCCACGTGCAACAGGATGGATGTGCTGAACAGCTGGGGGGAGGCAAGATGTCAAGATCTAAATGAAAGCCTGCTTATACGGCTGAGCTGGAACCGTTAAACTGTCACAGGGGTTTATATGTAGATTCTTCCCTTACTCGGATGATGTCAACAGGAGGTTGACGAAAGCTCATTGATTAAAAGGCTCTTTTGTATCCTGGAGTTCAGTAACTTTTTTGTTTTCTATATGTGTGTGTGTGTGTGTGTCTTGAGTGTTTTGTGCACCTTGTCGACCCAAATATGGGTGAAAACTTTTGCCTGTATCAGCCCAAACTAGGGCCATCTACAGGCAGCAGTCACAACTGTGACAATCATTTTTATATTAAATTTGGATTGCTAACAAAGAATTAAAGGGAGACTGATGTAGCTATTTCAAGCTTTTTGCTCTCATCAGTCAGCCACACCCTTCTGAGATTCGAACCTGGGCTGCTTGCATGTGCAACCTGGGCTGCCTAACATGCAAGCAGCCCAGGTTTGAATCTCAGAAGGGTGTGGCTGACTGATGAGAGCAAAAAAGCTTGATATAGCTGTATCTGTCTCCCTTTAATTCTTTATTAGCAATCCAAATGTTATATATATATATATATATATTAGGGATATATATATATATATATAGAATCCCGGGCATATCTGTGCAATAGTATAAAGTCCTCGAACTCTGGGATGAATACAAAACAGCTGTTTATTGTTAAAATAATAAAAAACAATAAAAGCAACTATTTATAAACCTAAAACAACAATTAGGGCAATTACGGTTAGCTAGGATGGGCGGCCCTGTTACACGATTATTGGGCAGAGCAATGAGTCAACAAGGTTTATAAACAAACTCCCCACCCCTAACACTCATTCTGATGACGCTGACAGTGGATCAGCGAAAGCTAAAGTTGTTTTAGGTTTGTAAATAGTTGCTTTTATTGTTTTTTTATTATTTTAACAATAAACAGCTGTTTTGTATTCATCCCAGAGTTTGAGGACTTACTATTGTGCGCGCATGCACACACACACACACACACACACACAAACACCGTACATAGTTTTATGATTTTCTGCCTCTCTTTAATACCATTCAGTGGTTGTCTGGATTTTTGCAAAAAGGGTAGCCATAATTTTCCTAATTAGTTGGTGATCCTGTATTTTTTACCAGGTAAACTTTGCTCATGTAAGAACAAAAGGTTAATGCAGAGCAGACTACTAAAAGTTAATACGATGCAGACTGCTCAAAATAATCTGTGGAATTTCAGTAGGTAAATAACATAATCATTGCTGTAGGTCCATCCTAGTTATTCAGCTTACTTAATAAGTCTATAAAACTATAATGTGGAATATTTGAATCTCTAGAATACGTTAAGAAGGTACAGAGACTTGCTTGTTAAATGTCCAATACTTGTTAGTCAGTTGTGTACTTAATAATCAGTATTATAAAGGTAAGAGTATTTATATGTGTAGTGTAATACACCTTGAAAGTGACATACATATATGCATCCCGATTGGAATTTTAAGTAAATTATGTCTCTTTTATATTAGGTATAAGTGATTATTTCTGTGTGAGTTCTGAAGTTATCCATCACCAGCATTTCATGTTACTCTGGGAATTAGAAATCCATTGTCAGTATAATGCAAACAGAAATAAGAGGCATATAATATAAAAATTCAGCCCACAGTAGGAAGGAAAGGGAACAATGAAATGAAAATACTCTTCTGACAGCTTCAAAATATACTTGCATGTAAACAGTTTTACTGATATGTTAAATAACTATCTGACATAAGATGTGGATTTGGCTACTACAATGCTCATGGAATCAACGCTTTCTAGAGTAAACCATATAATTCAATGTCCAAATAGTTGTCAGAAAGACAACTGTGTTTTCTCAAGAACTAAATATATTCTTTTATACTAATCCTGCATCTTTTTAGTCGAGCAGTCATTAGCATGTTTATAATGGTTCTAATTTAAAATGACATTTTCTGAATTTTATTCCTGAGTCATTTACAAATTGTTCATATTGGCTAAACAAAGGAAACAGATTGCATTTGATACTTAGTAATTTATCTGAAAGAAGAGAGGGTTAATTGTCTGAAAGTTTTTCTTTGTTTGGAAAAGTTCTGGGTCTCCCTCTCTTTCCCATTTTCTTTCTTCCAGAGGAGTGAGGAAAATGAAAAATTAGGAGCAGGGCAAGACTGACCACTCCTGAAGGGGAGTGTGGAACAGAATTTGAGCTGGCCCAAGATTATCTAAAACAGTTGGTGCATTCCTTAATGATCAAGTGGCTGAGAAGCTCAGCTCTCTCACAGAGCATCTGTGTTGATGTTTATATCTGTGCCTTGCTCTATGGGAAAAGCATGCTTTCTCCTATTTCTCTGCTAAAAATAAAAAGGAATAGAGCATTGTATGAGCTGTTTTTAGAGAACAAAAACATTGGAAAGGTGAAAGGTTTTGTTTTTTAGTAAATAAATTAAAAGAATAAATGTCAGGGCAGAATCTTGGGTTATCCCCATTTATGAGGATGGAAACAAAATGAGGGAGGGCGATTTAGTAGGGTATGGCATTTTATCTATGTGCACTGAAATGTTCATTATGTTTTTGTTTTGTTTTTTAAAAAAAGAGCTATCAGCTCTATTCCCAGTCAAGCTCAGCTTAGATAACAAGCCTGGCAACAACTAATATTTATATCCCAGTATTTGGAAAGCCCAGAGTTTCAATCAGAGCTAGTAATAGTTTGGGAATATCTTAAGAGTTCCGAGTGGAAGGAATGTACTTTGCAGACCTCATTTTTGGAGTGGATTTAGAAAATTGTAACTGAAGTCTAAGCTGCAAATTTTAACTTAGCGTGAAAATATGTCTTACGAAAGAGGTACAAGATTATTATATATGTGGATTTGTTAAATCTTAGTATATAATGCTTAGACAAATTATTGTAGGAGGCCGAGTTTAAATGGCACATGACTGAAGATTCTTCCGTCTCTTTGCCTTCATCTTTTGATACCTTTTGAAGTTCTTCAGTCAAAGTCAGTGGTGGGATTCAGCCAGTTCGCACCACTTCGGCAGAACCGGTAGCTAATTTTTTTGTTGCCCAGACCCAGAATGGACTTCTAGAAGTGGCATCCACAGAGAGAACCAGTTGTTCACATATTTAAATCCCACCACTGGTCAAGGGGATTCCCAAAACGATGTTGCTATTCCTAGCATAGCAATTTGGGAGCAATTGTCAAACTGTTTCCTAGTGAAAGTATCAAACACTTTAGCAGGGGATGTAAAACTTTCAAAAAAAGGAGGGATGTGCCATTAAGTCAGTGTAAATCCTTAGCATACTGGATTTTCTCTAGTATGAAAAAGAGGGCGTGCAACATAGCTTTCTTTGAATGATTAAAATAATCACATCTTGGCTTCTTTGGAAGTGGTTCCTGGTCTTCTCTACGTATATGTACGCGCTGACACAGTTCATTTGAGAAACATGAAAATAGCGGTTGCTTCATGTGATAGCTTTATCAGCAAACCCTGAGGTTTGCTGTCCCTTCCTTGCTTGCTATGTGAGGCAGCTGTTTCATTCTGAGTGACACAAACTGAGTAAATCAGGCAAAGCTGCCGGAAGTTTGCAGGTCAGCTTCTGTAAGGAAGGTCAAGTTGGTTTTTTTTTTGATGGAATTAAAAGTTTACATGTGCAGGTTATAATAATGATGAAAACAAATAAGAGGTGCTTCAGATAATAACTGAAAAGGAAGGTAGGCATGCCAACGCAGATGAGTAAAGGAAAATTGCTAAACAAGATTTAAAATATAAAATCGGAAACCTCTACAAGGAGCAATTCTATCTATGTGGTCACTAGGAGTTCTGAAGGAACTTTATGGCACATAATTAATAATTTAATCAATCTTACAAGGAACGTGAGGAAAAAAGATTAGAAAAGAAAGGGGAATCTGAAAAAAACAAAGATGAATAAGCTGCTTTCAGCATTAGCACAAATAGAAAAAGAGTTACACTTGTCTGATTCCTCCAAAACAGGGGTCTTCAAACTTGGCCCTTTTATGACTTGTGGACTACAACTCCCAGAATTCCTCATAAAAGGGCCAAGTTTGAAGATCCCTGCTCCAAAACAATCATAGTTTGGTAAAAGAGGGTTAATATACATTGGAAATAATACAAAAGAAACTTGCTACCCTCCACTGCTACACAGAACCACATTAGGAGATATCAAATAGAGTTCTATTTCACATGTCAGGGAATGTGTAATTTGTAAAATTTTAATATAACATAATAGGTGAACTGCTATGATTTAGAAATATGTGCAATCTAAAGTACAATGGCTTTTTCAACGAATCGTCATTCAGTACTTGTGAATGAAGCCAGGATTTGGCTTTGAAATTGTTGCATATTTTATGTTTTATTGGAATCTTTTTTTTTTTCAAATGTCCCCCCTTTAATCTGGAGCTGATTTGTTCTAGATGAAATAAAATGAAATAGAAGCTGAATTAATAAGTTGGAGGAGGAAGCTGTCTGTATAAAACAGGCATAGTGCCAGCAGTATAGTCTGGATGGTTCTTACTATGACCAGTCACTTTCAATTTGGCCCAGTAAAGTTAATGTATTATTATTTTGTTCTATTTCACTGTGACTTTGCATGGTGAAATTGATATTATAATTCAAGGAAGTTCTAATTAGAGTTTGCCCCTAATTTTGTAAATATTACTCTGGCCACTTGTATATTTTAAAGTGATTTTAATAGTCTTATTCTGATGCTTTGTTTTTAATACCATTTGCTTGATTGTCTCTGAATGTAAAGATGAATCGTAAAACTGAATTAAACAGTAAGTAAGATGGGACATTTTACATGATATAATGACTGTGTGAATTGATAATTAAAGTGTAAAGTCAGTGTTGAAATGGAGTATATGAAAGAAGAGAAACTTCAGAAATCCGGAGGTATTTTAAATGTAATGATCATTCTTCATTGCTCCACTTGTAAATATAGACTGAACCTTAATAATGTAAATAGAAATTGGTTGTTTTCCTCCAATATAAATATTGTTTTCTTGGGTATGATTTCAAGAGAGCTGCTTATGTTTCAGATATTGCTAGATTCCTCTCCATCACAGAAGACTTTTTTTATTGCAATATAGGGAAAGAAGAGATTTGTTTGAAATTGGTTTTCTGCAAACTCCTCCATGTATTGCTTAAAATATTTCACACATTTCCAATAATTAATAAATCATTAATGTGCTTATCTTTTGTGTCTATGCCTAGACATTGCCAAGATTGTATGTAAATAAACCATGTTTTAGATATAATAAAAGTCAATATCAGATTACTGTATGATAAACAACAATATGCTTTTAAAGAAGTGTATTTTAAAAAGTGAGCTTTTCATGGCAGTGATAGTTTTCAATTATATGGATTATATAAATGTATACTTTATTGAGATGTAATAAGTTTAAGGTGATATGAAATAATAATGTCTGAAAGCCAGGTCTTTAATCGTTAAGTTTTCTTTTAAAACCACATTTCTTTGCATCTAAGAAGTTAGGAATACCTTAAACTGAATTATTTTGCTTTTCTTCCTTCTCCATCCAGAAATTAGAAGGAAAAGGCAAAGTTGAGGCATTATGAAGTATACTTTAGGCTTATGTAGAAAATATTGATCTTTTCCAGATTTTTCCTTCTGCTAGTTCATGGGAATTTATTGGTATAATAATAGTTCAATTTTAGCACACTCCACCATTTTGTAACATTATTTCTATGGTTTAATATTTAAGAATTTTGGATGAATTTGCCCAATTATAAAATTTTAGATATTTTCTTCCCAAACCATAAAATCATGAAGAAATGTCATATCAGAACAATTTAATTCTATCAGTTTCATTTATTGATTTTAAAAATAAAAGCTGGTTGTTGCGTGGAAAAGGATATGTAAAAGCTTGTTAGTATATGGAAAAGAAATTTACAAAGAAACAAACATTTGTGAAAAAGCACCTTTGGGACAACCATGACCTGGATGACTGAGAATCTCCATAGACATTTCTCATTTTTTCTCTTTTGAAATTTCTTATAAGATTCCAGAAGTACTGAAAATTAATGCTGCCTGAATGTGCCTTAATTCTCTAATATATTTTACACTAATATCTGAATACAGTAGTGGTCATAATAGTGATATTGGGAGAAAGCCTCTTAGCTTAAATACTGTTACTTTATGTACATATCAGCTTAAAGCCAACATTGTTTTGTGGGGGTGAGGATGATTAAAATTTTGTCTGGGCACAAGAGAGTCATCATTATAAACTGATAGTATCACAGGCGACAAATTATAATGTTCTATTGATAATTGGTGGTTAGTTGATGCTTCTATTATCTGGCCAAAATTCATAAGAGTAATAAAAGCTTGTGATTGTTAAGATTAAATTGTTTGTTGTATGGTGTAACAAGTATTATAATGCTGCCTTTCACAACTTAAAGCCTCTTAATTTTGTTCCCGCTCATTGTTTTTTTTTCTTTCCTTCCATTTTAAAAGGATATAATTAGTAAATTGGCTTTCCTACTAATATACTACTTGGTGGAAAAGAAACAAGTGGCATTTTCTTTCCAAGAATGTACACATACTCTTGTAGACACAACTTGCAAAAAAGTTTTGCAGCAATCTTTTTTTCTGATAAATTGGTAATATGTATGCAGTTACAGGACTGATTATTTTTTACAAAGGTTGGCTACATGCAGATGTTATTCTAAACTGTTATTTAAAGCTTTTCCAAAAATGAGCAATAGTGAGCCTCAGAGAAGTGATGATATTTTTTATTGTTTAAGATTATATTTTAAATGAACTGCAATTTTACCTACTGTGTTTATCAGGAGTACAGAAAGCAAGTACACAAAGGCAAAAGGAAAAGCCATAATTAAAATTTGGGCCAAAGTCATTACTAGTTGCCACATGGATGGAATTGATATAGTTTGGGGCAGGAGTGTCAAACTGCCGGCCCATGGGCCAGTTGCATCATACAGAGGCCATGCCCACCCCAGCTCCGGCAATGCAAAAAAAGTCATGATATGTCGTGACAGGTCATGTGATGCGGCGAGTTTGACACCTGTGGTTAGGGCATAGATTGAAACACTAGGCAGCTGATTGATTTTCTTTCTTTCTACAACTGCATGTTGGAGTAATGGTGGGTAGAACAAAAGTCTTGGGTCCAATTCAGAATAGAACAATAACATAAGTCCTCCTATCTACAGAAGGTCAGTAGGCATGTGAGCAGGCAACTTAAAACCCTATTTTGTGACTTGGGTTCATTACAGGTGAGAGTACTTGGCTGGGAAGATAACTACCATGTGATTTTTTAATAAATTGCAGACACCCCCGCTCCTTAGATTTATCCTGCATGTCCCTCTTTACCATCAGTAAGATTGGTTCAAACCACTGTTCCAGCAGACAGTAAAGTTGATTTTACTGTGATTGGAAAGAAAATGACAAATATGTGGTTTGTTCTCCCTCTTACATGCACTCATCAATTCTCAAAAGTCAGAATCAGATCAGAGTTGGAAGGTCTGTTGGAGGTCTTCTATTCTAGCTCTCTGCTCAAGCAGGAGATCCCGTACCATTTCAGACAAGTGACTGTCTGGTCTCTTCTTAAAAACCTCCAGTGATGAAGCAACCACAACTTCTGACAGCAAACTGTTCCACTGGTTAATTGTCCTCACTTTTAGGAAGTTTCTCCTTAAGATCCATAGTGGCGCAGTGGTTAGAATGCTACTTCTGCTGACTGCTGGCTGCTATCAGCTCGGCAGTTTGACTCTCACTGGCTCAAGGTAGCCTCAGCCTTCCATCCTTCCGAGGTTGATAAAATGAGGACCCAGATTGTTTGCGGGCAATATGCTGACTCTATAAATCACTTAGAGAGGGCTGTAAAGCACTGTGAAGAGGTTTATAAGTCTAACTGTTGTTGCTATTAATTCCAGTTTGCTTCTCTCCTTGATTTGTTTCCATCCATTGTTTCTTGTCCGGCTTTGGTGCTTTGGAAAATAAATTGACCCCCTCCTCTTTGTGCAGCCTCTCAAATACGGGAATATTGCTATTATGTCCCCGCTACACATATCTATACTTTGTTTTGACTGTGTATTCAGTTAAACTTTTGTCTTGTGACATGTTTGTTTGAATTCCAGCAAAAATAGCTTTTTGCTGTAATAATTAAGGTGCTGGATTAGAAGTAGGGAGATCCAAGTTCATGTTTACCTTCAGCCACAGAAGCTCATCAAGTGACTTTGGGCTAGTCACTTTGTCCAGGCCAGTCTAACAGATAAGGTTGTGGTTGTTATGGGGTAAAATAGGAGGAAAAAATAACAATGAAGACCAGCCCGATCTATACAAAAGTCAGAGTGCAAATGTAATGAATAAATTAATGAATGCACAAACTTTCCACAACACAAAGATATATAAACAAACTGTGGACAATATGCATAACACAAGCTTTCTAGTGTCCTCTTTAAAAGAGGGTGGTGGTGGTGGTGGAAATTAAAACTGTCCCTATTTTACTTGAGTGCTCCTGAGAACTTGGATACTTCTCCTGTAAATTCCTCTGGAAGGTTAGGACAATATAGTTCTGGCATCATTCTTTATTTAGAAAGCTGGATATATTTTTATTCCTTGACTGTCTTCAAGTACATCAGCAGTTAATAGGATGCCACTGTCATAATTTAGGAGGCATGGCATTTCCTTGAGGCCACATTTTCTGGAAAAGGCTGCTCAAACTGCTTGCCTATTAATTTCATATTAACTTTTGCTAATACTTTCACCTTTCTTTATAGATTCATCTTGCATGGAAAAACTACTTTCTAAAGACTGGAAGGAAAAAATGGAGAGATTAAACACAAGTGAACTCCTTGGAGAAATAAAAGGTAAACTCTAATGTGGATACAATGTCTTAATCTGGAGGAGTAGTTCTCTAAAAAGATTGATGGGTGATAAATTCCCAGGAATGATCAACCAAACTTTATATGTAATTTGAAAGAAATGGGCTTTCAGGGCAGCAGTTCCTTTAGAATGTTTGGGTTTATATCCACGTGGATTTTATTTTATATTTAGCCTTCTCTCAGTGCTGATGAACTCTGTGGAATGAGATTGATTTTTATGCCTGGGTTGGAAATCTCCTTGATACATTTATGACAAAGCAGCTACCTCTTATTAAGCAGGATCTTGGGAACTCACTGCCACAATCTTTTTTTTTTACTTAAATTCCCTTAGATCAGGGGTGTCAAACTGCCAGCCAGTGGGCCGGACGCATCATCTGGAAGCCCCGCCCACCCCATTGCCACCAATGGCAAAACCGTCGCGATAGTTGCGTGACATCTTGTGACATCGCGAGTTTGACATGTCTGCCTTAGATAGTGTAGTCATGGGTGGTTTATGAAAAAAAAACTTGTTGCATTTTTGATTGAGAACAAAAATCAGGGCTTTGGGTTTCATATTTCTTTTGTATAGCTATTTCTTTCCTCTTGGAATTATTGATAATTGTAACCAACTTTGTGAAGCAAGAAATAATTTAAAAACAAACTAAAACGATTAAAGAATCCCAAATAAAAGAAATAAAGGTGTGGTCTTGTGACGAAGAACTGCTGTTTGCACTGATGGCTAATGAGAATTCTTTATTTTAATTTCCCAGTTCTTTACTTTAGAAAGAAGAAGTTGTTTGGAGAATAAATGAAATTTGTATTCTTCTTTTAATACATTTCTGCTTCAAGACAGTTTGAGTTAAGGGGAAAGGCTGCCAGGGTAAAAAAATGGGGGGGGAGGGAAAATCAACCATTTTTTTTCTGCCAGTATTACACATTTTGTAACAATACAACATATAGAATAAAAGGTAAATGTTGCAAAATAGACATCATTTTAGCATTAGATTTTGTAGTGTATGAGCATTTTTTTCCTTAGATGAGACTTTAAAAATAGCTTCCTGTCTCCATGGGCAGTTAGTCTGTTAGCAATATTTTATAAGAGGACCTATTCTTGATCAAGCCAAAGGCTTATTCTAGCTCTAGCTTTGTTCCTATTGTTGGCAGCTAAATGCCTGTGGGAAGCCCAAAATCAATCTGCAAGCGCAAAAACATTCCCTCATGTTCTTGTGCAAGTAATATCTCAGTGCTGGACTCAATATATAGCCATTATAATAGCCTATGATAGTCATCGACATCCATATTTTCCATGAATTAATATCCTTTTAAAACTTTCCAAGTTGATTCTAGAGTTTCACCAGATAATTCTCCAGTATGTATCCCAATGTAAAGACTGAATTATATTTAATACCTTCTCTCTCATGGTCTTGCGTATCACTTTTAATTAGTTTTGTAGAATGTTCTAATTGTAGGTTTTATTGTATGTTGTCCACTTAATGTGAGATGGGCAACCAGATAAGTTTGATGAATAAAATAAATTAAAAATGAATAAAAATTCTTTTCTATCTTACCAATTTGTTTTGTTTGCATGCATCTGTTAGGCAGGAGACATTATCAGAGGATTATATCTCTAAACAGCTAAATCCTAGTAAGATTCTTGAGGAAAAAATGATCCAGGATAAATAACTTGTGATCAAGGGGATCCTTTCCAGTATACCAGGATTAATAATGCACCTCTACTCTTTTCTAAAGAGCAGCTACTTCTGGCCTAATAGGGCTATTTCAGAGAACAGTGGATTCTTCTGGCTATTTAGAAAACTTGGCTATCTGGTTAGAGCACGGGTGTCAAACTCGCCATGTCACGTGATGTGTCGTGATCTATCACGACTCTTTTTGCACTGCTGGCAATGGGGTGGTATGATGAAACCGGCCCACAGGCCAGCAGTTTGACACCCCTGGGTTAGAGGATGCAGAATTTGGGGCATGTGTGCCAGTGGCTAGTATAGGAGTGCCTGCTGCTTCTCACAGGAAACATAAATTGCTGTAGTCCAGTCTAATCCATGTAGATGGCAATTTGGAGTGTTAATAGATTTTTAGGAAATTTTATAGGAGGACATTTGTGGAAGGGTGTATTTGTAAATATAAAAAATTCATGACCTTAGCCTCTTGGGTTCCTTATTAGAATGCTTATTGGATTTGTCCTCAAAACCAGTCCCAGAACTTTATTTGAAGATTCGAAAAAGATTTCCAATCCTTTTCTGACATCCTTCTGAAGAACCAAACAGAGTACACTGTCCAATTAAGGGGCTTCCCCCCCTTAAGTACGTCTTATTTCTTCTTTAATTTCTCTTATTTCTCTCTTAATTCCCTCCTATATTCTTTTCTTCTTGAACCTCTTATTTCTTCCCCTCCACTTCAAACTGTCCAAATTTTCATTTTCTATTACTTAATAAAAAGAATATGGTTATTTATCCCCATTAATTGTTTGTTTTGTAACAGCTTACATTAATCTTAAAACATAAAATTAACATATATCAATCCACGGCCTGAAGCATAATTATTCCACTGACATATTCTGGTCACATGTTTATTTTAATTGGCATATAATCTCCTTTAAGATCATATAAAGAAGTTATGATTCTTCCACCAGTCTAACAAAAGGGTGGATTGTGAATACTTTCAGCAACGGGTTGTAGCGTCCATTTCTGGAGGAACTTACTACTGAAACTTAAACTGTATTTATAGGCATTGTGGCTTAAATGTCACATGTGGTCTTTGTATAGCATGTTCTATTTTGGGATCGACATTGACTGACTGATGTGAATAGCTTTGCCCACTGAAGAAAGGCATTTTGCATTGTGAAGTGCTCTGAGTACAAAAATGACTGGTAGACTCTTTACATTTCTCCCTGGGTTTTAAATGACTTCACATAAGGAGATATTTTCAAATCGAACCAGTGTGGTAGTGGTTATGTGGATTATTTGTAATTTCAGTCGCATAATAATAGTTAACAAACAGGAAGGTTTATGCAGGTTTCTAGACTTTAAAAGCTTGGCAAAGAAGTTCAACTCTGTAAGAGATTCCATCTACAATGTAGGCAAAATCTGTATTGAATTTCATGCTGATGGAAATAGACCTTTCTCCTTTTAGGAGCTAGGAGAAGGACAGCCATGAAGTATAACGGCATGCATACTTTAATTGTGATGCTTTTCTGGAATCATGTTGGGACCACCCTGGGAACGTTGTTGTGCTATGTTGTGGTTACAAGTGCTACCTCTTGTTTTAAGAGGAGGAATAATTACTTTGGAATTAAGAATTCAAAAATGGAAAATATGGGTAAGCTGTCAGAAGTTCAAAATCCATGATAACAGAAAACACAAGATCAACCTGAATAAAAGGTTACCATGTTAGCTTGCTTTGCAGTTTATTTGAGATGTGTTGAGATTATTTCTTTAACAGTGCAAAACCACTTTTGGCATGTCGTGAGTGTATACAATAGCTTACTTTATAAATATATATCTTGCATATATATCACAGAAGCAGCCATAGGTTTTTAATTATGCCACTTTGTATGGTTGTAGACATTTCAAAGCTCCCCTTTGTGCTGTGTGTTATAAATGTCTTTTACTTCTTTTGAAGTCTACATGATATACATATGAGCAATTAAAAACACAGCTCAGGCTTGGAGACACTGGGTCTTCTTAATTAAACCTCAAACAAAAGCTACAAGCAAAAAACCCCTCAGTTGTATTAGAGTCATTGTTAACTGCTAGGCTTTAGAAAATAAATATACAGGAAAAAGATCAGTTGGTTCCAATTAGAGAAATCAGTGTAAATATTGAATACAAGGGGCCAGGGGAAACCCCTTAAAATTAATACCAGGTCCTAATTAGTAATATACTGCAGGGCATAACTTTATTTTTAGTAATGAATTCATTAAAGTGATCAGATGGCCAGAATGTGTATGTGTTTTAGGGTTACTATTTCATAAAAAGTGATGGGAAAAGAAATAAAGTTGGTCAAAGCTACAGCCATCCCAAATTAAATATATTCGTGTTATATTAATATCTGTGGAAAAGTTTGTAAATGTACTCTTTTCTAAATTGAGTTGGGAAATAAAGTCCTTAATTTTAAGCTAAAATGTATAGTTAAGTAACATTGCTTATGCATATTAAAGTGAGCGCTGATAAAGTCAGGGAACTGTACTTTAAACTTCACAATTAAGCACCCCTGAAGACTGTATGGAGTCACTGTTTTGTACTGTCCATTTGAAAACATCAAAGGTGTGAAGCATTTTCAAGGTTGGGAATGGTTTCAGAACAATGATCCTTTTTGTATTCATTAGATCAGCGTTTCCCAACCTTAGGAACTTGAAGATGTGTGGACTTCAACTCCCAGAATTCCCCAGCCAGCTATGCTGGCTGGGGAATTCTGGGAGTTGAAGTCCACGCATCTTCAAGTTCCTAAGGTTGGGAAACGCTGCATTAGATGATGTGGGCAGGGCATGCCTTCTAAGGCTGGCCTTATTTTTTTTATGTATTTTATATACATGTATATCATGAAAATTATACTTGTCATTTCCTAAGCAGTAGGAAGCGTGACTTTTGTATTTCTGTCTGTCTTTACAAAAAAATAAATAAAAATAAAATAAAATTCAACTCTGTTTATTATTTTCTTGTGTCTTTGCCTTCTATATTCATAAGCTGACTGATCTAGAGCAGAGGTCCCGAACCTTTTGGGCACCAGAGACCGGTTCCGTGGGGAAAGGTTTTTCCACAGACTACAGAGAGTGTGGTTTTGTGTGCTGCCTGCATCGCACGGATGGGGCTTTGCTTGTTTGTGTGGACTGGTTGCTGGCATGCCACGGCCCGGTACTGGTCCAAGGACTGGGGGGTTGGGGACCCCTGATCTAGGGTATAGGCAATGCTTAAAAAAATATTTCAATTAGGCAGGAAAAAAAGCTATACATAGTCATATTTGTTTGTGTCATGTAGCATGGCTAATTGCACAGTTCTGTTGGATGCTGGTGAGGATTTTACAGTGCAAAAGATGAAATGGAAGTATCATGTTGTTATGTGTGCAATAGATTATAGACTGCTCTATTGAATACATCTTGTGGAATTGGCTGCCAGCAAATTGTAGTTTTATCCCTTGTCTCTTTAAATCTAATTTGACATGTTTAGATTTGAATTATGAAAAACAAATGCTATAGAATAATCATTCCGTTATATACATGGGGGGTTATACTATGCTAAGCCATTATTTGCTTAGCCATAGTTTATTTAATAAATCATAATTGTCTAAGTTCACATGATATGCTAAAACTATCTTGCACAACTATATTATGTCTTAGTGTATTATGTGGATTCACTCATATAAAGTAATAGTTTTGACATGTAATATGAATATTTTTCTTATTTGATTTAATATTGGGGCATTAATCATATATATTTGGCCACCTTAATACTAAACATCACAATGCCTTGAAAACTTTGAAGGAAAATAATCCTTGCATTTATAAAGTTGCTTTATAGACTGATCAGTGTGCTTGCTTATGTTTAGAGCAAATTGTAATGCCTATTAAGATTTGTTTAAATAGGTTTCCATCACAACAGGTGCACAATTATTTTATGAGTAAAATATTATAAGCTTTCTAAATTAGCCAGGGCAAAATGCAAGTTGCTTGATTAAATAATCAAATCTGGTGCTTAAAATGCACCTGATTTCCACAGGAATTTCAAGATTCAAAGTTTCAGTCTATTTGGAAGGTTTTCTTCTACTCTATAGAAATTATAGTAAGTAAGCAAATGCTTACAGTTGTGTTTTACATAATTTGTCTTATATTGTACGGAGAGGGAAAACCACTAAATTGGAGTTAATACAGTAAGAAGATTTGCTGAGTGTATTAGATCCTATATTAAAAATAGGGAAATGTCATGCATAATGGTTTGATAGTGTCCAATTATTTAGAATAAGGCTACTACAACGGGGCTGCTAAAATCTGTCTGGTCATTAGCAAAGAAGTAAGGTTTTTTTTTTCCTGTCTGCTTTTTTGCTGCTGTCTAGCATTTTCCAAATTTTGCAAACCCAGATAAAGTAGATCTAATCTAGAAATGTAAGTCTTCAATTTATTAATACAATGCTAATTCTTATTACTACAGCATTGTTTAGTACAGTCTTCTCACAGTGGGATGTAATAATAAATCAATAAATCTTAAACTCATGTATGTTTAAACATTCTAGGCAGCATCCATTTTTATATAGCTTATTATGCTTGGATAGGTCTTTACATTGAGGTAAGAAAATACAGGCAAAATCATTTGGACTGAAGTGTAGATGTGCCATTTGCACAGTTGAAGATACATTCATTTGGTACATATTTACAAGTACTGAATGTTCTATGATTTTGAATTCTCACTTGATAGCTACTATGCAAATGGGCTTACAAACTGACATAAACTGAGAATATCAGAAAAAGGGTGGCGCCAGTTACAGAAGCTATCTTATCTACTCTACTATGTTGAAAAGACAATAGTTTTGGCTTGGACTTCATAACAGCCTAGAAAGTTGCTTTACCTCAAGTCAAGCTATTTGTCATTCTTGCCCAATCTTATCTTATTGACTGGCATTAGCTTTCCAAAGTCTTAACAGAGAAGCCATCAGTTGTTTATCTACTTACCTTCTAGATTAATAGATCCTGCCAATGTCTCATATCTTCTAAGATGTACGATCTTACCTATGATTTTCTAAATGCCAAGCTTTTGCTCACTTTCATCCCCAATATTGATAACTGTAAAATATATTGATAAAATAATATTCTAGCATAAAAATTAAATTATAACCAATCAAATTATCTTAATGGATTGAGTACTGGTGTATATTTACACACAAATGTGCACATTCACACACACATAGACATCCAACAAACACATTTTTTTTCTCTCTTCAGAGTTGAAGAAAGAATCTGGAAGAATTCCAAACCACAAAAATTAAGAATGGAGCAAGGAGGCAACAAAAAATGTAAATGCTGCTTTCTGCCTCTGCATATGTTGAATTTAAATAATTGTGTTGATGCATCAGTAATAGTAATTACTCATAAAAATTAGGGTCCTTATTTTGGGCAGCAATATATTTAAGTAGAGATGAAATTAGATGCAATTTATATTAATTAAGGATAATATGAACATTATGTGAGTGGTTGACATTTCTATTATTTTGAAAGCATGCCACAATATCTGAAGATGCAACTCTAATGTGACTTTGAAAAGCTGTAGATTGACATGTACCCTTAGAATGTTCTGTACTACAATAAAAGGCATGCAACCCTAATCTTATGAAATAAAAATTAATACCCAGGTTTCACTGGGTGATTCAGTTAAAGGTAGAATGGATTTTAATATTTACAAGAAAACTGCTTTTCACTGGCCAGTGATAATACATTTTAATAGATGCAATAAAATTTCAGAAATATATGAAGAGGAAAAACAAATTTCACTCAGTTTTTAGAAGAGGATCTTAGATCAATTTCTTAGTGCTTTATTACTGAATTTAGATGACAACAAAAAGATGTAAACTGCAGTCTGAATAAAGTTACATCTTGAATATAGATAACATTGCTAAATTAAGGATAGTTATAGCTGTGAATTCATCAATTTCAAAAACTAGAAATGAACATTTCAAAATAAATTCAGTTTTGCAACACTTATCACATTGTTTCTTTCTGAAGAAAAATGGTATAAAAATCATACTGGGTGGATAACATTGATACTGATGCAACATGATTGATGCTATAGGTAGTCCTTGATTTATAACCATTCTCATAGTGATTGTTTGAAATTACAATGGTGCTGAAAAAAGTAACTTATGGCCATTTTTCATACTTGTGATTGTTGCAGTGTCCCCATGGTCATGTGATAAAAATTTGGGCACTTGGCAACTGGCATGTATTTACAAAGGTCACATGATCACCTTTTGTGACAAGCAAAGTCAATGGGGAAGCTGGAATCACTTAAAATCTGTGTTACTAAATTAACAACTGCTGTTGTTCACTTAACAACTGCAGCAAGAAAAGTCATAAAATGGGGCAAAACTCAGCAACAGAAATTTTGGTCTCAATAGTAGTTGTAAGTCATGGACTATCTGCATGTAGTTTTGCAGACAAAATTTCTGAATTATTTTGCCATTCAGCTCTCAAAAAAAAATCTCAAAATTTGTAGGCCCATCAAAGTGCATACAATATGTAAAGACACAATATGATATGTACATGCAACACTGGTACAAATCATAACAATCTGTGCATTCTACCTGTGATCTTTTGAAGTAGAGATATTGATACGTAAGTCTGGGATTTTGTGCATTCTCCATAATGGAGCTAAAGCTCCTTCTTAAATGTGGTACAAATGTCATAAATTCTGGTACACATGGTCATAAATTCTGTGGTTTTAGTAAAGGATGCAGAACCCCTGTCTTATCTCCAAATTTTCTGGGTGGTCCTGTACATATTCTTAAATTTGCTTTTGATGGAAAGGCAAAAAAAAAGCAAGAAGATCTCATAGTGTATATTTCAGGACTTGCCAAACATATAAATTATCTTGAGTCTTTTCCCTGCTCACATTGTGGTGTTGGGGGTTACTGTTGAGTTGTTGGATATATTTGTAAATAACCAAATAAACAGTAAGGCACTGTGCTGAGATATTGTGGTTGGAAACCAAGATCTGTTTCATTGTGACTTCACATAAATGGCTTGAATTCTGATCAGTTAGGAAAAGAAAGGCATTAAGAAAAAAACAAAACAAATTTCAAACATTGCTGCTTAGCAGCTGCTTAGAAACATCTGGTTTATAAACATATTTATGCCTGTGGTTGAAGATATAATTAGACAAGAACCTTGTAAGAACATGGGTGGAACTATGGTTTGGAAAATGTTGGCCAATTCTTTTATGTGCCAGCTTATCATGATGTTGGAATCTTCAGTACATGGTTGAGAAGCTTGGTCTCTTCTCTTGCAACATGACCTTCAAAGTACAAAGAGTTTGTGGTTAGTTGGGGGAATGCATTTTTTCAGGCAGCTAGAACCACTTCATGTTCTTATAGAATTCAACTTTGGAGAAGGAAGGCAGACAGCAGTTTAAGAGCCTTTGACTATGTAACATGATGATTGCGGTTAGAGATGGTTCACGTGCGACTTTTTATTTTGCTTTGCCTGTCTTGGCTGAATATAAAATTCACAGAGATTTGGATGGTAAAACAGAAATAGTAATGCGAGTGCGCTCCTTTTTGGTTATTATTATCTATTTTTATTCTACTTAAGCTGGAAAAGTTTGGCTTCCTATAACAAGCTCTCTTAATATTAGAGATGATAATGCATTAGATTCAGAGGTGTTGCCTTGCTTATTTAACTGTTTCTGCTGGTGGAATTAATTCTCTTGCCATTTTTCCGCCTCTGCTTATCTCCTTTTGGGGAACCTCTGGGGTATATTTGTCCTGTTTTTGTTGTTGTTGTTGGTATGCATAACAGGTCAGAATGAAAAAAGTGTCAATATACAAGCAGTTTGTGTAATACTCAGGTCTAGCAAATTGATTCTTGGATCCTATCTTTTTGCTCTATGAACGGGAAATGAATGGTAAAACATTTTGTTTGTGAAGCTAGTAGTTGATTTTAAGGAACCTTGCAATTGCAAGCACAATAAGGGAGTGCCAGGGAAACCTCTCTGTGAAGGGTATTTCTGCAGCTGGAGTGTCATTTTCCAAAAATATCTATCTTTTGTAGCCAGTCACCTCCCCTCAGATATAGTCAGAATCTCTGAAACAAATCCTTTTTTCCGTTTAAGATCTTAATGTTTGGTAAGATACCTATGGAACCAAGTGACCTTTCAACTGTGCAAGCTTTTAGCTCTGAAAAGCTGTAAGGATCAAAGGCAGCACTTTGAATTACGTTTCAAAATTGCCTGGAAGCCAATGAAATGGGCACAACAAAGATAGAAGATGGTAATTCAGTCTAGACCAGCTAACCTCAGTCAGTAGAAAATCCAGTTTGCTACTGTATGTCTCAAGCAGGTCTAAACATACACCTCATATGTTCCATTTTTAAATAGAATTCAGGATGCCTTAAAACACATTGCTTTAAGTTAATAATTAAGAGTATATTCTTTTGATTTATGAATAAAAAACAAATTGATGAGATAATAATTTGATATTAATCAAGGGATTGAAATTAAATTAGAAGATTGTAGAAACTGAAGCCAGACTATTTATGTCTATGATAGATAGATAGATAGATAGATAGATAGATAGATAGATAGATAGATAGATGTATTTTCAATCTAGGGCAGGCATGTCAAACTGCCGACCCATGGGCTGGACATGTCATGCCGAAACCACACCCACCCCATTGCCGGCAATGGGGAAAAAATCCCAAGACATCACGTTATGTCACGTGATGTCGTGAGTTTGACATGCCTGACCTAGGGTATCATATCCTCTAAAGAGAAAAGCAACCTAGAATTAAGGAGAAATTTCCTGATAGTTACAACAATTAATCAGTGGAACAACCTGCCTCCAGAAGCTGTGAATGTCCCAACACTAGCATTTAAGATTAGACTGGACAGCCAATTGTCTGAAATGTATAGGGTTTCCTGCCTGAGAAGGGGGTTGGATTAGATGACTTCCAAGGTCCCTTCCAACTTTATTATTATTCATTAAACATGAACCTCAGTCAACTGAACATTCAAATTGACTGGCGCTGATGGTTATTATTATTATTAGTAGTAGTAGTTTGAGATGTTCATAATAATTAAGTTTGCTATTATTTTACTGTATGTTAAGTATTAGCATATTTGTTTTGTTACTGGCTCATTCAGTCTGTGCTAATAAAAAAGTTGACATAAATTGAAAATAAAGTTTGAAATAAACGTATGAATTAGTTTTTATCTTGCAACATTTTAAAATTTAGTATCAGGAAATGATGCAAAGGACAGTAACTGCTTTCCCTCCAAAAAGACACAGCACACATGGATTTAGTTGTGAATCATTTTTATTCATTTATCTGTTAAATTTAAATGCCACCCATCTCACCAATAAAGCACTTCTGGATGGCAGAATTATATTATCTGTGTATTTGATATTCTATATCAGGGGTGTCAAACTGCCGGCCGATGGGCCACACGTGTCCTGCAGAAGCCGTACCCACCCCATTGCCAGCAATGGCGAAACAGTCCCGATATGTTGCATGATGTCATGTGACATCGCGAGTTTGACATGTCTGCTCTATATAAATGTTCTCTTCTTGTCTATGGAAGAATGTAGTGTGATTACATTGTTTCAGATAAATCTTAAAGATTTAAAACTTGTTTTAGAAAATTTTAGATGGGTTATGCAAAGGTCTTTTCTTGGCATTAAACATCTCTAGTATTTGTAACAGAAATAATAAAAATAATTCAGAGACAAGTATTTATTATTATTTGTGTTTGTATGTTATGAAAAATGTTAAAATAAGTTAAATTATCAAATTAAAATTGTACTTAAAGCACATAAAGGTAGAAATATCAGATAGGGCCCATATTTATAATTCAGATGTTTCTAAGAGGACAATAACTGATAATGGGTAAAGTGAGAAGTGCCTTATTTAGCAAAGAGCTTTAAAACTGTGAAAAGCAAGCTTCTCTTTAAGGAAATATATAGCATGAGTGGTCCGGGAAAGAAAAATGTGAAAAGCTACATCCAAAGTGCACATGGATTTTTTCTTTCTATAGCAAATAATACAACTATGTACAATTCCTTTTGAACTAGGCCCATGAATATATCAAATTCACATTTTGGTTAACCAGCCTCTATGGCAGACAGCTAGCAAAACAGAATAATGTAACTATTTTATAAAATATGTAGAAATTTTTGTTCTTATTTTTTTGAATCTTTGCACTAAACCACTGCTGAGTTTTTTTTTAAAAAAAACCTCACTTTCAACAGTAAGAGTGAAGATTACATGGTGGTGGAAACATATTCCACAATAAAACAGTGTCAGACTACTAGTACAAATGCACAGTTTATTATGTGCATTTCCTGTTCACCTAAAAGCAGCAACTGTCAAGTTCTAGCATGAAAAAAGGGTAAGAAAGAAATTAAAAAAGAACCAATACACTGCTGTGAATTATACCATATTCTATAAGCAAAGGCTATTAGTACTCAGAAATCAATCAATTAGAATAGAGCTGAAAGGGACCTTGGAGGTCTTCTAGTCCAGCCCCCTGCTCAAGCAGGTGACCATAGACCATTTCAAACAAGTGGCTTTTAAGAAAAGCTTCCAGTGATGAAAGACCCACAACTTTCCAAAGGCAAGCTATTCCGCTGGTTAATTGTCCTCACTGTTAGGAAGTTTCTCTGTAATACCAGGTTGCTTATCTCCTTGATTAGTTTCCATCCATTGTTCTTAACCTACCTCTGGTGTTGGCGAGCTTCATTCGGCACTGCTGTAAACAACAGGAACCATGACTAATCTGCGACAAACCTACCACCATGACTTGGGTGACACTCCCTTCCATTAACGACATATCCAAAGCTACTGCATGGATACTTGTGCCCTACAATATTAATGTGGCATATAAGCCCAGCCAGACCTTGCATGCTAAAATGATACACCGCAAAGAACCGCTGCCTACAGGCGATATGTCATCTATAGTCTACAGGATTAATTGTAATGATTGTCATTGCAATTATGTTGGTGAAACCGCTAAACGGCTCTGGACTAGAATCCATGAGCACAAATTGGCGGTTAGACGATATGAGCAGCATTCTCAGGTATAGTCATATGTAGCTGAGAGCAATCATGCATTTGATTTTGTGGGGGCTGAGGTCATCACCCAGGACTCTATGAAAGGGGGCCACTTATTAAAAGAAGCTTGGCTATCCAATCATTATTCGATCAACTGACATGTGGAATTACTACCTCCATACCAAATAGTGAGGAGACAGGAACAACTGTGCAAGGAATTGGAGTGGGCAAACCTTCTACCACCTTTGTACTGGATGAACCACAACATGAAAGAGTTACGACCCATTGAGCAGACCCAGTGAGCAGAAAAGTGCCGTAGTGAGTGGAGAGATAGAAACATGAGCAACACCCATTACAGAATCAGGGAGAGGATGGTGGACCGGCGCGAATGGGATGCGACGTGCGGCAGGGGTGTTGTTGGAAGACATGACTGCATGGCAAATTGATGGCACTGCCGGCAGGGAGAGCGATCCGGCAGCACCACCAAACAGCTGTGTGCCATGAGATGAATGCGACTGGCTTCGGGGCAGATGAGGGGAGCGAAAGTGTTAAGATTGTTAGGACACTTACCCATTGAGCAGCAGAGTGTCATTGTGAGTGGAGAGATAGAAACATGAACAACACCCATTACAGAATTGGGGAGAGGACGGCGGACCGGTGTGATCATGATGAGATGGGCGGCAGGAGCGTTGTTGGGGGACATGACTTGCATGGCAGATTGACGGCACTGCCAGTGGGGAGAGTGATCTGGCAGCGCCGCCAAACAGCTGTATGCCACGAGATGAATGCGATTGGTGGGCGGGGCAAATGAGGGGCGCAAAAGTGTTAAGATCGTGGTGGATTCTGGCTTGTATGGCGAAGCCAGGATCAATTATGGGAGAGTGAGGGGCGGATAGACTGGTCACGTGCTCCATGTCCAAGTGCTGAATATCTCGTAGCTATAGCAGCGAGCTCTTACAGCCATTTGCTCTTACTTTGATGATGTCAGCAGAGGACTGATGAAAACTCAGTGATTAAAAGGGGTTTTTTTTTCATCCCGGAGATCAGTAGCTTTTACTGGATTTTACATATATACATATACACACAAATATATAAAGTCTGGCTACAGTCACCTATTGAAAGACAATGCAGTGGTATGTGGGAAAATCCTTGGGTTAGTGGACAAAGAGATTTGTCAAGGAAACAGATAAGAAACAGCATAGCCTGCAACTGGATAGTGGGTGAGGCAAGATACTCAGAGAGACTCTTCCTAATTTCTCAGGCTGTAAAGTAGAAAGGAAGGGAGGATTGTACTTTCAGATCTGCAAGATTCTATCAGTGTAGCTTTACAATAAAGTAGAATTAGCCCATGTGGTTGTGATTCCTATCTGGTTTACCCCACAAGGTCAAGATCTATCTTGCAAGTTGAATAGAATAGAATAGAATAGAATAGAATAGAATAGAATAGAATAGAATAGAATAGCATAGCATAGCATAGCATAGCATAGCATAGAATAGAATAGAATAGAATAGAATAGAATAGAATAGAATAGAATAGAATAGAATAGAATAGAATAGGAATAGCATCTGGAAGGGACCTTGGAGGTCTTCTAGTCCAGCCCCCTGGTCAAGCAAGAGAACCTATACCATTTCAGACATGACTAGTCTCTTCTTAAAAACCTCCATTGATGGAGTGCCCATGATTTCTGAAAGCAAGCTGTTCCACTGGTTAATTGTCCTCACTGTTAGGAAGTTTCTCCCTAATTCCAGGTTGCTTCTCTCTTTGGTTAGTTTCCAACCATTGTTTCTAGTCCTGGCCTCTGGTGCTTTGGAGAATAGTTTGATGCCCTCTTCTTTGTGGCAGCCCCTCAAATTCTGGAATACTGCTATCATGTCATCCCTGTTTTTCTTTTCTGTAGACTAGCCAAACATATGTTTTAGTCTCCAGGCCATTGATCATTTTAGTTCTCTGAACTTTTTCCAAAGTCTCAACATCTCAACAACAGTCATTATCAAAAGCCAACATGGGTTTGTCAAAAACAGATCATATCAGACAAATTCTTATTGCATTCTTTGACCAAGTGACAAAATTAGTGGACCAGAAGAATGCTGTGGATATAATTTACTTATGTAAGGCATTTGATAAAGTAGACCACAACTTACTACTTGATAAGATAGAAGAATGTGGGTTAGACAGCATCACCACCAGATGGATTCATAGCTGGCTGACCGGCCATACTCAGCGTGTGGTCCTCAATAGAACTGCATCTACATGGAGGGAAGTATATAGTGGGGTGCCCGAGGGTTCTTGTAAGGACCCACTTCAACTAACCACCCAAGAAAGCAGAACTCTTGAAACAGGCATTGTCTCAAAAGGATACTTTTATTAGAGGTCAGTGACAGTAAGCAAGTCAAGGCAAGATCTGGGGAAAAGTCCGTCAAAACAGTATAGTTAAGCAAGCAATATTCTTCCTCCCAGCAAAGTCATAATGTCCATTTGAAATCCAGCCAATCCACAGGTGGTCTGAAAAGCGGGTAACTGGCACAGTTGGTGCGCATCTCAAGGTCTTCTTCAGTTTCGTTTCTTTGCAACCGTCTCCCTGATAAGGGAGACACATTCCTTTCTCAAGGGGATAGAGACAGCAAAAGAGAGTAGAAAGTCAAAGTTTATCCCAAGCTAATGCAAAGCTCCCCTTCCCCCAACAGAATGGTGGGCCCCAAAGGTAGACTATATATGCAAGGTAAAGAATAAGGCTTTGGGGACCTGACAGCTCTGTTCTGGGCCCAGTGCTCTTCAACATCTTCATCAATGATTTGGGAGAACTCATCAAATTTGCAGACAACACCAAGCTGGCAGGAATAGCCAACATCCAGAAGACAGACTTAAGATATAGAAGGATCTTGACAAACTTGAACATTGGGCGCTATTTAACAAAATGAAATTCAATGATAAAAAGTAAGGTTCTACATTTAGGAAAGAAAAACGAAATGTACTATAGGACAGGTGGTTCCTTGCTCAATAGTAGTAACTGTGAAAGGGGTCTCAGAGTCCTAGTGGACAATCACTTCAATATGAGCCAGCAGTGTGCTGCAACTGCCAAAAAAGCCAACACAGTACTAGGGTGCATTAACAGAGGGATAGAATCAAGATCACGTGAAGTGTTAATATCATTTTACAATGCCTTGATAAGGCTACACTTGGAATACTGCATCCAGTTTTGGTCACCACGATGTAAAAAAAGATATTGAGACTCTAGAAAGAGTATAGAAAAGATCAACAAAGATGATTAGAGGACTGGAGGCCAAAACATATAAGGAACGGATGCTGGAATTGGGTATGTCTAGTTTAATGAAGAGAAGGACGAGGGGGGACATGATAGCAGTGTTCCAATATCTCAGGGGTTGCCACAAAGAAGAGGGAGTCAAGCTATTCTCCAAAGCACCTGAAGGCAGGACAAGAAGCAATGGATGGAAACAAACCAAAGAGAGAAGCAACCTAGAACTAAGGAGAAATTTTCTGACAGTTAGAACAATTAATCAGTGGAACAACCTGCCTCCAGAAGCTGCGAATGCTCCAACACTAGAAATTTTTAAGAAGAGACTAGACAGCCATTTGTCTGAAATGGTATAGGGTTTCCTGCCTGCACTGTATCTCTTTCATGACATACAGCCTAACAAAACCCATCTTTGACAACTATCAGCCTTGCAGGAATTTGACGTTCATCAAGAAGAGTTGGAAGGGATATTCTGTAGAGTGGAGGATATCCCAAGGATAGCAAGAGACCAAGTAGAGGACATAGGAAATGACCCAGCTTCTTCAGCATCAGGCATACAGAACTTTGGGGTGGGGATATCTCAGTTACCAGAATCCTCATGTGAACTAGGGTGGTTATTAGCAGAAGAGGGGAGCGACACAGCTGCATTTCATTCTCACAGCCCACATTTCCCCCTGTAAACTTAGGAGGAAGAATGGATGGGTCTGAAGGAGAGGGTGATGTAATGGTATGCGAGGAAGACTTTGGGAGACTGGGCAAAGAGATGCTATCAAGGGAAGAGTTGCATAAGGGACAGCATTGCCTGTTACTGGATAGTGGGTGGGGCAAGAGGTTTAGAAGAAACCCCTGCTAGTTTCTTGGGCTATAAAGGGAGAGGGGGAAAGATTGTGTTTTCATACTTACACAATTTATAATAAAATAATTTTTATTGACAATAAAACATTTTTTGTAAAAAAATAAAATAAGCTCATCTGGTTATGATTTGTATCTGGTTTAAGCCAAGCAGGCAGTCAGAGAAATGGAACCATTTCAGCAGGTGTCTTAATAAGTTAGCAGATAAGAGAGCCACTTTGATCTAGTGGTTAAGGCTCTGGGCTAGAAAGCAGGAGACCATAAGTTCAAGTCCCACCTTAGTTATGAAATCCAGCTGGGTCATTTTGGGCCAGTCACTCTGTCTCAGCCCAACCCACCTCACAGGGTGGTTGTTGTGGGGAAAATAGGAGGAGGAAATGTGTGTTGGATATGTTTGCTGCCTTGAGTTATTTGTAAAAATAATAATAAAGGGGGATACAAATAAATAGATAGTCAAAGAAGCCATAAATGTGATTGATATTAGGATTGCTGTAATCAGTAGGATAACTGCAGGTAGCTTATTTAACTAAGTTAAGACCAGTGAGATTTTTGCCATAGTCATTGAAATACTGATTGCATTTTTTTAGATTCTAGAACTAGCAAGTTTAAAATAGGTATAGTTCATTACAAGTAGCCTTTGACATATCCACAATTGGGATCAGAATTTTAGTCATTAAGTGATGTGTTGTTAAGTAAGTCATCATATCAGCAGTCTTGTCACACTGATGATGGGTTCTCTAGTTTCCATTTGTATAAAGGAGAATTATGTTGGCCAAAAGCAGATTTGCTCAAATGGCAGTGAAGACATTTAAGAAACTTTTATGGATGTTTTAGATAGTCAAAGCCTTTGAAAAATAATATACCCAAAATTCTATGCATCAAATATTATCAAATATTGAATGGTCACCCTAAATATCACATAGATAGTCCATCTGGCAGACCCCAGGCTATGGACTGAACGATGTAAAGTGAAGATTGGAAAATATTCCTGTGGCACAAGAAAAAAAATCTAGACTGCGTATCCACCTTAGGTAATCCTTTTTGAATTGGTTTATGTTGCTGATGTTGAGTTGGTGTTGACTCCTGGCAATTGCCTGGAGAAGTCCCTGCAGTTTTCTTGGCAATTCAGCCATGGTCTACCATTGCTTCCTAGAACTAGAACTAGAATTCATGGTTTCCTAATTTCTAGCCTCTTCCCAATTTCTCATTCTCTCTCTCTCTCTCTCTCTCTCTCTCTCTCTCTCTCTCTCTCTCTCTCACACACACACACACACACACACACACTCAAATATTAGCAATGAATATTCTTCTATTTTATGTCTTTCAACGTATCTCTATCTTGCAAAGTGATTGCAGTTTTTTAGCTGCTCAATATCATACAGTTGCAGTAATGGAGGGCCAACAATTATTTGCATGTTTTTTTCTCTGAGGAAGCTTTAGAAGAATCCATAGTGCAGCCAGTTATCTTTTCATTACTTGATAAGGCTCCATTCCAGTATTTGCAGATCCAGCTCAGGCTTCAACTAATTGTTATCTAAAACACCAGCCTTCTGTCTCAGCCCTCCCAGAATTTTAACCATCTCCAGATGTGATGAGAGTAAAATTGCCTTAACACAGCCAACATCTTCACAGAGCCTCTTGTGGGAGAATTTGTGGTGTGTGTACCTTCAAATCAGTTTTGATTTCTGACACCTTCATGGACAGGTCCATGAAGTTTTCTGGATGGCATTTTTTGGGAAGTGTTTTTCCATTGCCTTCTTTCTAAGGTTCAAAGCAGTGACAGGTTCAAAAGCAACCAGATGCCTAAAACAGGACTAGATCTCACTGTAAGGTTCTGTCCCAGCTACTCACTCAGGAAAGCACAACTCTTGAAAGAGGCATCACTTCAAAACGATCTTTTACTGAGAGAAAGTGATTGCAGAGAAGTAAGGCAGAATCTGAAGATTCTGCACAAAAGCATTAAGCTAAAAGTCCCATCTCTCCAGCCTCACCCCAATGTCCCAGTCCATCAAGAGTCAATCTACTGGTGTGAAGATGAAAAGGTGAGCTGAAAAGGTGATAACTAGCCATTCTCTGGTGCCTCGTCCTTGCTAGCTGGCAGGAGTTAAAACAGATGGCCTGGAAGGTTCCCCCCCTCCCTAATTCCTATGAAGATATATAAAAGCAAAAGTAGAAACAATGTACGAACATCCTCAAGCCACAATAGTGCATGCTCCCTCTTCCTTTTGGAATGGCAACATTCAAATAGGGATCTGACACTCACAGTCTCCTGGTTTCTAGCCAAACGTCTTTAATTACTTGAGCAAATTGGTTCTAGAAGGTCCTCAAGGTTTTAGGAGAGAAAATTTGGTATCCTCTTTTTACACCATTACAACCAACTACCCAGCGGATAACAATTTTTTGCCCAAAACTTGAATCATACCTGGAAGCTGCTGGGAATTACTGCAGTTTATGGAACAGCAGCTTGCATATATTGTATAGTGAAATGTCAAAACCCAACCCACTGCATTCTGGACCAGATGTAGCTCCCAAATGCTCTTCAAGAGGAGCCCCATTACAGTAATCCAAGCAAGAGAAAACTAAGATGTGGGTCTATTGCATATCCAGTTGTTTGCAATGAGTTATCAGGTATGATCAGGTTGCAAAATAGAAGCCTGTGGCTTGCCAGTTTTTTTCTTTTCTTTTTTTTTTAGTGTAGTCTCCTTTTGGTTCAGAAAAGAAAGGCCAACCTACAATTGAAAAGAGTCAAAAGACAATAGCGATTAGACACATGTAAATAATGATCATGAAATAATGAACAAAGCAAGCAATGATAATCATTTCTAATTCCCTCCTCCCAATTTTCTTTTCTAACTTGGAATCTGGAAATGGTTTAAATTAGCTTATTTCTTTGATTTCGGTGGAGTCTGTGCATTCAGTGAGTTAAGTCATCCTAGACCACTGGTGGTGAACCTATGGCACACATGCCAGAGGTGGCACTCAGAGCCTCACTGTGGGCACACATGCCATTGCCCCAGCCCCACCTCACCCCGGGGCCCCCTCCTCACCAGCAATCCCCAGAGGAGAGTCGCCCCCAGGTGTGGCCCATGCAAAGCTGCGCAGCCAAGGACATGGCAGCCAGGCAGCAGGGACAAGACCCCGCCCTTATGCCCCATCATGAGCAGATGATGCGGGGTGCGGGCGAAGGGCGTGGCCGCCATGGTGCTGCTGGGCTGCCTAGGCGATCTGCTGTGGCAGGCCATGGATGCAGTGGGTGGCCTGGCGGGCGGGGCTGGGGCAGTTTTTGGGCTTTCGGTCTCTAAAAGGTTCACCATCAGTTCTCTAGACTAAAGTATGTTTGCAAATTATGCTATGAACAACTGCAGTATTTAGATGATTGTTTTGACAAAGAACTACACTCAGTAGCATATGGAAGCATCCACAGTTGCTAACCAATCATGGAATAAAGGTACCCCAGTTGTCCGGCTGACAGGCTTTGCCTTTCTCTTTCATAACTGAAACACTGAAAAAGTCACTGCGAACTTAGTACTATTGGTTTAGCTGTTTTAACTGAAGACTGATAAGATAATAGAAGTCTTTTGTTGTTGAAGGCTGAAGTCTTTATCTTTATGATACATTTGGGGGTTCTTCAGAGTGGAAAGCTTTTAAAACTGCTGTTGAAGTTAAAACTTAAATTAGATCCCTGGGTATAGAAGAAGGAGGCTTTAAGGACAAGCAAACATCACAAAGTGACTTTTATCTCAGAAGTTCTTTTATTCAATTGTTACATTCTCTTTTCTAGACCCCTTTTAGTTTATTTTTGTTTTCTTTGTTGTCCTGTTTTCCTGGCATTTGAAAAGTGACCTAATAAAACAGGGTAAATGTTAAATGGCTGCCCATAGTCTGTGAAGTAGAAATATCACCATCTATCTGATGTTTGCTGCATTCTCTTGTACAAGGGTTTAATGAAGTTGTTTCTTGGGGCATTTAAAATAAAATACTCTTTCTTTTATATTGAACATTCTAATTCAGTTTTTGGATACAAATACACACACACACATCAGTTGTAAGGACAATTAATTTTTATTTTAATATTGATAACACAAATATGTTATTTCATTAAAAAATAATTTGCAAATGTAGCGATCTACCTTTGATTATTTTTAATGTGCCAATAATGACATGCACCTATCTAACATTATCCTAATCTTTTTTCCAATTCAAATAAGAGATTTTTAATTTTTGATATTGAAAAAAAAAATGAAGTGCTATATAGATTTTAAGTTTCATTTGAAAATAACAAATGTCCTATTTAAAACAGCATTGAATTGGTTCAACTTTGTCATCTAAGGAAAATATGAAAGGCTATTTGTAATAAAAGTTGTACAATACAATACACAATAGCTTTTTGATTCTCTAAACGCGTATCAGTGAAATAACTACACTAATTTTACATAAATTGTTGGAAGAAAAGTCTTCATCATGGTTGCATCCAAGCCGGGGATAAACAACATGGCAACTGCTGTAGGAAGAAGGTTACAGTTTATTGCAGAGGAAAGCCAGACAGAAAGATGGATCCAGCAGAAAAAGACTGAGCACATGTGGGGAGTGGGTTTTTATACCCCCTGGACTCTATTGTTTGGTTATTTCCTTATTTACTGTTTCAGGCTTTGTATTTCCTGTGTCACGTATTCTGACCTGAGTCTAGGTGTGCCTTTCTGGTATTCTTGATGGTTGTGGGTCAATCCTATTATGTCCAAAGGTCATATCCTGCTTTCCTGGGGCTAGGGTATGTAGATTTTAGGTCTTTGTCTTCTAAGCTTCTAGCTCCAACCTTCTTGATGGCTTACATTTCCATGTCTATAGAACTCGGGGAAGGGAGAGCTAGGGCTATTAAGCAAACTGGGCATGCTTTCCTGGTTCTTCAGTGTGTTTTTTTAGGAAATATATTTTTCTGCCCTTTTAATATTTCCTTTTCTGGGGAGCTGACTTCCCTCAATCTCATGCTTCCACCTACCCCTTTATTCTTTATTATTTTTTAGTGAATTATGGGTGTCAACTCTTTTTCAGTATGACTTGCTTTGTAATACAGAAAATCCTAGGGTAAGAACTCCCCAGTTTAAGAATAATCCCTAGTTAAAACTGGAGCTTATTTTAGCAAACTTCAAATTAAATACATAATAATTCGAGTTAAATACACAATAGTTCATTATGCAACCCTACAATATTTACAATATTATACAGTAATACTGTTCTAGCTTATATAGAAATTTGACTTAAAGAGGGACACTAGGAACAGAGCCTGTTTTTAAATTGGGGATTATTGCACCTGTATAGTATAATATGCAACGTTATTGAAATCAGCTTTTATTTATCTTTATCTTTTAATTTTATGCTAATCTTTCAAATATCTGTTTAACAAAACGTTTTAGATTCAGATATCTGTACCTGAGTTTGAGTCTGAATGATTCTTTGGTTTTGCATTCTATTGTGATGGAACCATATCTCTTTTTAAACAAATTTATAACACACTTCTGAATCTACCTGTACTTCCTTCTGCATAACCCTTGTCTACTCACAATTGGACTGTAGGAAGAAGGTTAATGTGAAGAAAGAGGAAGTTCCATTAAGCATACAGATTTATTCCTGTGGCTTGATTCTGCTTCTTGTAATGGATCTGCTAGCTAAAGTGCTAAAATGCTCTTTATTCAGTTTTTAAAAAGAACTTGTCTCATTAGTGGTGGAAACTGTAGGGACAAAGAGGCAAATGTTCTGCTTATATACCTTTTTGCTTAAATAAATATTTTACTTTCAGTTTGTTGATTTATATACAGTTTCCAAAGCAATGGAAATATACAGCAATAATAAACCAAAGAGCTAGTGTAAGGATCTTATTTTTTTTAAAAAGAATCATTATATGATGACAGCAGTTAATGTACTACTGTTGGTTTGTTAGAGGGAAGTGTCATCTTTAGAATGAAATAAAAGGTTTCTGCACATGATATTGATTTTCCCAGTGAGACATAAAAGTTTTGAATATACTGGTAAAGGAGTCAATGGATCAAATTCAGTAAAATTTGAAGTTGCTAGAATAAAAGGTCTCTTGGAAAAAAAATATGTCAGATTTAAAGGTCCTTCTTAACTGAAGACCATTTTGCAATAGAGCCAAAGGTTAATAAAATCAGTAGTGAATGTGGCAATTTTACAGATAAGCTATTCACAACAAATGTAGTTACTTGAATAAAAAGCTAATTCAGTCCTAAAATGCCACATGCAGGAGCTGTGAATAGCTGCTTTTAGGTGCTTTCTGGAGGAGAATAAAATTCAGAATTACAGCACTCTTCTTTCACAGCGTCCCTGGCTGCCTGTAAATTGCTCTGAATGGGATTGTGGGCTGACAGTCTCTATTAAGACAAACGGTCTTTCTCATCGGAGAGATAAAATAAATCAGGTGTTTAGTCAAATTAAAATACTTCAGCTGGAGCAGGCCCTGGGGAGCACTGATCCACCTGACAAATCTGAGAGAAACTCAAGGCAGATGTGATCTGGGGATAAGGAACAGCCCATTGGAAACCTGGAGATGGGGGCAGAGTGGCATGGTTTCCCCCCATATCTTCAGAGTCAACAGACAGATCCAGTTTAAAGTCAGAAAAAGGTGCATGTGTCATGGGTAATATATTATGGAAGGCGGTATCTTTATTTGATGAGAGCTATGGTAAGGATCTTTTTCACTTCATAGCACGTTTGGCCTGCAGATGCTTCATTATTTAAAAATAGATAAACAGAGATGTTCCTTTCAACTTAGCAGAAAAGCTTATTTATTGATAATTTATTAAGAGTATCATAGTAGGTGAGTAGCAAAGAGATGATGATGTGTACGGTTAAACAATAAAAAAACCAATCATAGCAGTTTTTTATTTGCATATTGTACCACTGCATATAGATTAGTGGGAATAGTGACTAGGGAGTTAATTAATTATTGCCATCCCTCTTCCTTTCCCTGTTTTCTCACTTCAATAGGAAAATATATGGAAGCCTGAGAAACCTGTATCAGTTTTCCTAAAGCCTCTTGGCTTCATATATGAAAAAGGAAAAGAGGGTTAGATTACAGCTGGCTTTGCAGTAGCAACTCTGTACAAGTGCCCTTGATGAATACAGTACAAGTACAATTGTGCAGCAGGCAAAGTCAACATTAATCCATGAATGTTATAAATTGTTTTCTAATATTTCATATTCCTCCTGGGATACCTATGGCATTTCTGAGTTGACCACAGTAACCCTTGAGGTTGAGGCTTTTAAGACAAAGCAAGAAAGGATACTCTTAAGATTACTTTCAAACATAAATGGAAACCTGATTTGTAGCTTTGGTGTCTGATGTTCAACTATCCTGCTATAGATGGAAGTACAATTTGTCCCAATGGCGCAAAGTTTACATTGTGCTGCAGCTAAAATTGACTATTTCTAATCAACATTATTTCAATGCACAGACTAAAATGTTGGTCAGGTGGGCTGTACAATATCCTGGCCTTATAAGTTGTTGTTGTTGTTAGCTGCGAAGTCGTGTCCAACCCATCGCAACCCTATGGACAACATTCCTCCAGGCCTTCCTGTCCTCTACCATCTTCTGGAGTCCATTTAAGCTCACGCCTACTGCTTCAGTGACTCCATCCAGCCACCTCATTCTCTGTCGTCCCCTTCTTCTATTGCCTTCGATCTTTCCCAGCATTAGGCTCTTCTCCAGTGAGTCCTTCCTTCTCATTAGGTGGCCAAAGTACTTGAGTTTTAGCTTCAGGATCTGGCCTTCTAAAGAGCAGTCAGGATTGATCTCCTCTAGGACTGACCGGTTTGATCGCCTTGCAGTCCAAGGGACCCGCAGGAGTCTTCTCCAGCACCACCTTATAAGGTGCTGCATTAACTAGTACAAATTGAAATTATATTTAAATTATTTCTTTGTGTGTGCATGTGAGTTTAAATATACCTCTCCCCATCCCTTAATTCAGGGGTAGGCAACCTTGGCTCTTTTATGACTCGTGGACTTCAACACCCAGAATTCCTGAGCCAGCTGGGAGTTGAAGTCCACGAGTCATAAAAGAGCCAAGGTTGCCTACCCCTGCCTTAATCCATAGTGCTGCCACCAATTTGCATTCCATGAAAATCTTAATGGTTTCATCTAGGATGGTATTAAATCAATTAATATTAAACCTATTATAAAATGATTAGGAATGCAAAAGACTTAACCTGGGATTTGGAGATGCAAAACCTAACTTCTACTTGAGGCATGGTGTATTTTTAGCTAGTATAAATGTGATTTGAAGATCTGGGTGCCTTCTGCTTGTTTATGGTGTTTCTGTTTTTCACTATTTAATGGGATGCATGGATAAAAACCATCCTATATGCTTAATACTTTTATAAAGTAAGTTGAACAGCTCTAACCATTTAATGAGCTCACTGGCTGAGCTATGTTAATACCTTGCATCCATATTAAAGACCATAATAAGCTACAATACATTGCATCCTTGGAATGAATTGAATTCTACTAATTCAGACATTTAGTAGCCACTCAGGAGGCATTCAAATAGTGAGTGACTCAGTTTTAGTATCCTATTAATAGAACAAACCCATTTATTGGAGAATGAAAGATAATAAAATACTGGAGCAGACTAAAATGTTAGCTGTTAACATTATCCTGTTAGTTACTATTCAATCTTTACATATTCTTTTTGGGGAAATTTTGTGGATTGGATATTTTATTCCTGATGTCTAAAACTAGATTTGAAATTGATCATGAATATTCTTTTTTTCTTGAGGGTTGATCCAAATGCATTTCTTTAAATGCATATAGCATATTTTCTAACTATACAATGTGGAAAGGTGAAATATGTGTGAAAGTAAAATTCTGCTTCTCTGGTTCAAAGGATGAGACTTTCTCCAGGAGATATATTAGCTGGCTTTGATTTTTTCCAGTTGCAATTGCTAATCCTTTCCTTTCCATGCACTTATTTTGTTCTATATTACAGAAGATAAAAAGTTTATGAAACCAAGTTGTTCAGCTGCTGATGTTGTAGAAATATTTTAATTGGTATAAACATAACTTTAAAAAAATCCTGACTTCAAGTTAAATTTGACAGTATGAGAATATAGCTCAGAACCCAATACAAAAATCACAACGGCCTTAACTGAAACTTCACTCCTTATTGGTACCATAGTGGGCACTGTTGTCCTCCTCAAGGGTTGTTTTATTTATTTATTTATTGTATCCCGGTCTACCCAAAAGTTCTGAAATGATTATCCCCTTTCCAACTACTAACTAGGATTGACTCTACTTAGTTTTTGCTGCTTCTCGTTGGGGCCAAAACCTGCTAACTAAATGAAAAGCTGACAGATGCTGGGCTATCATAACAACATACCAATGTAAACTAAACTACCAGAATCATTGGAAAATTACTACTTTACAGATTTCTTTGTATGTTTTGCCAGCATAATTAGCTTCAGATATATCTTCTTGCATGCTTAGTGCTTCACATATTCTTGTAGGGTATTTTCAATATATCCATGGAAATTTACATCAAAATTCTTTTCTGAAAGCTACAACAAAAGAGTAAATAATCTCATAATTCTGGTATTAAATCACAGTTTAACAAATAAACTATTGATAATCCTAGACATTAACAGTGATTAATGCAAATAATTTCCAGCTGATATACTGGTGTAAGTTTTCATCATTATAGCTCAGGGGTCTTCAAACTTGGCCCTTTTATGACTTGTGGACTTCAACTCCCAGAATTCCTCAGGCAGTGTGTCTGGCTGAAGAATTCTGGGGGCTGAAGTCCACAAGTCATAGAAGGGCCATGTTTGAAGACCCCTGTTATAGCTGAATGGCCTAAATGGCCTGGGCTGAATGGCCACGGGCTAATTTCCTTTTCTGCTGACATCAAATGAAATCTAGACCATGGCCATTCAGGCTGAAAGCTTATCAGTGTTTCAGTTGCCTGCTAATTTTAATTATTCTTGTTATAATTGTGTTATATGTAGTTCTCTTTGAAGAGGTATATGTTTAAGGAATGTACATGTAGTCGTCAGGTAATGTCCACAAGTGGGACCAGAATTTCGATTGCTAAGCAAGGCAGTTATTAATTGAGTCAATCCCTGATATTACAACCTTTATTTACCACAGTTGTTAAGTGAATCAGCGCAGTTAATTGAATCACATCATTAAGCTCATTGGGCGACTTTCATTGACTTTGCTTGCCAGAAATCATCTGGGAAGGTGGCAGATGGCAATCACATGACCTGGCATCCTCTTCTAACTACATGCCGGTTGCCAAGTGCCCCAGAATCAGTCACTTAACCAGGGTTATGCTATGAGGCTTGTAAGTGTGAGGACCGGTTGCAAGTTGCTTTTTTTCAGTGTAGTTGTAACTTTCAATGATTTTTTTAAAAAATGGATGTAAGTTGATGACTATGTTCAGTTTAGCTCATTGGCTTCAATCAACACATTTATGTTAGGGTATCTTAGTAGTAAAAATGGAATGCCATGACCTATCAATATATTCATTTCTTGTGAATTCTGGAAATCTTTAAGAAAGTAGCCCAATTTTTTTTTAGTTTTAGGGTTGTTTGTTTATTTAAAAGTATTTAATGGTGGGGGGGGGGAGAATGACATTGTATTAATGTTTTTTGTGAACACAGTAATTCATTAAAGAGCCATTATACTTGAATGGAAGGGAGAAAGGAACGTGCTACTGCAAATTACCTAATTAATGTTACCTCTTGTCAGAAGGGAGAAATTATCTGTTTTCTCTTACCAGATGATAGTGAAAGATCCCTACCTCTGAAAAACGCAGTAGCAGAATATATGTTCTAATAAAATATTTATGTTGCCTTCTGTAGGATAGAAATAGTTTTACCCTCTGCTTGTTTATTTGTCTGTTGTTTATGCCCCATCTTTTGTTTCTCCTTTAGGTACACCTGAAAGCTTAGCAGAAAAAGAACGACAGCTCTCGGCCATGATTACCCAGCTCATCAGCTTACGGGAGCAGCTTCTGGCGGCCCACGATGAGCAGAAAAAGCTGGCAGCATCACAAATTGAAAAACAGCGGCAGCAAATGGATCTCGCTCGCCAACAGCAAGAACAGGTAAGTGACAAAATGGCAACATCTAAAAATATCAGGAAATGTTTTTTACTAGAACTTATTTTGCACTCAGTCCTGATTTGAGAGGGAGGGAGGGAGGGAGGGAGGGAGGGAGAGAGAGAGAGAGAGAGAAAGAGAGAGAGAGAGAGAGAGAGAGAGAGAGAGAGAGAGAGAGAGAGAGAGAGAGATGGGCCTTGGGTATACGTTAGTGCCCGGGTGTCAAACTCGCCGTGTCATGTGATGTGTCAAGATGTATCGCGACTTGATTCGCATTGACGGAGCTGGGGTGGGCGCAGCCTCCACGTGATGCAACTGGCCCACGGGCCGGCAGTTTGACACCCCTGTGTTAGTGTATTAAATGTTTTGGCAATCTATAATTAGATTCACATTCTAATAAACCTAATAATTCAAGTCCTATTCAAGAACCTAAGAATTAGTAAAGTAGCATCTAAGAATATAGAAATGTTCCAAGCAGTGTTTTTTTTGTGAAATTAAAGTGTTCAGGTCCAATAAATTCAATATTCATTTTGTAAAATAAATTAGGGTATTCAAGTTCAATAAATTCAATATTACCAGATATCAAGGAAGTTCTTTACATACTGCTCCAAAGGTTCAAATCATGATTGTTATAATAATGGATTTCATTTTCCATAAATGTTCAACTTTGATCTGCAAATCCCAATACTTTGTAATTGTTCCAATGGTTTTTCTCAGCCCTGGGATCATTTGGAATAGCAAAATCACAAATGAAGTCAAATATACATGTCCCAGAATAATGTTACAGATTCCAATCTGGGTCAGTCACTTGGGACTAGAGATTTAGTTTTCTGAGCTTTCGGACTTGTGCTGGAGCCCATTCTCAAGGAACCTCTCTCTACCAGAATGTGTTGGTAGAGAGAAGTTCTCTGAGGATGGGCCTCTGCTTGAGTCCAAAAACTCGGAAGACTAAACCCCTGGTCCTGGTGACCAGCCCAGATTGGATCCAGAAGACTTTCTTCTTTTCAATAACTGTAATATCAGGCATGTTATTAACAAGGTGCTTCTTTGTTTGGATCTTAATGTCCTATAAGATCTTAAGCCCTCATTTTCCAAACTTTCTCAACTTGATGGTTCCAGTGGTTTTTATTACATTCAGATCCAAACCTCCGGCAGTTTCCAAAGAATAATTCTGGCAGATCAATTGTGAAATTTTGCTATAGCCACTGATCAAATGATCAATTGTTTGATCCTTTTCACTACAAAGGCAACATTTGCTGTTGCTTGTTACATGTTGGATTTTCACCTTCGTGCAATTAATTGGCAAAGTGTGTTCTTGAGCTGCTAAAATAGAGCCTTCAGGGTTTTTTTCCCCTTAACACTCCTGATGTTGACCAACTCCATATAGGTTTTGTATTGTCATTATTTAGATTCTTATTAGCCACCCCATTGCAAATCATGGAAATTACCAGACTCTCCCACAGATGTGAATGACATGTTATTAATATGGATTATGCTGCTTTAACACACACACACACACACGTTTTAAAATACAAATTATAATCGCCCATGAAAGAATGTCTTGTTGAACCTAATAGGAGTGATGTTTAATAGTTTATTTAGAATTACATTTTTCCCTTTTCTAAGAGTTGAGTAAATGGTCCCACAGACTTTCATTAATTTGTGTCTGGTAGAAGTAGATTACTCCTCTAGATTCCAATATTTCTAAAAAAATATTACCATGCTATAAACTGTGTTTCCTACTAGTTCATAAGATAATTATTAAATGCATATTGTTAAAATAAATTGGCAAATTATTTGATCATTTGAAGTTCAAAGAAAACTGCAATGTACAAGAGGCACCTACATAACTATTAGAAACCTTGTGTAAAAAAAATTAAAACGAGAGACCATAAGTTCCTTGGGCATTCATTTTAAATTAATGGCCTTTTTTAGGAATCTGACTTTAAACCAGAATTATCATTTCAGTTAAACATGTTTTATAGAGTATATACTGCAAAGTATGCTCCGTTGATTTTAATGAGTTGTGACGTCTGGTATTTTATGTGCTTGAATATTTGCCCACATGTGAGGAATATGGACTCGTCCCTAATGGAAAATAACATAAAGGAATACTGTAAAAAATCAGAAGTTAGAATGTCATTTAGCCATCCAGAGATGACACAGTAATTAACTATTGACACTTGTGAATAAGCTAGCACAAATTAATCTTGACACATTTGCAGACGAGTGATATCTTACAGTGAACACTTTGTAATTATATTTCAAAATGAAAATTAAATGACACTTAAAACTAGGTTGTCATGCTCAATGGAGCGAGCATGTAGCTCAACCAATTCGCAAATAAAATTCAGGAGTTGAGCCACATGGTGCTCCTCTGCCATCTTTGGTGGTGTCAAGCCCTATACATTGAGATTGCACTGTGGTAATTGCTGTGTAGCAGGGTGGATTTCTTCATTTCTCTCTTTCTGCTTAATCACAAATGCCATCAATATTAGATGCTGTGTGAGTACTTCACTGGCTTCTGTAAGGATATGAATATTCATTTGCTCATATATTGTACTGATAACTGCTGTGAATGGTGTATGAACACTTAAACTCTAACAAAATCAGTTCCCAAGATTTACAAAGCTTTGGCCATAGCCTGAGTACAAACTTTTAATATGATGCCTATCTCTGCATAATCATTCTTTTTTTGTTTAGCCCTGTCTCATTCTGTCCTTAAAGAGTGCTTGCAATAACATGATGCCACAATAAGAGTAAATATCTTAAAATATTAAAAATATGGTAAAAGGCAATATGCTAAAATATGGCATTGAGCTCTGATAGTAATTCTTCCTAAAATTCCTGAACAACATGATCATGTACAGCTCTGGAAGAGGAAATTTTATAACCTCAAGGCAATTGGAGAAACTTTGAACTTATTTAAAAGTTTGGAAAAAGAATTCTATAGTTTCAGATTCAGGAGGGTGATTCCATTTCCGTGTGTTTTACCAATATCAAATAAAGCCTTATAATTAGAAGAGAGACATGTTAATGACAAAAAATTGTGGGTTAGCACATTCTTCCATATGTGGAAAGTTCTTTTTAACTAGCCTTAGGGACAAAAGGCGATCCTCTCTTGGTGTACAGAAGCTACGGAATTCCATGCAATCTGAATATATAAATCTTACCTAATGTTTTTTGTGCTGTATCTTGCACTTTGATAGAAGCCCAGAAATATATACTGGAAAAGAACATCAGATAAAATGTATTGGGCATTATACTTGCCCATTATACATCCAATATCTTAAAATGACTTATCTCACATGTGTCGTTATGGAAGAAAAAAATTGAAGAAGTGATGCTTTGTCTGCCATCTTGAGGTTCTGAAGGAAAAGCAGGATTAAAATAAATCTACAAACAAAAGTAAATGAGGGTACATTGTATTGTGTAAATAAACTATTCTATTTGTTGATTTTTTTTCCTGACGTTAGGATTTCTTGCTGTCCCCCAAGTAATTTAAATTCAATAAATTAATTATCTAAGTAGTAGTGCAACTGTAATATAGTAACATAGCTTTAAAACTATTTATTTCAGTTTATATAACTCTGAACCACAGATATAATCACATAAAATTACATAATCACAAAAAAGCCAACATAGTGCTAGGCTGCAATAACTGATGGATAGAATCAAGATCACGTGAAGTGTTAATACCATTTTACAATGCTTTCGTAAGGCCACATTTGGAATACTGCATTCAGTTTTGGTCACCACGATGTAAAAAAGATGTTGAGACTCTAGAAAGAGTACAGAGAAGAGCAACAAAGATGATTAGGGGACTGGAGGCTAAAACATATGAGGAACAGTTGCTGGAATTGGGTATGTCTAGTTTAATGAAGAAAAGGACTAGGGGTGACATGATAGCAGTCTTCCACTATCTCAGGGGTTACCACAAAGAAGAGGGAGTCAAGCTATTCTCCAAAGCGCCTGAAGGCAGGACAAGAAACAATGGATGGAAACTAATCAAAGAGAGGAGCAACGTAGAAGTAAGGATAAATTTCCTGAGAGTTAGAACAATTAATCAGTGGAACAACCTGCCTCCAGAAGCTGTGAATTCTCCAATACTGGAAATTTTTAAGAAGAAAGTAGACATCCATTTTTCTGAAATGGTATAGGGTTTCCTGCCTGAGCAGGGATTTGGACGAGATGATCTCCAAGGTCTCTTCCAATTATTATTATTATTATTATTATTATTATTATTATTATTATTATTATTATTATTATTATTATTATTATTATTATTATTATTATTATTATCATTATTATTATCAAACTCTATTAGAAACCATGATAGAATGCTAAACATATAATTCAAAACAATTACAGTAGCTAATACAATAAAACACTAATCTTTTAAGACAACAGTGATAACACAATGAAGCCAAACAACAGCAATAACAATTATGGTTATTGTGTTTGTATTATAGAGGCAGAACGCTTTTCTATTCAAAATACACCAAGCATAGGATAACAATAGAAAATGAAAACAGTGCTAAATTTTTTTTAAAAGGCAATTGAAAGACAAATATAACTTTGTAGTACAGGTAATAAATACATACAGTGTTCACTTCCCAGAGAAGCTTTCTCCAACAGAAAAGTTCTAATTAAATGATGTATAAAAGTATAAATATGCTTCAAAAAGTCTGTTTTGGATGGAGAGTTCCAAAGGGTTCATCATGATTGCTTTACAAACTCATTTCCAAGAATGTAATAGCATGTGGGAATGATCTTGGGTGGGTGGATGGGCGGAGAGAAATAGAGGCTATCAGGGGAACAGTCAGATAACAAGAGGGCACAGTCCACAGCTGCCTAAGAGGTGGAGAAAGAAGCTCAGAAGGAGCCTCACCTGTCAGAGATCTTAGGCTATGAAGGAGCCACAGGAAGATTTGTACTTTTGCAAGATTCTGTTAATGCGGCCTTACATTAAAGTAGAATTAGTTCTTTTGGTTGTGTTTCCTGTCCGGTACACCTTGGAAGGCTGTCAAAGAATGAGGTGACTTAAAATGGAGCTGTCCTTGCCAACCTGAAAGAGAAAGCCGTTTCTCTAATCTGCTCCTGATTAAAGCAGCCATTACCTAATGGGCAGCTTAACAATGTACATTAATAAAATGCTTGATGACTTAACCAGGTTTTCCTGACTATGTTTTAAAGATTAATTTAATGAATAACATCTTTGAAACCTCCTTGTGGTATTGTAGCTAGCTCATGGAAAAGTAAGATTCTGTGTAGCAAAGCCTAAACATCTTAGAATTTATCAAGAGGACTTTGTTCTCTCGGAATAATATTGAAGTTGGTATCTCTATTTTAATTTAATGTAAATTTTATTTCCAACAGATTGCAAGACAACAGCAGCAACTTCTCCAGCAGCAACACAAAATCAATCTCCTGCAGCAGCAAATTCAGGTCAGTATGTTTTATTGCTCTCTGCTGATTATTCTTAAATTCTATTTAGAGGAAGGGGAAGCTTTAAAATAAAATTGCTTTTACTCTACTAAACTAGCAAAGCTTCCATAGGTCTGCTATTTTTTTAAAAAAAAGAGTGAAAATATTTCAGTGGAAGCTATATTTTTTAACAAACAGCTTTTGTTTGAAGGATAGTCATTCGTTTTAAATTTAACCATTTAATGTTAAGGTAAATAGATAGTTTAACATGTGCTCCAAAGGAAAAATAGGGATTCAGTTGTTGCTTGTGGATCATTTTATTACAATGAAGACTTAACAGCTTTCCATTGATAGAGTTATTACAGAAATCATTTGTAGCTCTTGCTAGGTAGGTGTATAGTAAGAGTTGAGGGCAGCAGCATTTTGTAGGTGGTAGATGTTATTGTGTATGTGTCATGAGCGCCAATTCCAGTTTTAATTTTATATGGAGGAAGAAATAGCATTTATTATAATCCCTTCTTGAATATATCCAAAGATAAACTATATAAAAGATAATGTTATTTTAGTGGATCTGTTGTGGTTTTTTCTTTTTCTTTTATAAAAGCATCACATCATGGCTATTGAAAGTTATCACTACCAAGAAACAACAACAACAACAACAACAACAACAATAATAATAATAATAATAATAATAATAATAATAATAATAATAATAATAATAATAAAAAATAATAATAACAACAACAACAACAACAACAACAACAAAACTTCCTATTGCATATGATTATCTACTGTGAGTGAAAATGTTGGATTGAGGAACTCTTTGGCCTGATTCCACAGAATTATTTTCATGTTTTTGTGTAAAAAGTTCCAGTCTAAATTTGGTGTTTGCTTTTATGTGTGAAAATCCCTACTCTACTTTAAAATGGTACGATCCTGGAAAGAGGGTTGCTTGTGCAGTTTCTAAATACCTTGTTCAGTTCCAACACCTGCTTTATTATGGGAGGATGAATGGATTCCTCTTGTTCAGAAATATTTTTTTGTAGTCCAAGAAATTGCTGAACCGAGAGTAAAAAAAAAATCTGTCTACAATTTACATAGTTAGTTGGATACTATTGCTGGCGTCATAATATGCCTTCTGGTAGTCATTCTGAAGCAAAGAAAAATGTACTTCCAGTGGCCTCAATGTTGCAGAAAGTTATAATATAGGTAATTTTGTCTTCTTTTTGCCTTTTCTGCATTGTTACTTCATAACATTACGGGTAGTCCTCAACTTATGACCACAGTGGAACCCAAAATGTCCTTTACTAAGCAAGACAGTTGTCAAGTGAGTTTGTTCCCATTGTACAACCTTTCTTGGCACAGTTGTTAAATGAACCATTGCAGTTGTTTAGTAACATGGTTGTTAAGTGAATCTGGCTCCCCCCCCCTTGACCTTGTTTGTCAGAAGGTTGCAAGAGGCAGTCACTTGACCCTGGGACACTGCAGCCGTCATAAACGTGAGTCAGTGGAGATGCTGCAATGGTTGTAGGTGTGAAAAGTGGTCATAAGTTTCTTTCTTCAGTGCCGTTTCGAACAGTCACTAAATGAACTCTTGTAAATTGAGGATTATCTGTAGTTGATTCCCTGTTAATTGCCTTGTATTCTGTATTTGCTAAGGTTTAACAGATAAGTCACTAGGACCAAGTGGCCGTTCCTCTTCCTAAGAACTAGTACATTGCCTCCACTTTATCTTCTTCTAGCCTTGTTTCCCCCCCCCCCCCCACTAAGTTATGGAGTTTAGCCACTGCCAAACATTTTGTCACTTTATGCCAATACAGTTGTTGGGAGTCTGTTTAGAATGAGAAGCTTCCGTTGATTGCCTCTCTGCCTTGTGTGCATTGGGAAAACTCATTAAAGGATTTCAAGCAGGTTAAGCTTTTCTCCTCCATGGTATGTTTGCCAGGATACGTGGTGGTTGTTTCATCTTCTCCTGGAGCATCTTGCAAGGAATTGCTTTAGCTGCTATCAAAGCTTGCTGGGTCAGTGCCATAGCAGGCATGCAAACAAATTTTTAAAGAACGGCTGCTTGTGTGGCTAGAGTTGTAGTATGAGACTTACATTTAATGTATTGTTTGTGATTTGCAAAAGACTTTAGGTAGATAATGTTTAAGCAGCTCGTTACAACTGACAAATATGGAACTTTTGTCTGGTTTTTTGGGTGTGTGTGTGTGTTTTCTTAAATCGAATAAGAGAAATTGAAATAACTTTAAAACTAGAAGCTCTGCTCAGCAAAGAGTTGTCCCCAGTCCTTAAACCATAAAGCTTGAGTACTTCATATATTTTAGGACTATGCTTTCAGTGGATGTATACATTTTAGGAATACTTTACAAAGAGATAAGCATTCTTCAAAAGACCATGTTTATAGTTAAATAAGTAGCAACATTATTGTAAAGCCTAGTGAATTTTAAATAGAAAATCAGTCATCCTATCACTATGTCTTGTCAGAAAGGTCTTGAGAAAGCACATTTTCAATTTCCTATCTGCATCTGAAGCTAGTTGTGCAGTTGTTTGGATGCCTGGAACATGTGACTACTTTTATTTCAGTATTCTTGGACTTCAAGGTACACCTATTTTATTAAGTATTCTTACATGGCACTTCATAAGGAAATAACTGTTGCCAAAAATTTATTTACATAGTACATAAATTTGTCGATTAGCAATATATATATAATTAAAACAAATGCAAAGAGGCTGTTACTGGTATTTTAGTTTTAGATATAATTTAAGGATGAGAAATAAACCAGAACGAAAATGGAAGACAATAATACATGTTGTATTCCATGTAAATTTTTATTCAATAGGTAGTAAGCTAAAGATATAATAAAGATAATATAATTTCATAACAGCTTCCTTTCTTGGGCTTTAGACTATAATTATTAATGAAGATGATGATAATATAAAATATTTATTGAAAATTATAAAGAAAGAGTCAAATTTCAATACAATTTGGAGTCATGGCCCTATTGAAAATGTTTCTAACTCTTGGCTCTGCATGTGGACCAAACATTTGCAAGCTACTTTCTGAATTAAAATCTGCTTGATGAGCTTGTTTGATGCTGGCAAAGAAAGTTGCTAACTTTTTAAAAATGTTAATTCTAGATTCCTGCCCTGTGGTTCATACTTTTCAGGAAGGTCTGTGGATAGAACCTTTTTCTATTCAAGTGAATATTTTAGTAATGACCTTGTTGTGACATGGATGAGAAGGATGAAAGAGGGGAAGTCAATCACTTGCAGCATGCTTGTGATTTTTCCTACCTATGTTTTGTCAGTCTGAAGACAACTGAAGACACACTTGGGGAATTTTAATTTGTCAAGGAAGTTTTTATTTTGGGAGGACCCCATGAGGTAAGGTTGTGGTGATAGAGGCATCTGATGAGGATCTGCAAGGACAAGCATGAGATGCTCAGCAGGAGTGAACCAATTTAAGATGCTAGCAGATCTGGGACAGTCTCTGCAGGAGGTGAGGTTGGAATTACCTAGGCAACTCAGTCAGAGTTGAGTCCTAAGAAGGTTGGAGAGAGGGAAAAAAAAAGTTCTGTGTATCTTATTCTTGCATGGTTGGCATAGTTTCTGTTGACATTGTGATTTGTATACAACCCTGTGTTTGTTCATGTTCAGATAAGGTCACATGGACGCGTTTACCTAAAACATTGCAATGTCAAACTGTAGTTTTCACTATTTCCACTTTTTCTTCGTTTTGTCTTTCTTTGTCTTCCATTGTAGTGGGTCAAAGGTATAGAAACACTGGTTCTGCTTTTGCTCAGGGCTAATCAGCAAAGCATCAAAGTTCTGCTGGAAGTCCAATTTATACTGTATTATTCCTTGCATGCATGCAAATAAATGATGTTGTATCCTCAAAGTTATTTAGTTCTTTAGGTGAGCTGTATTTTGGCCACAACAACCTAGAAAAATCCCATGCACCCAGTACCCCCCCACACACCCAATTTTCCCAAATGCATGCAAAGCAGGGGCATTACAGCTGCCAAGAACATGATTACATTCTCCCTTCTATGTGGCTTTAATTTCCCATCCTATATTATATTAATTGTATTAATTTTTTAACTCAATCCATGTAATTAGTACTAAAGCCTTCACGCTGAACTACCATTATGAGGAAGAAACTTGAGGGGTTTTCATTTTTAGAAAATTAAGAAACTAGTATGATAATATAGTCATAAAGAAAAAAAATCCTATGCCTTAGGTTTCTACCTTGTGTTTTCAAACAGTGATAAGAGCAGTGATATTTTCATATTCATTCTTATAAGCAATGGATGGAAACTAATCAAGGAGAGAACTAACTAGAACTAAAGAGAAATTTCCTGATAGAACAATTAATCAGTGGAATGGCTTGCCTAGAGAAGTTGTGAGTGCTCCATCACTGGAAGTTTTTAAGAAGAGATTGGCCAATCTTATTCGTCTGAAATGGTATAGGATTTTCTGCCTGAGCAGGGGGTTGGACTAAAAGATCTCCAAGGTCCCTTCCAACTCTGTTATTCTGTTATTCAGGTTTCTACCACCTACATTCACTTTGAAGAGTCATTCAGATATTAAAACTTTAGGCAGGTCCATACAATGGAGGACATTGTTTTAAATTCTTCAATCCCAAATATGTTCAGGGTTTTAATATTAGAATCAACATCTTAAACATTTATTGCTAATCCAAATCTTTAAAATTAGTATCAGGAGCTCAATGCTTCCCCATCTACCATCTGGCTACTATTCTGGACTGGTTAATTTTTTGGTAATATCTTCACAGACAATAAAATATAATGCATAAAAAACCTACACAAATGAGTAGTTTCTCCAACCTTATAAGAGATTCAATTCTTTGTCTCTTGGCTGCAAACCCCTCAGCTCATTTATTTCTTTATATGGCAGTTAGTTTTGCTTTATTCAGTGACACTGTTTTTGCTCACTAAAACTTTTCCTTTTAAATTGCCACAAGAATCCATTTTCGTGTTCTAATGTTCTTGCTGTGTCACTTAATATCAACAAGCTTGCATGGTCTCATTTTGTTAAAATGAGTGAGCGTGATAGTAAACAGAGGTGCAGCAATTTGAAAAATGGCTGCTGCTTAAATGTCCTTGATGTGAATAGTTTGTATTATACTTAAAACCTAAGAGGCTGATCCCTCAAATTCCTTCCTTTATCTGTGCTTAACTAAAAAAATATCACGACACCTTGTGAGCTGAATAAGGACTATGTCTTTATGGGATGTGCATGTCTAAAGATCTTGAATAATTCTGCATTAGTTTTTATGCCCTCTACAATGATGATGAAGATGAAGACGATAATAACAATAACAACAACAATAATAATGATGATGATGATGTTGGAAGGGACTTTGAAGGTCATCTAGTCCAACCCCCTGCTCAGGCAGGAAACCCTATACCATTTCAGACAAATGGCTGTCCAGTCTGATGATTGCTAAAATAACAATGATAGGAATATATTTAAAGCAATGGTCATTATTAAGTATCTCACTGATCTCCTATTTAAGAATCTTTCATTTGTTGCCTTCTGGAAATGGATTGTAAATGTTTGATTCAAGTTTGCTCAAGAGACCCTGTCATGAGCAAAGTTCATATTATGCTGCAATTCTTCTTATTTAGGTTCTTTTTTTGGTGGAGCAGGGGCGTATCTATGGAGTAATTTGTGCCAGTTGAAAATTGGCTCCAGATCTGCCTGATCAAATTGGTCTTTTTTATTTGCTGTTTTTGCATCAGTTTATTTAAAGCCAGAGCAAATCAGTTGTTCCTTTTGCTACACTGAAATTTGTCACTTGCTTGGTGGTTCTCTTTTTGCTCTCTCTCTCTCTCAGGCTCAGGCAAGCCGATTTTGGTACTTTGCACATAGTACAATCCACCCCTGAAGAAAAGGGGATTAAAAAAAAAGTTTCCCAACTTTCCTGCCTTCACTTTACCTGAACTATTACATGCCTGGGAATAATTGCAAAGATTTGCAATCAGAATACCTGGGATCAATTCTGTCTGCAATTTAAAAGTGCAGGAGTCTGCCTGCTTCGTTGTTCAGTGTTTTGTTTCCCCATATCCCCCTCTTATTATTAAGGCAATATGCAATAATGATGATGGATACTGGGAAAGCATCTGGAAAAAAGTGATTTTGTCAATATCACTAATATCTTTTTCCAGTTACAATAACAATACCTTTACTCCATCAGATGTTTTTATGCACAATGCAGTGATTGTGGCAAGTTGACGTGGATGTTTCCATAAATATCCACATACCCATTCTACATATGGCTTTTCATATATTGGTATATGAATAAATATGTATGTACATAGCATGTGTATATGTGTATTGTGTATGGGTATGGGTATGTATGTGTACAGTATATATACTTTCTTTTGAGAGCCGGCAGGCAACATAATTTCATTTGTAATTTTTAATGGGCCAGTGACAAAATGATAATAAAGGTTAACTTTCTAATAATATGGTTATTGTAAGAGTGCTATTTCCTCTAGTTCTTTTTCTGATTGGACTTTCTCTGAAATTTGAAGTAATTTAGAAAGTGCAACTTTGATGAAATTGTTTTTTTTTGGAGTGTCCTATTGGTCAGTAAGGGACACGGTGGCTCAGTGGGTTAGGATGCTGAGCTTGTTGATCAGATGGTCGGCAGTTTGGCGGGTCGAATCCCGAGTGCCGCGTAACAGAGTGAGCTCCTGTTACTTGTCCCAGCTTCTGCCAACCTAGCAGTTCGAAAGCATGTAAAAATGCAAGTAGGAAAATAGGGACCGCTACGGTGGGAAGGTAACAGCGTTCCGTGTGCCTTTGGTGTCTAGTCATGCCGGCCACATGACCACGGAGACGTCCTTGGACAAGCGCTGGCTCTTCGGCTTTGAAACGGAGATGAGCACTGGCCCCTAGAGTTGGAAACGACTAGCACGCACGTGCGGGGGAACCTTTACCTTTACCTTTAATTGGTCAGTAGAAATAATTGGCTGAGAATGTTCTTGCATTTGTCCACGTTTCAATATCAGTAATGAAGACAAGATAACTGCACCTAACTTTGAAAGCTGGAGAAATTGGGAAAAGAAAATGGGCTAGGATGAAGTTTGCCCTTGTTGTAACCTGTATTTAATGCTGACTAGCAAAATAACCAAAACAAAACCAAAACCAAGGACTACTGTTCTGGCAGAGAAAAATATATCCACCCAGCTTTTTTTATTTATTTGTTATCGATCATAAATCTGATCCCTTTCCAGCACACTGAAAGCAGGACTAAATAAAGTTGCTAAAAGCAATTTGATACTTCTGTTGGCATGAGTATATGAAGCAGAGGTTTTCCTGAAAGTAATACAGAAAAAACAAAACAAAACAGGACTTACAAACACAGCTGAAAAGCCTAAGAATAGTCTCCAATAAGCCTTTAAAATATAATTGTATCTTCAATAAGAAACTAGGCAGGAAAAATAAACCCCTGAATTTCTTTATACATTCACCACTCGTTGCTGTTGCTGATAGCCCACAGCATGCTGATCTGATCTTTTTTGGAAGGACGCTTAAACGAATAGAAATAAAAGGTAAATTTAATTATCTGTTTTATCTAATTGAATTAACTTTAAAAGTTATGATAAATGCTCTAAAAACATGCTTTGAATGCTTAGCCTGATTTTCTCAAATAAAACTGTGTTTTCTTTCTAAAACTGAATCCATGACATTAGGTGCTATTGTTCAAATTCAATAAACTCAACAGCAGATTATTAATTTTATAAAGTTGTCAATCTACTTAGTCAGAATCCAAAATTAACTCTTGAGAAATTCTCAGGTTGGAGTTTAGGCTATGGGATATTAATTAACATACCATGGTTCTACAAGTTCCTTCATTTATTATAGCTATTGCTGGGAAGATTGAAAACAAAAGTCAAGAAACCAATCTAAACCATGGTTTGTTTCCTAATTTGGGAAAACTGATTGGTTTAATAATGGGTTGAAAGCACTGTGACATCTAGCTCATCAATACTCATGGCCATATTACTCTGTGAATGTTACCAATATCATTTCACTGTGTATATATTATCTATGACATTTGCTGATGTCAGATGTAATGATCATCATCAAATTAGATTACTTTAAAAGGGGACTGGACAAGTTCTATCTTCTGCCTATCAGTAGCTGCTAAGTCTTTCTACTTCAAAAAATTGAGGTGACATTCTTCAAATATTATTTGCTATGTAGCAACACTAAAGAGGGCTATCACAGTTCTATCCATTTTGCAAACTTCCTGAAAGCATCTGGTTAGTGAGATAGAACAAGCCTTTGCTAGATTGCCTTGTGGTCAAATCCAGCAGGCTGTTATTTCCTTAGGAGAACCCAGCTAAACCATCTGATCTTCAATTTATTTTCATGACAACCCACTAGCTACTTTTTCTGTTTTGAGATTTTATAGGTTATTTAATTTGAATGGAAATAACTGTTTGCAGTTGGCTTTGAATCACCAGGTACAAAGGAAGGGATAAGACTTGAAACTCAGACAAGACATAGGACACCAAATAGTGGAATGGTGTTATGTCTCAATCACCTTATTATCACAGTCTAGGTTTTGTCTCCTTAGGAAACCACTAAAGACTTTCTTAAATGGTTTGATTATGCATGTTATTTAAAATGTTCTAAATAATAGGAATAGAATTGGGCAGAAATGTGGTCTTATTTCAATAAATTGCTTTGTTTCTCAAAATTTAAACAGGCTGTTTAGCCGAAACCCCCCCCAAAAAAGAGGCTTTCAGTATCTCTTACATATGACTCCTCTAATTATAGAGCAGTAAATGGTAGGCAAGCATATGTTAGCAACATGAGCAGCAGCCTATGAAATGAGCTACAAGTTAATAAAATCATCTTGTGGTTGTGTTGGCCAAATGTTAGCACACATATTTCAGAAAGCAATATTTCAACAAGCTTGAAGAATAGGGCTCTGGCACATGGAACATGAACATGATCCGATGTGTGGAAAAGAGATAAACCTACAGCAAACACTTAGGTTTGTGGTGGAGAGGAAGTGAGGAATGACGGGAGAGTATGTTTGTTTTTCTCCCACTCCTTAAGGCTGCGAGTGATGACCTCATTAACTATATTGCTCAGGCTAACCTGTACTGGATTTCCCTGTGTGCTTGATTCCTGAAGGTACACCACTGGAGTGTATCAAATGGCATATACCCATTTTCTCCCTTCAGTTAGTGCTGTAGGACTGTTTCTTATTAGATGACTAAACCAGAGTAATCCAGGAGAAGACTCCTCCGAGTCCCTTGGACTGCAAAGCGATCAAACCAGTCAGTCCTAGAGGAGATCAACCCTGACTGCTCTTTAGAAGGCCAGATCCTGAAGCTAAAACTCAAATACTTTGGCCACCTAATGAGGAGGAAGGACTCACTGGAGAAGAGCCTAATGCTGGGAAAGATTGAGGGCAATAGAAGAAGGGGACGACAGAGAATGAGGTGGCTGGATGGAGTCACTGAAGCAGTAGGCATGAGCCTAAATGGACTCCAGAAGATGGTAGAGGACAGGAAGGCCTGGAGGAATGTTGTCCATAGGGTCGCAATGGGTCAGACATCACTTTGCAAATAACAACAACAAAACCCTCAGTCACTGAGAAACCTGCAGAAATGCAGTTGTATCATGTGCCGATTAGTTGGTCACAATAGGCTGAAGCAAACTATAACATGAATCATACCAAAAAAATCTTCAGGATCTGGGCAAATAATGAAGATAGAATAGAATAGAATAACAGAGTTGGAAGGGACCTTGGAGGTCTTCTAGTCCAACCACCTGCTTAGGCAAGAAACCCTATATCATTTGAGACAAATGGTTGTCCAATCTCTTCTTAAAAATTTCCAGTGTTGGAGCATTCATAACTTCTGGAGGCAAGTTATTCCACTGATTAATTGTTCTAACTAAAGATAGTGTCTTCCAAATTAAAAACATGCAAAGAAAGTTGAAAATATGATCAGTTGGCCAATCTGTGGGAATGGATCCTATAGGCATTTGACACACTGGATTCTTATCTTGCTAAATGTACAGGGATCACATATCAAACTAACCATGTCAGTTAAACTGAATAGCTGCAGTATTATAAGCATATTTTGGTGGTTTCATTCACTATATCTTTTTTGTTTAATAAATAATTATTAAATTTATGGGCTGCCTGATTCCCAGCTATCCTCAATCATTTCATTGATATCAGGCTTCTCTTGAGAAACACTAAAACTTGGAAATATATACAGGTATTTTGAGACAGGCTTCTTGTTGTTAGCTGCGAAGTCGTGTCCGACCCATCGCAACCCTATGGACAACATTCCTCCAGGCCTTCCTGTCCTCTACCATCTTCTGGAGTTCATTTAAGCTCACGCCTACTGCTTCAGTGACTCCATCCAGCCACCTCATTCTCTGTCGTCCCCTTCTTCTCTTGCCCTCAATCTTTCTCAGCATGAGGCTCTTCTCCAGTGATTCCTTCCTTCTCATTAGGTGGCCAAAGTATTTGAGTTTTAGCTTCAGGATCTGGCCTTCTAAAGAGCAGTCAGGGTTGATCTCCACTAGGACTGACCGGTTTGATCGCCTTGCAGTCCAAGGGACTCTCAGGAGTCTTCTCCAGCACCACAGTTCAAAGGCCTCAATTCTTTGGCACTCAGCCTTTTTTATGGTCCAACTTTCACTGCCATACATTGCAACTGGGAAGACCATAGCCTTGACTATACGCACTTCTGCTTTTTAGTGTACTGTCTAGATTTGCCATGGCTTTCCTCCCCAGGAGCAAGCGTCTTTTAATTTCTTGGCTACAGTCCCCATCTGCAGTGATCTTGGAGCCCAGGAAAATAAAATCTGTCACTACCTCCATTTCTTCCCCATCTATTTGCCAGGAATTGAGAGGGCCGGATGCCACGATCTTGGTTTTCTTAATGTTAAGTTTCAAAGGCTTCTTGTAGGAAAAGACAAAACAAAACCCAATAAACTAATATAGCCATTACTAAAGAATTCCAGTGATTGCTCTGTGCCAAATGCATTCACGGTTCAAATTCTCTCTTTCTCCAGCCCATGCTGTGCAATAGGTTCTGATATGCACCCAGTCAGTGTAACAGACTAGTCTAGTTTCAGGCTGCTTGCTTCTAACTTTCTTAGAGCTAGCTTTCATGACTGATTTACAGTACACTTTATTTTCTGAATACAGTGAATAGGTTAATTTAGAAGCCAAGTTATATCAACCCCCTCAGTATGTCCCAAAGAGTTAATGGACAAATGGTGTAAAACTGTGATATGCTGTGACTTTTATGTTTGTTATAATTATCAATGCAAAATGGAATGTGAACCGGTTACAATTTTCTTAACACTTAGTTCACTTCTTCAAAACAATATTTATAAATAATCCATAGTAAAACATTGGCCTACAAACTTAGATAGTATACGAGATAATATTTGCAGAAATATTTCCATATTATACTTAAGTGATTGAAAAGTTGTCATGCCAAACATGATTATGGCCAACTAGTTAGTTTTTTAGTGGGAGATGGTTGTTTAAAGTTTAAGAGAAAAAAATACCCAGAGATTAAAAAGAAGAAAAGAAATGGAACCTAGAATAGTACCTTGAGGTTTTGCCTAAGGAGAAATTCTGTCGTGGATAGTCTTTCAAGATTGCATTAACACAAATTTCTTTATAAGATTTAGGCACAATGTCACATCTTGGCTTTTGCTTGCTCTATTTTATGGGTGCATAGAATATTTTTTTGATCATTAATCACACAGTCATTGAGCTGGAGTAATAGGGTTTTTTTGCAATGTTCTTTCCAGGCAATAGTAAATAAAGGAGTAGTTAGGGCAACGTTAGAATAACTGGATTTATGGGAGATAGAGCAATACTAGTTCATATGTCCTTTTGAAAATGCAGATATTTAGTTAAGAAATAAATATTTTAACAAAAGGCAACCCCACTTTTAAAATATGTTAAAAGATTCAGAGAAAAAATCGGTGTGCTTTTTAAATTATAAAAGTAATATTTTTAATTCACTGAATGGTGAGCAATATTTGACAAGAGGATAGGAATCAAAATGATTTACAATTCTACACAAATATTTTACATTTACGCATATTTATTGTCAGTGGAAGTAAGGAAGAAGTCCACATGCTTCTCAAATGAGCTTTTTGAACTAGGAGTGTACAGCAGGGGTGTCAAACTCAATTTCATTGAGGGCCGCATCAGCATTGCAGTTGCCCTCAAGGGGCTAGGTGGGCGTGGCCTACTGGGTGGGCATGGCCTACTGGGTGGGCGTGGCTAGAGTGCGTATGGCCTACTGGGTGGGCATGGCCAGCTCTACATCATTCACATCAAGGGTGCCTATGGGGGCCTGGGCAGGAGTGGGATAGATCTGAGGGTCTCTGGCAGAAGGAGGGTCTCTGGGCCAGGGCCAAGGCAGTGAGGGCCGTTCCCTCACTCTTTCCAGGATGGCTTCGCAGGCCACATGAAACCACTTTGCGGGCCGGATCCGGCCCCCGGGCCTTGTGTTTGACATGTCTGGTGTACAGTATTAGTGTTGTATTAGGTGTTAATTTGTATATTTCCCAAATTACTTAAAAAACTATGTTAATTTATGTTTAGTTAAAATTAAACTATGGATGAATTAATACTGGAAAACAGCAGTAACTATTTCTTTAAGACATTCTAAAAGGATAAAGAAAAAGATGCAGATGTTCCAAAGTTTAGATGCAGCATAGGAAAAACACATTCCTACCTTTTTGGCTAACAGAACTCTGTAAGACATTTTTTAAAGAGTCTGATGAAATAGCCTTGCAAATTTTTAATAAGACCAAAAGCCCCACAGTCCTTAGTGAATCAAGGTGTACCTTTGCAGAAGAGTATTGCTTTTAATGGAAATCAAAAGGCTTTCACCAGATGACTGGAGAAAAGTATCATATTACATTGTGACTTTTCGTGTGTTTTAAAAAGTGAAAAATCCATAGCTTTCTTTTTTTACTTTGTGTTTTGGCATATGCTTACTTCTGATCAACTACTGCAATATTCTTTTCAACACATTACTCTATGAATCTGGATTGAGGCAATCATTTGTCAAAATATTAGGACCAGTGTCTTCTGTGATCACAGCAGACCAAGAATTTTTTTTTTTGCTGAAGACCAAGAACATAATTGAAACAAAGAATTGGTGACTTAAAAGAAAGCAAGCTATCTTTGAGTTGAGGTCATACTATTTTCCATTTCTTCTATTTGAGCTTTTTAATAACAATGAAATTTGTGGTAGACTTAGATTCTTGATGCTGTTACTCTTAAGAATTCAGCTTGTTTAAAATAGCTAAATCTTTCCTATAAATCTTGCATAGACCATCTTCCATAAATCAAGCATTTGCACAGCTTGTGTAAATTATGTCCACATTGAGATTTTAAGACGTTAAACAGCGTGCATACCATATTTGAGGGATGGGAAATAAAAAGTGATATACTGTGCGACACGTGATATAACACAGCAGAATATCTTTTCAGGTCCAGAGGGATGCATTGACATCACCAAGCTAAAATCCTTACAATGCCACAAAATGCTTTACAGAGGTTTGTTTTGTTGTTATGAGAAAAGTATATAATGGCTTATTATGGAACACTTTGTTTATGTCAAGCTGCACAAAATATGATGTGAAAAATGTATGCAAACCAAATAATAAAACAATTCATTGAAATTGGATGAGCATGAAAATACTTTATTCTGAAACAGCTTTGTTAAAAGTAACTTTTTAAAAATCAAATATTCATTTAAAAACAAAGTAATAATAATTGGACAAACTGGTAAGGATCAAAGCATAATTCCTTGTATCTGTTTGTACAGATCAACATAATAATTTTTCTGTCCCATTTGCTATATTAAATTATGTTTATGTGCTATCAATTTGGTATTGACTCTTAGTGATTCCATTGATAGATTTTCTGAAATATTAAAATCTCCTAATTTTGGCTGATGGGTCTATGAAATTCTATAAACAAAGTTGGAGTGATCTTTAATTCCATGAAAAAATACTGAAAATAATTTCATAAATCTTATGTAAGAAAAAATACATGTTGACTTTTTAAAATTATTAGTTCTGTATTGATATGCATTTCTGTGTTAGAAGATTTCAGTATCTGAAAGATCAGGTTTGGACCATACTGTAGAGCAGGGGTCCCCAACCTTGGTCCATGGACTGCTATCAATTCGTTGCCCATTGGCAACTGGATTGCACAAGTGGCAGGTGAGCATGGGAATCTCCATTTGTGCAACTGGCATGTGTACGTGCGAAACTGTCAGCCTCTGCTGCTACTGCTAGTCTGTGCCGTGGGAGGGAGGTGGTTTTGGGGGCAGAGAACTGAAGGAGGCAAAATAATATTTAATAGGTGGGGAAGGCCTGCTCACAATATTCTTTTGGTGCACTTATGGGTTTATATGTTGGTTGAACTAACCATATTTTGACTTTATCATTAAAGCAAAAGTGTTTCCTCTGATTTCTGATTGTCTGGGAAATAATATTCCTCCCCAACACACTTTTATCGCATATGCCAAGAGTACTTTTGAAAGGTGAAGATACAAGAGAATATGATAATTCCTCCTTCCTACGCTCCCTCCGTTATTGAAATGTTTTCATGGTGTAGGCTGCTGCCCCTGCTCCCCAGTAAGTGCTTTACCACAGGATTTATTTGAAGCGTTCAGTGAAATTGGGATTCCTGTTTTTAAGCAAGCTTCAAGCATGCCACCATTTTTGAATGGAAGGATTTTTCATTACCAAGTTTCATAAAACTGTGGAAAAGAGGGTTAGTAATCAAAAGGTTGGCCCAACATTAATTTTAGCATTGCAAGTGAAGCTAGAATTCTGAGGGATAAAAAGATTCTTATAGTTTTGCTGAAATATTAAATGGCAGGAAATTATGACATTGTACGTCATGCATCATTGTACCAATGAAACATATAATACATGACTGCTTTAAAAAATTCATCTTACTTGCATAGCCGAAGTGTGTTTTTGTATGTGCATATTTTTAAAAAGAGGAGCTGGAGAATTGCCTATGATTTTTTTTTAACTCTTAACTGACATGCCATATTTGCCAATTTGAAAGCTAAGTAAAACATTTCCTATCATATTTAAAAAGAGAAGTATTGATTGATGTATAGAAACAGTTTTCAAAGACATGAATCTACAAGAATATTTAAACCAAAGATTTTTTAGTGTAGAACAGGGGTGTCAAACTCAATTTCATTGAGGGCCGCATCAGCATTGCGGTTGCCCTCAGGGGGCCGGGTGGGTATGGCCAGGGTGGGCGTGGCCTACTGGATGGGCGTGGCTAGAGTGCATATGGCCTACTGGATGGGCATGGCCAGCTCTACATCATTCGCATCAAGGGTGCCTATGGGGGCCTGGGCAGGAGTGGGACAGATCTGGGGGTCTCTGGCAGGAGGAGGGTCTCTGGGCCAGGGCCAAGGCAGTGGGGGCCGTTCCCTCACTGTTTCCAGGATGGCTTCACGGGCCACATGAAACTTCGCGGGCCGGATCTGGCCCCCGGGCCTTGTGTTTGACATGTCTGGTGTAGAACAATTGGAAATTGCATCATATAAACAGTTGATTGCAGAATTGTAATTTATTGGTGTATTTTATTAGATAGGTGAGTTCTCAAGGTTGAGATGAGAAGAAAGAGCCAGCAAAACGTGACCTTCATGATAATAAAAATGATTGCTAGGTATTTTGTAGTTGAAACAGCTAAACAAATAATTTTTTTACATTTTGCCCTATATTGCCTCGTGGTATGACCCACTCTCAAGCAAAAATATTTTAAATGATGAGTTTTTTTGATAAAGCAGATGTTTAAACCCCATACCTGTTGCATCTTGTTTTATTAACAAGATGGATTTTTATTGCAGAACATAACTTCTGTAATTTTAAGTAAACAAAAATGTGCTTTGAGTAATATTTAATTAAGTCAACTGACTGAGAAAAAATATATGAGAAATATCTTTTTAATGATCTTTAATTTGGTTAGCTTTGCTCTCTTTGTTCTTTTCAGTTATTTAAATTTGCTGTTGTTTAACATAGTTTCTGTAGTCCATTGAATAGGCAGAATAAGCACTTATTCAGTAATGTAATAGTGTAATAGTGTAAATATGCATATTTTCTTTGAAATGCAACATTTCTATAATATGACGATGAAGCCTACTCTAGTACTTTTATTCAAGATTGAATCCAATCCTGTCCATTCTGATGGAAGACTGTTTATCAGCAGATTTATGCAATATGTAAAACTGCTCTCTCCCTCTCTCTCTCTCTCTCTCTCTCTCTCTCTCTCTATATATATATATATATATATATATATATATATATATATAGAGATTATGGATTATGGGCTTTTAATTGTTTTTAATCTGTACTTCTGTTTTAATTGGGCATGGATTTAATTCTTTTTAATTTTTGTATAGTGTTTTCTTATGTATGCCCTGTGAACCGCCCTGAGTCCCACCAAGGAGAAGGGCGGTATATAAATCAAATAAACTATAAACTATAAACTATAAACTATATATATATATATATATATATATATATATATATATATATATATATATATATATATATATATATATATATATATATATATATAGTGTGTGTGTGTGTGTGTGTGTGTGTGTTATATGTTAACTCTTAGATTACCTTGCTAGGCCCCAAACATGGGGCAAATCTTTATTTCCTGTTTTCAGCCTTATCTCAAAGGCCATCGAACAGTCTGTAGTCACACCGGACAGTTCATATATTTGTGTAAATTACTAACAAAGAATTTAGGGAGGCTGATATGCATTTCTGACTCATTAGTCTTCATCAGTCAGTCATACCCTTCTGAGATTCGAACCTGGGCTGCTTGCACGTTATATACGCATAAAAATAAGGATATGGGTCAAGGATATTCAGATGTCCTGCACTGAAATGAGTTGGAAAATAGATAAGATTTATTACAACCAGTTCTTAGAACAGAGCTAGGTATTTTATGGTCCATGGGCTACATCCGGCCCTTTGCCTTTGGCTGCTCCTGTCCAGCTCATATGAGATTAATCAGAAATTAGAAATCAGATACAAATAAATGTGTGCCATGAATGCAGTACATTTGCATTGCCTTTATTTTGAAGGCAACTGCTATTTTTTTCCAATTTACATATGCGGATGCCCGTTCGCCTATTTACTTTCCCAGCGCTATCAGTTTGGCTCTCCTCAATAGTCCCAGTATCACATGTGGCCTCTTGGGAATATTAATTGCCCATTCCTGCCTTAGTTCTTATGATATGAAATGCAGAGGAAAAAGGCAAGTCTTAATTTCCTGTACCTTAAGCATAAATTTGCCCAGCTACATTGCAGCACTTACATGACTTTAGCTAATCTTGAAATACTAAGAGCCAGATTTGCTTAGTTCTTGGAAAGAAAACAAAGAAGTACAGTTCTATTGTATAGTAGATTAGTGATTGTCTTCTTCAGGAATGTCTTTTTATACTTCCCAATCACATTGCGTCCAAGAAGACTACCCAAGCATATCTAGCTTGGGACCCCGATGGCAGCTCTCTCTACTTGATGGGGTAAGAAAAGATCGACCAGGATGCCATCCACCCTCTTGGCTTTTGTCTCTGTTTAATGATTACTAATTTTAATTGTTTTTATTTGTATATTTTTCTCATTTTGTAGGCCGCCCAGAGTCACTTCAATAGTTACAAGAGCATTTAATATGTAAATAAAATTGATAACCATGAAATCAGTAGGAATCAAGCCCAGCTCAAAGCAGACTGAATTTCTGACCATGCATTTTATAATTTGTCACTCTTATTTTTCTTGGTCCTGTTTACAGTATTGTTTGTGACGTGTAAGATTGTATCTCAATATTTACAACATTGGGAGTTGTAAACATTTATTTTCATTTTTTTCCAATGATACTTGATTTATAATGTATTTTAAAATATCTTTTATCACAGTCATTGAGAAAATGTGTTCACTGAATTATTGGTAACCTCTGCAATTTTAAAATCCCTTTCGTAGTTCCTTATTGCCCGCTCAGATATTATGGAAAGTTAGGACTTTTGCTTGTGAACTGCACACTTCACATTTATTGTTCAGTCATCTTCTTTGGAGACCCCCTATCTTTTGATGCTGTCAGGTTTCTTGCTGGTTTTTTTTTTTTTTGGCCCTTAGAGACATTAACTAACTTGCTTGCTCTTTTATAAATAAATTGTAAGAAAGGCCCATTAATACAGAAATTTGTTCTCTATATTTTAACCACTTACTTTTCCATAGGATGAGTGTGAACAATCATTTCTTGGCTTAGGGCTGGTAATGGAGGAGCTTGTGGGCCAGATGATGTCATCTTCCCTCTGTGTTTTTGGGAAGTGTTTTCAGATCGTTGTTCATATGTTTGTTTATAGTTATGTTTTATTTTAGGACACATTCTATAGATTTTCATCTTCTTACATAAAGAATTATGGAAAACTACACCTCTGCTATTCAGCAATTATGGTCAGAGGAAATTTCAGAAGTCCAAACAAATCCATGCAGCTTCAGGTCGCTCACCCCCTCCATAAGAGAATTTACTTCATGACTCAGGAGATTTGCAATACCTAGCAGGGATTAATTAATGAAGTCTGCAATCAAATGGGAGATCTCAGGACTACAACGATGTTGGATGTTCTAGTTGTCTAATTTGGATATTTCAAAAGTTTGCACATATTTGAGATATTCAAATAAAGTTATTTTCCAAAAAGAATCTGTAAAAAAACATTTCAAAAAATGCAATTTTTGCCAGATCATTTTATTTACTCTCAGGAAAACTTTAACCGATTAGAGACAAGGGACTTACTTTTCTAAGTTTATAATTATTTTTATTGAAAGTTTGTTAAATAATAGTGATAATTTAAATGAATCCCAAACAATTTTCTTTCTTTTTAATGACAACAAAGACAACAAAATAAAATCTCCAGATACCATTGCTACTATTTTCAGAAATAAATTAATTTAAATTTAATTAGAAATTAGTTAATGATGGAGCTAACAATAACAACAACAATCTGGTGATTTCCACATACTCTACAAAATAATATTTTTCTAGGTGAATTAAACAGATACAACATTATTCCTCTGGACACTTAGAAAACTGACAACATCAGTTGAAGGGAACAGAAAAATACTTCAAGGAAGGGCTTTGGGTGTAGATTAATCAGCAGATGAAGTGATTTGCTGTATTGGGTTTCATACTCTGCAAAGAGTAAGCATTGCTAACGGAATGAGTGGCAGCCTCCAGGAGCTGAGTAGCCTTGAGGGACTTTATTAGTTACGTCTTGACAGGCACATGTCTCTGTTAAAAGAGGGCTTAATTTCTCTCATATGTGCACTTTTTCCAAGCTCAACAAAGGCGGTTAAAGGGAGAGCTCCTTACAAGCCTGGAGGAATCCTTAAAATAAGGGAGATTCCAAAGAGCTAAATTTCTTTTCCTTCTCCTCTCTTTCTCTCCCTCACCCCATGGAGGTTAATTAATATGCAATTACCACTTTTACTTTACAAGAATATGATTTAAATGACAAATCAGGAGGGGAGGAGAAGAGAAGGGCAATATGGAGTATGTGTAGCACCAATGATGGGGAGACCACTGTTTTACTTCAAAATCAGCATTTTAGGAATTCTGTACATGCATTTCTTTCCAGTTGTAAGACATTTTTCAGCTGTGGTACAGTTGTGGTACATTGTGTAGTGCATATATCATATTTATGTTGACATGTGCTATGATACCTAGGTAACCTTGATACGTGAATCATGTTTTAGTTGGATGGTATTGTATACATGTTTAAATACATGTATTTTAATATATTTTATAGTAATTGAATAAAAACTTTTAAGAATAAGGTCTATTGTGGAACTGGCAGTCTTTTAACAAAATTGTCTTGACTATCCATAGGGATAAAAAAGGCTATTCTGTCTTTTATAAATTTCTTTGCCAGAAATGTTTCTTTTCCTTTCAGGTTCTTCTTAGCCCAAAGCCTCAAAATGCTAAACTTCTAAAAAAGAAAAGTCTCTGCAAGCATATTATTTTTCATTAAACTTTTTTTTCTCTTTAAAACAATTTTAGCATTAAAAAAAGCATGACATGGAAACCGAGCTTGGAAAATTCATACAGAACAGTAAAATATTGGCAAAGATATAAGAATGGTTATAATTTGGCTAAGATATATGTAATTTAATGCAGAGATATCAAAGCATTAAGCAAATTGAATGCAAAGTCTGACTGTAATTTAAAATGAGAGGTATAACACGATAGACCAGATTTAATTACATTTACAACATTGCAGATGTGTATATGAGTAAATGAGATTTTTGCAAAGGAAAATATCTTGAAAAGTCTCTCTTTTCATGTTTTTACAAAACAAGCTAAGCATAAAATAATATTGTTTTTCCTATTAATACACACGGAGTGAAAAGTTTTCTCTGTTCTGTTTGTTATGTGATAAAATGAATTCACAAGAGCAAAATGATCTTTCATTTTTTAGTTTACTGATGCTCACACATTTAAAATCAAAGGAAATAACAGATACAATTAGTTTTTTTAAAAAATGTGGCTATTAAAGGTTCATTTCCAATTTTTGAATTTATTTTAACATAAAAAGTAAAATTGTTTTCTTTAAAAGCTCAAGTCATGCAAGGCTTTGTAGATAATTTAAAATTTAGACAGCTGCCTTGCTTGTTTCGGGCTTTAAAACAGTTGTTTATTATTTTCACCTTCTGTGACATATTTATATCCAAACATATCCCTAGCAATTATTTTAATGTACTACTGTAGCTAAATCCCTAAATTTGGATATCATAATTTATCGATATTATACATACTGTACCAATTTGAATGTTTCATTTTAGGTAGGGAAAGGCTACCCAGTTCACTGTTGGTCAGTGCTCCAGGATAGGCAGGCCATGTTATAGGCATAGCAAGGATTCAGGGAATGGTTTTTGCTGTATTAAGGTAAAATAGCAGAATTTTGAAACCCTGCTGAAGTTTCTCCGTGTCCCAGCTTATATTAAGCAAAATCAAGGCACAATTATTTTGAATTTCTTTTTCACACAGTATTCTTTCATACAGTATTCTAAGTAATTATTCCTGCCGGTCCCCCTTAATAGCTTGTTCATTCCTTCCCCCTTAATGGCTCACTTATTATTTTTCCATCCCCAAGGTCTGGTCTAAGCTGCACTTTATTCCATGACATTTAGATGTTTTCTGTTGACCTGCATGGCACCCAAATGCTAATTTAATATTATATCGCACTCACTGGTCAAACTTTATCAAATGCACTTTTTCACACAGCTAATATTTAAGCTGAACATAGGACGACAACTAATTTGGAAAATTTGGAACGTGAAATAGATAAATTCTTGGGAGATACATATAGGTGTAGGCTCAATGTTATGGCTTTGTTGGGGGCAGTATACCCTTCCAAAAATGTCAATTTCAGGAACAGATATTGGAGAGAGGTTCTTTCCCCCCCCCCTCTCCATCTCCTGATTATGGGCAACCCAGAGAGATTTAGAAGTTCAGTGTAGAAAACAAAATGCTAGTCTGATCGAGAAAGTAGCTTCTTATGGTATTTCTTATCAATAAATGGTTCTCATTTATGAAGGTTTTCACTTCAAGTCTATCTAACATTCGGTTGGAATCCTCAATCCTCAAGTATGAGGATTGGTAATTCATTCCTACCCCAGAAAGATGCAATTGCAAGCAAGCTTTATTTCAATACGTAACTCAAAAATTTGGATGATTTTATGTTTTGATCAGCAGTTCAGTTGTGAAAGCTAGTTAATACATATGAGTTAAATGTACTTTTCAGTGTATTGATGGGATAGAGTTGGGAACAGGAAGAAATAGCTGCATTTGGAAAAAAATCATTTTGATATGATTTGTCTTGATAGCGAAGTTTTATATAGTCAGGGTTTTTGTATAAAACATTTCTGATAAAAGTTAATTTATTGAAATCTTTTCCACAAGTTAATTATTTCATTGCATTGTAAAGTATGAATACAATACAGAAGACAGATAATAACTGAATCAGTGATTTTTATACAATGAAAACTGGAAATTGTTAACACGCCCGATGATTTAGATAAATTAAACCTTTAAAAATAAGAAAAAATACATTAATGTTAAATATAATTTTTAAGATGTTAATGAACACAAGGTTGCCCAATGTGTGTGTGAGTGTGTGTGCATACACATACAGTGTGATCCTTTGAAGTTTCTGCACAGACAGCCAAATATTATCTGGGTGTTTTTGCTCTGCATTTGATATCAAGAAGAATGGTAAGAATACGGATGATTTGTGAGTCTCCTTCCCCTAGATTTGAATATTTATCTATAAAGATTCTCAAATAGATCTATCAGGCTGTGTCATGGATTGTGAAAAAGCCAGACACTGAAGAAAGATACAATTTTCCTAATATCCTACATCCTGCATTATACATATGGCTCAAGTAGGACTGTTAGTCCTTCTTCTCAAAGGATTGCATGATTGTAAGCCTTGTTTATTTGCCCATTACTTTTCTGAAGTACTATTTTGGGATTATCTTGGTTGAAATAAAAAGTCCAAGAGTTGTTCATCAATGTGTTAGAAGGAAGTCTTAAATAAATTACAGGATGTGGACACTTGCCTGAAACATAATGTTCCCTGCTAGGGTTTTCCTTATGGAGGGAGGGAGTGTGAAGTTGGGTTGTGGTCTTCTAAATGACACAAGCATGGTCATTTGAAATTCATTTGATGAGCTGAAGACAAGTTTAAAAATGATAGCTTTCTGTTATGCCATGTAAAGGCATTTAGTCAAAAGAAGCTCAGCTGTGACTAATACTGTGAGTGGTCTAAATTATTAGGTGATGATTTTTAAAAGAAGTGGCCAGATGTAAATAGTCAAAGCAAAATATTACTCAGCAGCTGCAAGAACCATAGGAAAGGCTGACAGGGCAAATTTACTCATTTCTTAATCATTTTCGTTAGGCAGTATTGTCAGTTGCAAGAGGCAAATGTTTTTTTTTTTCCTTTTTAATGAAATTGGTTGAAAACTGAAAAAGGTCCTAAAGCTGTTTATTGACAAAACACCTTTTATCTCATCTATATGTATATCCATATCTATCTATCACCATGCTGTGGAAGGAGAAATCTTGTCAAAAGGTAAAGAGAGATATATGCTTTTGGATATCAATAGAGAAGTCCTCCTCCCCTGCTTAATATAACTTTAGCATTTATATAATTTCTAAAATAATCTTAAATCATATTATTTACTGCTAGACTCAAGTATATTAATTGGATCCTTTTTTGGATGAGATAAAATTGATTGTTAAAGCAGAAAATAGTGGATGATGTGAATTCTGTTCTTCTATTGCCTTCAAATAAAAGAAGCAGTGGCCCAACTCATTAGCCCTTTGATTTAATATATTGACACTTGGGTACAAATAATTCTGTTTAGTGGCTTTTGCTTCCCTGGGATCAATTTAATTAGTTATAAAATGTGACTTCTTGTCAAGAGCCAGAAGAAATGCTGACTTTAAATAAAGTCATACACAATTTTAACAATAAAGCTATCGATGCCTAGTTAAAAGTTAATGATGCACAAAAAATGACTTAATAGAGACAACCTCAGCAATGAAAGCGATGGTAGGAAAATTAAGCTAAGTGGCTGAATGAGAAATGGTGATGTTGTTGGATTGTTAAAACAAATTCATGCCTAATAGGATGTCTCAGTACTTTCTGGGTCTAAAGGCAGCACTGATTTTCTTTTTAACTGATTGGGGACATGTTTGTAAATCTCTAAAAACTGCTCTCTGGATTTCAAAGAAGGAAGAAGCTCTGAGGGTCATGACTTGAAACTACTCAAACTGGTGTGTTTATCTTTGACAGGGTGGATTGGAGTGAACAGAAGGTGCTACTTTTGGTGATCTAGTTTCTTTGTACTGTAATTTTCAGTAAGTTAACCAAGTGCATGCAAAAGCAAATTTGTGGCAAAACAATAAACTATTTTTAGATGTAGGAAATCTTTTCTGCAGATTACCCAGGTATATAATATGTAGTAAAATAATGCATGTGCAGTAAAACCAAGGGGAACGATGATTGTTCTCAAGACTGTCAGACTTATCTAGTTCTCTATTAATAATCACAATGCTACTAAAATCTGCAGTAAAATATAAAAGAATGGTAACAGGATCCCTTTTGGGAACTCCTCATCTTGGAATCTGTCTGTAAAGCAAGCTTATTTTTGATGTTTGTGAAATTTATAAATGCAAATTCCCCAATTTAAAAGAAGTAGATAGGGTGTGAGATAAGGATAGTAGGAATAAGACCAGAAGACCAGGAAAGATGGCTAGTAGGTATTTTGATAATATGCTACTTTGAGTGCAAGAAAAAACTATGCAGAATCTCTGGCGTATGAGAAACAGGCACATTATGATTACTTTACAAGCACCGAAATTTGAAAATTGATAGAGTAATGAATTGGGCTTTTCTATGAAGTAGATAATAACCTTTAACAACTGCACACATTCCTACTTCTTAGTAGCTTCTTACACATCCTTGAGAATCTCAAGTGTAGTGGCAGGCAGCTGTTGTTACCTGTTAAAAGCATTAATAGCAATACAAGGAGATCTGCTTTAGAATACAACCTCTGTTTCTAAGTGGTTTTCAAACTGCTCTTGAATATTGGGCTGTTACTTCTTGGGAGGAAAAAAAAAGACGTTAGGCAAACTATTTTGTCTTTGCATTGACTCTCCATCAGCCCCAGCCTACACAGAGAGGCTGCTGGAAAAAAAGGGGGCATTAATACATTTTACTGTGTGGAAGCCAGCTAGTATTTAGCAAATGGGTGAAGGGGGGGGAAGGCATGTTTTCTTAGGGCTAAGATGGCAAAGTTAAGCATTCAGCCTACAGCAGAAAAAAGTGCCTTTTTTGTTTTCTGGCTGGAGAGCTTGAGTATTCCCAAAGGGATACAATGAATGGCCCGTTTTGTCTGACACTGTTTCATAGACATAGAATTCTTGTTTTTTCATAATTATTCTTCCCCGTCATTGGGTGTGCACATGACATTTGAGCGTATTTTAAAGTCTTAACACACTCATGTGCCTGCAATAAAGTTACTCATAACAATCGAGGCTTTCTGCAGACAACAGAGCTGGGTCTGTTGTTTTTGCGAGTCACAGCAGCTGGGAGGCAATTGTGAAGACAACAGCTTAATCTAGCTGAAAAACACAGAAGGATGTGAATATATATACTAAATTTCCTTCCAGATTATTGCAGACAATGTGGGATTTTTTTTCCTTTCTTTTTTGGTTTGGGTGGTCTGACTGAAAGAACTTGATTGCCATAAAACATACCACCAAATTTACTTTAAGTAGTCAACAAGTTGCATTGTTTCCTTCATCCTGATGTTTCAGAGCAATTTGTTTAGAATACATATTTATATTTATCTACAAGCAACTATACAGATACATGTATTTACACCAAGGCATGCAGAGGTTTTGATGGTTATATATTGCTAAACGTGTACTTACACATGTTTAGCAATATATACATGGCAATTACTCAGTTAAATATAACAATTTTATACTAATGCAATGCAATTTAATGCACTCATGTTTTTTTCTCCAATGTTAAATTGCTTGTTATTACGTTAAACCAGTATAACCTTCAAAGATTAAGTTAAGTGCCATCTTTGAATTATTTTTGTGAAATTAGTTAGTTTCACCATGTAAATTACTTTTTTATGGCCTAACAATCTTCAAGAGCTGGTTTACATATTATGCTAAGATATGTATTCTTGTGCAGCCTATTACAATATTTTATTATAAAGTAGGGAACTAAAGTATATTAAACTAACCACTATGTATAAATTCAACTGTTGCTCTCTTAACAAAAATGTATGCGCCTAGGAAGGATTTTTGGCTATTTTTTTAAAAAAATATGTAATTGTGCAAAATCCACTCTCTATCATTGGAGAAAGTCTACTTATCCACAATTTCAAAATAAAGAACAAATCTTTCAACTCTGTGAAAACTAAGATACATTAAAAATATAAGGTATTATTCTTCCTAATCAAAGAAAGAAGCTGTTACTCCTTTCTATGTATTTAGCTGATGGTCATAGCCGTGACTGGCTATGCTAACCATAGAGATGAGTGCAGAGAGATTATTTGTCTGTAGAAAGATATCTTGATTTCATTTTAGATAGTGATTGTTGCTTGAAATTAGCAGTAGCACATCCATTACAAACCAATAGATAGAACAGTAGATGTACTGCCAAGAACCGTGGTGGCACAGTGGTTAGAATGCAGCACTGCAGGCTGCTTCTGCTGACTGCCGGCTGCCAGCAGTTTGGCAGTTCAATTCTCACCGGCTCAAGGTTGACTCAGCGTTCCCTCCTTCCAAGGTCAATAAAATGAGGACCCAGATTGTTGGGGGCCATAGGCTGACTCTATAAACCGCTTAGAGAGGGCTGTAAAGCACTGTGACGTGGTATATAAATCTAAGTGCTATTGCTAAGTGCTATATTGGTAAATTCGTAACATTTGGGGATTGCAATTTGAGATACACTGAGATACTGACAATTTGATATTTAGGTTGTAGTAACCAGTTCACTTGTACTTCCATGAAGTCTTGTCACTGAAAAATGTTATTCACATTTACGAATAACAATTTGAGTCCAAAGCCTCCAGCAATCTGATTACCTGGACCTTGAAGTGGAAGCAGTAACTTGCAACAGATTGCTGGGAAAGCCTGCTTAGTGTCTCTCATTAGATCTTCCCCTATCTGTCACCATCACAGTCTGATGCAGTCTTCTATATCTGCACAAGATCTACCAATAATTGTCTGTCCCTTGGCCTGTATGCCTACAGAGCTATTTCCAGGCACAATTCCTTTCATCTCAGTAAGTTTGACAGTTCCACTTTCAGAATACCCACCTAACTCAACCCTGATGATGTGGCAACAAGCCACTTAGATAAGCAACCATTCACTCTCCTTTCCCACTTTCCTTCTTAATAAAACCTTTCTGGAGAATTCACCCTACTCAACTCCACAGCTGTTAGCAAAATTAGTTTCCCCAGCCTCCTGTTTTCTCTTTCTCTTTCTCTGGAGAACCTTTATCTTCAGCTAGTCTCTCATCCCACCTGCCCAATTTCATCTCGCACATCCCCAATCACTCATGCAAAGACTTCTGATGGTGGCCCAGGGCTTTAAAGTTGTCCAGGTCCCTGATAGGACTTGTGGTTACTGCTGGCACCTCCTGGCTCCATTGGCTGCTTTAATCAGTCTCTGAGGGCTTGTGCCTGGCAGATGGGCCCTGTTTGTCATCCAACTAGGATCAGAGTTCTTCTGTTCAACTCCTGAGCCACCACTGGAGCCCAATTTCTGGCACATAGGCACAACACTACATTTTTTCCTGGCCCGGCCCTCCTGGCTGCCAGCCAACAGTCGAGAGATATGCAAACTCAGGCAGTAGCTTCAGAAGCAAAGAGTCCTTTTAAACCTAACATAGTCAAAGGCTTGGCATAGGTTCAGAAATCCAGTAAATAAACAAGTGACATATCCAAGGGACAAAACAAGGGATGCAGTGAGATGGAATCCAGAGCCAGTAAGGTAAACACAACAGAGGTGAAGCTTAAAAAGTTGTTCTCAGCATTTTCTCTTCGGGAGGCCAATAAATAAACCAAGTTCAACAAATATACAGCTAAGGCACCTTACTCATTAGAGTCCACCTGACTTGTGAAGCCCTGCCCTCTGCTGTTGTATTGCTAACTAAGGATGAATCTCAACCTCTCAGAGGCTGTCAGAGGATGCAGGCATGGAGTCCTGGGATCTTGCTGAATGTGCTTCAGCCACAGGGGAACCATTGGCTTAAACCCCCTCCAGCACTATTATTCCTAGAAGACCCTGGGTTTCCTCCTCATCAGAAGACAAGTCCACCGGGCCATAACACACTTGCTCAGTTGATGAAATAACCAATCTGTTCTGTTCTTCCTCTTTCTGTTTCCTCTGCCTCATTTTCCTTTATACTTTGTCATTCACAACTTCTTCCTGCCATCTTGATTCTCTTAGTCAGGCCCATTCTAATCACTCTAACCATTGACGTCACTAATTTTCTTCTGCCACTGGGACAATTTGCTTATTTTTTTATCTGTCCTTTTTCATTTTCTCTTCCTTTCTCCTCCTATGCCCTTTAGCCCCATCCATTTGCAGAACATGGGCAGACTTCCAGCCCTTTTCCCTGTCTGAGTTTGACATATCGACTGTGTGGTATAGGAAACTTGATAGCTGCTAACTCTTTGAGTAGGCAAAGATGCCAGCTGACATCCAAGTGAATTAGTAGATGCATCTAATTCTACAGCACATTCATGGAAGTGTGTGTACAGTAGAAGGCAAAATTAATTACACAGATGGCTACTTTAATATAAGAGAAGCCTAAGATGAATAGCGCAGCAAAAACTGTTTTTTTCTCCAATATACTGTGTTTAATTCTTTTTTTTTCCTAAAACAAACCATGACACTTGTTATTACATTTATGTATTTCACTTCCAGGAACAAGAAGTTTCTATTTTAATCCTTACAGCATTATGGGGAGCTAGAATAGATTTAGAAATAGTAATCAGCCCATGTTTTGTTATGAATGTACATTGTTGTTTGTGTACTTAGTGTTCCAGATAGTATGACTAACTCTAAACGTCATCAGGATTCCTTTTGTCCCTATCTATAATATGGAGGATAATGCACCTTTTTGGATAATTGACTTTGTCTTGGCCATTCAAAAGTATTAAACAATGTGATATTTTACAGAAAATGTATATTAGTACAAATAACATTATTATATAGTTTTATTTTCATAATTGCTGGTAGTAATCCTTCTGCTATGGCTCCTTGATTGCTAGGAGATCAGATTGGTGGCATACAGTGAGGGACAAAAGCTGGGCCTCAACCTTCAAAATAAGGTGGCATTAAGTTTAGGCATTTGAATTTTTAATGTTAAAGAGGATCAAATTGTATATTACGTGGAATTTGTATGGGATTGCGTACATGGACATATGCCTTCTTTTGTTTTCATGTATTGCAATCTTGTAAATTTTTTTTAACTATGGGTCTCAAATATTGGAAGTTTGCCTGGAAGTTTTAAAATTGTTGAGAAGCATGGGTCTGGGTTTAGAGACAATCCTAGATGTTATTGTTAAGATTATATAGATGACTTGCTAATTTAATAGTGTATTGTTTATTGGCATGGTCCATGGTGGCATTCCTAAAATACTTGGTGATATATTAACTTTTCTATGCTTGTCAAGTATACGTGCAAAAAAGTACTAAATTTTTGAATGTTTGCTGTTTCCACAAAAGTACGATATTATATTATAATATTTCCACTCCTGATTTTATAAGTATGCCTGTAAAATTACTCGAAATAATTAGAAGTAAAAATGTTCAAAACAGCCTGGATTTTTCTTTTGCTTTTGAATGGGCCATGTCTTCATGTTATTGTTAGTACAACAGTGAGAAGCCTGCATGAAGCTATTGGCTGGAATTCTAAGCAGGGAGGAAATAAGCATGAGAAAAATTCCTTTGTAGATGTCTTAGCATTCATTTACCAAAGGACCCAAGTTAAGCCATAGCTAAATTTTACAAAGGTATAGTTAGTATGATTAAATTCTGGGAGATATGATCTATGCAAACAAGTTATAAGGATACAATTAGAAATGACTGTGGAATATTAATAAAGTTGTAGTAGTTGCCATATGTTTTTTTTAAAAAAAATCTTCCCATTTTTTTTACAATGCCACTATTCTTTTTTTTAATGAGCTCATGAACACAGTGAATGTTTTGAAAAATGATATTATTGCAGAGAGGGGCCCATTGGCTGAATCAGAAATGGAATATTTTGCTGAACTCCTTTAATATTTTCCCTCTGTGTGAATCTCTTCATAGACCGGGCTATTCTCAGGCTTCTAGGAATAAATCCACTTTACTGGGAGTAGTTGGAGGAGTTCCGGAAACTGGATAACCAAAATTATAAGTTTTGCACATTCCTATTTTATTGGATGTGTGATAGGCAGGTGAGCAAGCAGATGGACAGAAATGATAAAGATGGATATATCAGGAGCTTTGAAAAAAACTGCAACACATGACATGCAGTAAAGGACGAAGTAGAAATCCTGAACGGATGTGCAAGCTAAAGATGGATAGATGAAAGCTGTAACAAATCTTTCAGTAGGGAGTTCACTAAGAGGCTAAATGAAATCACAGATCATCTTCTCAGCTTTGTCTTAGTCAGAAGAGACAGAGTTCGGCGTTTTTAGCCTATTTCCATCTATTGCTAGACTCCCTTGCATTCCTTCCACTAATATCTATGTTCTTTAACACTGATATTATTAATTTAATGTTGAGAATATGTTCAGTCATGCAGTCGCTTCTGACTCTTCATGACCTAACATACCACAATTCACCAGGATTCTGCTTATTTGAGTTCTTTTAAGTTCATACTTATAATATCAGTACAGTATCTAGCCATCTTTTTTTCTACTGCCTTTAGGGTTGGTTTTTTTCTTTCTGCAAACAAAATGATCTTCTACAAAGGCTATTGCTTCTGCTTTATGCGTCCATAATATTTAAGCTTTAGCATTAATGCTTCTGGTAATCTGCCTGGTTTTATTTCATCTAATATTTAATTATATATTCCTGTTGCTGACAAAGTTTCTATCAACAACTTTATTTAGTAAAGTTCAAAAGCATTGATTTTTGTTTGGATTTTTACAGCCATATATTTTTATTGGTATGGCCTTGACAATACATAACTCTGTTGGCAGCACAATGTCTCTACACTTAAATATTTTGTCTAAATATATCATAGCCTTTTCCCGGGAAGCAAATGCCTCTTTTTTGTTGTTCATGATTGCAGTCTTAATCCCTGTGGATTTTGCAGAACAACAAAATAAAGTCTCTTATCATTTCTGCTACAGGAAGTCCTCAACTTATGCTGCTTCATTTAGTGACTGTTCGAAGTTACAACATCGCTGAAAAAAGTGACTTATGACTCTTTTTCACATTTAGGACTGTTGCAGCATCCCCATGGTCCTAGGATCAAAATTTAGACACTTGGCAACTGGTTCATATTTATGGCAGGGTCCTGGGGTCATGGGATCCCCTTTTGCAATCTTCTGACAAGCAAAGTCAATGGGGAAGCTAGATTCACTTACAACCGGGTTACTAACTTTACAGCTACAGTGATTCACTTAAGAATTGTGGCAAAAAAGGTCATGAAATGGAGCAAAATTCACCTAACAAGTTTCTCACTTAGCAGCATAAATTTTGGGCTCAATTGTTGTAATAAGTCAAGGACTACCTGTGTTTTGTAAACTATTTTCATTGCATTGGCACTATTGGATGAGCTAACCTAAGGGGTTATATATTTATAGAGCCAAGGTGGGGTGGGGAATATCAGTCTGGCTTTTGTGTTATCATTTTTTAACTGTCTACAAGACATTCCTTAAGTATCATCACTATCTCTAAACTTGCTAATATTTACCTTTCCAAAAACACATTTGTAACTGGATAGCGCGGTCCACTGATTCTATCTTTGCCGATTCTCCTATTGGAGAAGAAGCAGAATAGTCAGCTACTTCTGCAGATTCTTTTAACCTCAAAGCTGTGATTAACATCTCAGTTTAAGTTGATTTTTAAACAAATTGGAAAAATGAGAAAAAGTCAGTAAAAGCAAACATAAAGGCTAGTACTATGCCCCGAGGTGAACAAAATACATTTTAACCAGCTGAGCATAGCTATGAAATTTATTCTACAGTAAAATTAATAATTACCAAAAACTATTCTTCTGTATAATAAGTTTCCAAGACTAGTGTTGATTGTTATCTGAATCCCACACTATGTTTCAATCAATGTGATAGGCATGGGATTTGAAGCTGAACATTCAAATATATGCCAATATATTTTACATAATGATGCTGGCCACAGACATTGTTCTGAAGTTGTTTATGTCTGTTATGGATTTCCTTCATTATTCAATTTATCTGAGGCAGGGGTCCCCAACTCCCGATTGGTGGACCACTACTGGGCCACGGCATGCCAGCAACCAGTCCACACAAACAAGCAAAGCCCCATTTGCGGGATGCAGGCAGCACACAAAACCACACACCCTCCGGTCCACAGAAAAACATCTCTCCACAGAACTGGTCCCTGGTGCCCCAAAGGTTGGGAACCTCTGATTTGAGGGATTCCCCACGGATTCAGCCCTTTTATTACACACTTTAAAAAATGTTTATGCCAATTGCAGTAATATGCCTGGCAGATTTTGTGGTCACTTTCAAATCCAATGGTGAATATTATAAATAAGATCATTTGTTTAAACAATAAATAAATGGACAGTGGATAACATAAGTCAGGGCCATGGGTAATTTGGGAGAAAGCAGTTTGAAGAAAAGTTCAGATACATGTAGTCCTTGACTTACCAGATTTTCTGTTGTTAAGCAAGGCTGATGCTAAGTCACTTGTGCCTTTTTTGCCACAGTTGTTAAGTGAATCACTCCAAGTGGTAAGCAAAGCCAGCTTTTCCCATTGACTTTGTCTGGTTGGAAACCACCTGGAAAAGTCACAAGTGTCAATCACATAACCCTGGGAGGTTACAATAGTTGTAAATATATGCCAGTTATTAAGTGCCTAAATTTTAACCCAGGGTGCTGCGATCATTGTAAGTACAAGGACCAGTGCCATTGTAACTTTGAAACTTTGATAAATAAATGGTGGTAAGTCAAGGACTGCCTGTATTTACTTGCCTTATTTCACTTGCCTTTCACTCTTTCCTGTTTCTAAATTATGCACTGGTCTTTTTTTGGGGGGGGGATTATTTGTTTGCCAAGTTATTTTTCAATATTATTGCACAATTACTTGGAATACATTTATATGAGTCTTTCATAATTCAAAGAGAAGAAGCACGTTTGTGTACCTTGTAAATGCATGTACCCATAGTTTCCAATAGATGGATGGAATAGGTTTTATTCTTGTACAGAGAAAACAAGGTACAGAGAATTTAAAGAATGTTAGTAAAGCAATAATAGTGTGGCCGAATCTCTGAAAAGTTCATTGAGACCTTCACAATAACTCTGACAGCTCTCTCCAAAGCTGAGTCTTCCTGACAGATTTACAGCGGTTAGTTTTGTTTGTATGTAATGAAGATGTAGGTAAGAGTTGCTTCTGACTGCAAAACTAAATGCTTGCTAGCATGACAGCTCCGCATGGAATGGCTTCCCTTGTACCTAGTATATTATCATATACCACCTTTAGTTCCTTGTGGAGACTTTTTTCCACTGCTGTGGGTATTCATGAAAAGCAATGTTGAGAAGGAGCAAATAGCTGAATGCATTCCAGTTTTGGTTTTTTTACCCTCAAAGTTCCTTGCAATACCTATACCTATACCTGTACATGTGTGCGCGCGTGCACGCACGCACGCACACACACACACACACACACACACACACACACACACCTGCAAAGTGCTAAGTAGACACTCTTTCCCCCACACATATCTCAAATGCACTCAGTCATCTGTTTACTATTCTTCAGAAGCATCCATGGCAATTTTTTAAAGTATAGCATTACAGGTGGGGCATGTCAGCTGATATTTAAAAGCCCTACCTCTTGATCAAGGGTGAAAAAGTTTGAAAGCCCGATCCATAAAGACATGGTAAGAGAAACACTTTCTTGGAAGGACTATTTGTTAAGGAATTTGTTGTGCAGAGATCTCCTTGTGCTACCAAAGAGTTGCACAGACAAGGAAGGGTACTGAGAGTAGTAAAAGTCACACAAGAATACACTGAGTTATAAAAACAAAAAGTAGTTTACTTTTGAGGTAGTGTAAGAACAAAAATGCACAGTCAAAAAATAAACAGTCGAGGTCATAAACAATAGCAACAGTCCAAGGAGTAATCCAAACTACAAAGTCTTCTTACCGGTCCAGAGGTCAATACACAGTTCAGGTTTACAACAGTAGTAAACCAACAGCAGAGCAAAAACAGTAGTAGTAGAGATCAGTGAATTCAGAGAGAGAGAGAAGCTACGTTCCTAGCTTCCTCTTATGGCCCTGAGAACACTTACACACCCATTGGCCAATTAACAACTTAAAGACATAGCATTATGGTTAATATATTTTCAACCCAACATTGTAGGCTAACACCATATGCCTAACACTATTCACGCTGCTCCTTCACCTATCCATGGTTAGACTGAGCCATTCTATGACATTCCTCACTCTCTTCGCCTCCCATTTCTGCCTTCAGGGTTACAGTCCTGGCTGTAGCTAGTGGATGAGCTGGCACAGTTTTCATTGGCTTACTTTGAGGGGGTGGGGTGGGCTTCTAAGATGCATTTTAAAAATAGTTCTATTTTTCTGCAGACTGAAATTTTCTCAGGAATGTGAATGTTTTTCCTCTTTTTTTCTCAATGGTACTGGTTTGAAGTACATTTATTTTGATGACATTTAGATAATACACCAGCTACAATTTTGAGACAGCTTTTAAGGATTAAACTTTATTGTCAGATTCTCCTAAGAGCAACAAACTGTGAAAGAAAACGAACTAACTGTTGGATAAACCTGTGTTGTGGTAGTGAATAAAGACTGATCCTCTTCCTAGCAGAAGCCTGTTTTATCTGGTATCTTTGCAGCATTGAGTTTGGGAACTATTTACTGTATCCTCGGGTATCCACATCAGGACAAACAAATATAAAGTTCTGTTAAGATGGATTTATATCTTTACGATCATGCATAAAGTGATCCTGACTTTTTAAACTGCCAGTTATGAAGAAAATGGTTAACCTTTTCTATTGACTTAACACAAATAAACCTCACAGGCTGCAAACATAAGTATCATTGAACCTTATGCTTAAAAAAAAATCCCAGTGTATATTTTCAAGGAGGGAGCATGCCATACTGTTTAAGGGCGGTTGTATAACAAGAAGTCATCTATTCTTGCTTTCTTTAGACAGCTAGAGCTTTGTGCCTTGACTAGTTGCTGTGTTTTAAGAGCTTGTTCTGTGTAGCAGAAATAATATAATAAATAGGTTTAACCACATTTGTCTCAGCTAGACATTCTTCTTTGCCAAAGATTGCTGGTACAACATAAACAAATTATGTGTTTGTAGTGCTATTCAGTGAAAGTCTATCTAACAGTGGAGATTGTGTTTCAGCAGCTGTAGATTTAATCTTCTACCTGTCAGTTAAAATGGGCATTTCCTGAGCAGATAAAGGCTGGCTGCAGTAGTGGGGAAGCAGTCACAGCTGGACAAAAGCTCATTGTTACTGATAATGCTATGTAGATGTGGCCATTTTGTCACAGGAACTACAGTCAGAATACAGATGCATGGGAATGAAAGCTTTTGGCAAGTCAGTGGAAGAGCACAATACTGTGCTCTGATTCTGAAGTGTGAAGCTCTCAAGATACTCTCAACAAATTTGAGCAATGACAGGGCAGCATAAAGTAAGCAACACTACAGGTGCGTCATTGAAGTCTTTATTTAAACAGCCATAAATCTTGGAATATTACAGATTCTGTTGTCATACTTTTCCATTTTGGCAATATTATGCAGGAAAAATTAAGACTATGTTACTGGACAGCTTACATTGTTTCAACTGAGTGATGCGGCATGAAAGGATTGTGCTGTCATACTATCAATACACCGGCATACTATGCATTCAGCATACCAGTTATTTTTTATTCAAAATGGAAAAAAGTGGAAGATTCAGATGCAACTTTTTTCTAGTCCAGGGGTCTTCAAACTTGGCCCTTTATGACTTGTGGATTTCAACTCTCAGAATTCCTCAGCCATAAAAGGGCTGAGTTTGAAGACCCCTGCTCTAATCTATATTCAGTTTGTGTTACTCTAAGAACCATTACAATGGAGTAGAACTGAATAATATTGAATGGCTTGGCCATGAGTCATCTCATACTCTTTTCATGACATACAGAACCATCAATAAACTTAGTTTCCTGCTTATTGGTGCTTTGCTCCCTTTTTGAAATAACTTGAATGCCTCTTCTAGAAATTAGACTCATTTGGATACATCATCTCTTTTGTTTGTATTTCTACATTTGCCATTCTGCGCTGAAGTATGTGTGGTCCTTTGTCTATCTGTTCAGAGTTGGATTAGGAGGCATCTCATGATTTCCAGGAATCATTCAGTGTGGATTTAGGAAAAAAAAGTCTATACATACATTTTCTCACCATATTCTTAATTATAGTTATTTGGCTGTAGATTACAATTGATTCCAGAAAATAATTTTAAAGTAGTATAAATGTTATCCACATAGTATACAAGTAGTCCTTGATTTACAGACATTTATTTAGTGATTATTCTAACCTACAGTGGCATTGAAAAAACTGACATGATCAGTTGTCACACTTACAACTATTGCAGCAGCCCCATGGTCACGTGATCAAAATTCAGGCAGTTGTAACTAGTATGTATTTATGAATGTCCGGGGTCAGGTGATCTCCATTTGTAACCTTCCCAGCCGCTTTCCAACAAGTAAAGCCAATGGGAGAAGCCAGATTCACTTAACAACTGTATGATTCACTTAAGAGATTTGTTTAACAACTGTATAAAAAATGGTGGTAAAATGGGACACAACTCAACAACTGACTTGCTTAGCAATGGAAATTTTGGGCTTAGTTGTTGTTGTAAGTCAAGGACTACCTATAGGAGTTTGCCACTCCAATATGGCTTGACACCCTAAACTGCCTAATAACGTTTGTCAGAAAGAATTAAAAGAATTAAGTTAGCAATGTAAATGATGTGCTGTTTTTCTAACATTCAAGGGCACAGAAAGGTTAGGATCGGTGTCTTTTACTTGTACCATTTGGTTCTATTCTGAATTATCTACAAGATGGGGAGATGTGGGTTGTACACCAGTCCAGTAACATGTGATTGCGTCTGCTTGAATATCAAATCTTATATAGAGATATTCCTTCTTATAGCCATTCATTACAATTGTTGTAAAAAAATGCTTGGGCCTGAAATATTGGTTCTTATTATTACAAACGTGTATGTTACTTACTAGAGACAGTTTGGTGTAGCGGTTAAGGCAGAAGGCCAGCTGGGTGACCTTGGGGGAGTCACACTTTCTCAGCCAGAGGAAGAAGGCAATGGGCAAACCAATTCTGGAGGAAAAAAAACTTGCCAAAAAAAGTGCAGGGACTTTGTCCTGGCAGTATCTGAGAATAGATCTGATTGAATAGGGGGGGGGGGGGGGAAATGCCAGTCTATATTTTCAAGACCAAATTTGCATTCCTAAAAGTTTTCTATCAGTCCATCCAGCAATAGATGTGTCTCCAAGATTAGCCATTTTCTCTCTCTTTTCCTTGCCTCCTTTACCAATTTGTCTGATAATTTCTTTAAACTAAGAAATTGTAATATTTCATGCAACTGAAATTAGCCTAATAAATTTACTGTCCAACAGTGTGTGTGGGTGAGCGCTCTCAGAGCCATTGCTAATTTATTGTTATATTACCCAAACCTTCGGCTGTAAAGCTCAGTTCAGCTCCCTTTTCAAAAAGATTTGCAACAGGGCTGTGCCAAAGGGAGACTAGACGATACTTTTTTTTAATCTTTTATTCTCCTGTTATTTTCAGCAAAGGGAAAAGCTTCTGCCAATGTGTCTTCTCCAATAAAAAAAGTAGCACCTAGACTACAATGACTAAATTATAGCTTTATATTTATTAAATAAATACAACTTTAGCTTTATTGGGAAGGAGGAAAAAATGAAAATTCTTGCCAAGAAAATTGGAGGGACTTGTCCAGACATTCTCTGAGAATTGGACACACCTGAACAGAAAAAAAGAATGTTATTTATAAATGAAGATTTCCCCCCCCCCTATACGTTTAAAAAGTAAAATCAATTTCCTTTCCCATTTCCCTTTTTGCTTTGTTGGAATTATAACAAAAATTTTAGAATAGCACACTGTATATAAAATTATATATTTTAAGGTACCATAAATATAATGTTTTTATTCTAAATAAATACAGAATAAAGATCAATGTTTAAAACCTAACTTAAAAACTAAGTATATATAGTGCCTAAACATACGACCAGCTTTTGGGGTGACAAATAATATCAGTTGGATGGTTTAGTGCTACCCAAGGCATTATGCAAATGGATACTATTATCATGTAGAACTAATCTATTTGTAAATTCATAGTTGAAAGTATTTTTGCTTATTTCAGAGAAAATAAGTCACAATGGAAATAAGAAACATATATCTTCACTAGCTTTGCAGAATATCTGAATTAATTGACTAGTTCTGTCTTCTGTCATAGCAGAGTCACCACTAGCTGTGACAATTTGCATAATAGACAAGTTGTCACTTCTATAGTCATAAACTATTTGGATCTGATTAAAAAGTAGAACTCTTATAGCTCTCTTGTTCCCCCCCCCCCAGAAGTTGTAGTAAGTGAAATTTGCTGTTATCCTTTAACCAAACAAATACGCGCATGGGGATAAAGATATGCTGAGTTTATGTAGATTTTATAACACGAATATGAATGAAATGACCACTAATAGACCCATATGGAGTAATAAATACACATGAAATTTCCTTAGTTGCACTTTAAAGTGATTTTAACATACTACTAGACCTTAACAATAATATTTAATTGACAAGATTATGCATTTGTATGGACTGAGAAGGTGTTAGATCTCTAATTCCAAATGAACCATAAATTCACTTTTGCATAACATGTTTTATTAATTTTATTTTATAGCTGAGCATTCTCCTTTCCTTCTATGACTGTTTCTTGAAAGCAGACTTTTAATTAATCATGTTCTATTCTTGTGATTCCAGGTGCTGTATAATTCAATATATAGATACAAATAACTTACAAAACAAGCAAAATATTAAATTTACACATTTAATAAATAAATATGAAGGTGCTCACTGTTTTCACATTTATTATAAATTTATTGCGAATCACTATTCATAGTGAACACTATCATTATATTAATTTTTATATATCCTTTTCAAATTATAGTTGGAATGATTCTCAAGAAGAGCAAACATTAAGAAAAGACTACCTAATTGGGTTGCAGAATGGAACTAATTTATTGTTAAATAATCGCATAGCTTTTCCTACAATTATAAAATATGTTTTTAACAATCATTTTTGATACATGCATAATTTATTATGGATGTTTTGATTGTATTTATATAGAATGTTTTCCGTGTATATATAACTTGTTCACTGCCTTGTTTCAAACAAATGAAATAGGTTAGTAGAAGAAAAAATATTAATTTAGGGAAAATAAATTATTTCTTTTATTGAATATTGCCAATATGTTATTTCTAAACAAAGTATTCACAATTATTCATATTACTAAAATAAACTTACAAAAATTCTTAATAAGCTTCCTTTTTACAAGAGAGTACACAGAATACAATAGAATATAGATAGGATATAAAATAAGATTACTGTATACTGTATACTGTTTGCATATATGAATATATTTAAAATATATATAGTAGTAAAATCAAAGCATTTTGATGTAGTAATTAAGACATCAAGCTATAAAAATATGAGTGTCTAAAATACGCATACAAAACTCTAAAATATATTGTATATTTGTAACTTTTTTTTCATTCAATCCTATCCAGTTCTGGGACAAGTCCCAGTTTTCTTGGCAAGATTTTCAGAAGTAGCTTGCCATTGCTTCCCTCCTGAAGCTGAGAGAGAATGATTGGCCAAGGTCACCCGTCTGGCTTTGTCCCTAAGGCAGGACTAGAATTCATGGTTTCCGAGTTTATAGCCTAATGCCTTAACCACTACACCAAACTGATTGGGTACATATTACTAACTTATTAGGTACTTAAATCTCAAAGTGTCTTACCATGCCATGAATATGAAATTATGTATGAAATTAGGTCATTAAAGTAGGATGGATAACATTTACGTCTTGTCAGGTGGACAACCAGACTTTGACGAAGATAAAATTATACAAATCCTATTTCTCTGCTTTGTAATAACAGCATGCTGCTTCTGTCAGCAATGCAAACCACTCAACATTACAAGGCAATAACATGGAAAGAGTTCCTGTTTATTTGATGGCAAATATGGTAAACAGAAGGGACGTGGTGGCTCACTGGGTTAGGATGCTGAGCTTGTCGATCAGAAGGTCGGCAGTTTGGCGGGTCGAATCCCGAGTGCCGCGTAACAGAGTGAGCGCCTGTTACTCGTCCCAGCTTCTGCCAACCTAGCAGTTCGAAAGCACGTAAAAATGCAAGTAGAAAAATAGGGACCACTCCGGTGGGAAGGTAACAGCATTCCGTGCGCCTTTGGCGTCTAGTCATGCCGGCCACATGACCACGGAGACGTCCTCGGACAAGCGCTGGCTCTTCGGCTTTGAAACGGAGATGAGCACCGGCCCCTAGAGTCGGAAACGACTAGCACACATGTGCGGGGGAACCTTTACCTTTACCTTTATGGTAAACAGGCTACAGTTTGTCTAGTCTAATAAGAATTGAAACCATTCTATCTTTCTGTCTTCCTCTTCCCTCCTGTATTTTACCACTGCCTGAATTTGCTAAAAGCTAAATGGAAAAAATTTCCCAGTTCCTAATGATGATATGATATTTGCATTGCAAACTACAGTAGTGGCCAAAATAAATTTGTAGTAAGGCAGTCAGTAAAGAGAAAAAAAATAAAGCAATGTGACAAGTGCAGTAGTAAATCTGTTCCAAGTCTCATCACTGAATTGAGATCCTATTCAAAGTTCAGAAAGGGGAAAATTAATACTATTGTTCTTATATACAGGTGAAACTCGAAGAATTAGAATATCATGCAAAAGTTTATTTATTTCAGTAATGCAACTTAAAAGGGGAAACTAATATATGAGATAGACTCATTACATGCAAAGCAAGATTTGTAGTGATTTGTCATAATTGTGATGATTATGGCTTACAGCTCATGAAAACCCCAAATCCACAATCTCAGAAAATTAGAATATTGTGAAAAGGTGCAATATTCTAGGCTCAAAGTGTCCCACTCTAATCAGCTAATTAAGCCATAACACCTGCAAAGGGCTCCTGAGCCTTTAAATGGTCTCTCAGTCTGGTTCAGTAGGAATCACAATCATGGGGAAGACTGCTGACCTGACAGTTGTGCAGAAAACCATCATTGACACCTTCCATAAGGAGGGAAAGCCTCAAAAGGTAATTGCAAAAGAAGTTGGATGTTCCCAAAGTGCTGTATCAAAGCACATTAATAGAAAGTTATGTGGAAGGGAAAAGTGTGGAAGAAAAAGGCGCACAAGCAGCAGCCTGGAGAGGATTGTCAGGAAAAGGCCATTCAAAAGTATTGGGGACTTTCACAAGGAGTGGACTGAGGCTGGAGTCAGTGCATCAAGAGCCACCACACACAGACGGATCCTGGACATGGGCTTCAAATGTCGTATTCCTCTTGTCAAGCCGCTCCTGAACAACAAACAACGTCAGAAGCGTCTTACCTGGGCTAAAGAAAAACAGACCTGGTCTGTTGCTCAGTGGTCCAAAGTCCTCTTTTCTGATGAGAGCAACTTTTGCATCTCATTTGGAAACCAAGGACCCAGAGTCTGGAGGAAGAATGGAGAGGCACACACTGCAAGATGCTTGAAGTCCAGTGTGAAGTTTCCAGAGTCTGTGTTGATTTGGGGAGCCATGTCATCTGCTGGTGTTGGTCCACTGTGCTTCATTAAGTCCAGGGTCAACGCAGCCGTCTACCAGGAGATTTTGGAGCACTTCATGCTTCCTTCCACAGACGAGCTTTATGGGGATGCTGACTTCATTTTCCAGCAGGACCTGGCACCTGCCCACACTGCCAAAAGCACCAAAACCTGGTTCAATGACCGTGGGATTATTGTGCTTGATTGGCCAGCAAACTCGCCTGACCTTAACCCCATAGAGAATCTATGGGGCATTGCCAAGAGAAAGATGAGAGACATGAGACCGAACAATGCAGAAGAGCTGAAGGCCGCTATTGAAGCATCCTGGTCTTCCATAACATCTCAGCACTGCCACAGCTGATAGCTTCCATGCCACGCCGCATTGAGGCAGTAATTGCTGCAAAAGGGGCCCAAACCAAGTACTGAGTACATATGCATGCTTCTACTTTTCAGAGGTCCAATATTGTTCTATGTACACTCCTTGTTTTATTGATTGCATGTAATATTCTAATTTTCTGAGATTGTGGATTTGGGGTTTTCATGAGCTGTACGCCATAATCATCACAATTATGACAAATCACGGCTTGAACTATCTTGCTTTGCATGTAATGAGTCTATTTCATATATTAGTTTCCCCTTTTAAGTTGCATTACTGAAATAAATGAACTTTTGCGCGATATTCTAATTTTTCGAGTTTCACCTGTACTCTTTGTTTCTGTTTTTCTCTGTGTGTCTGTGTCTCTGTGTATACTATATGCTATATACATATTAAATGATTATTATTGTTATTAATATATTTAGAATATTGTTCATAATAATCAATTTCAAAGCATTGGCTAGCTTAATTAATCTATTGTTTCTAATCTAATTGCAATAATATTTCTAGCCTGCACAAAGATGAACAATCCGCTAATTCCTTAGGAGGCTTGAAAAGCATTACATCACAAATGCTGTTCATACCTAAATTCTTAATAGGATGATGACCCTAATGTTCTTTCATGCAAAATTGTTTTATATTAAATTAGATTGATAGGTAGATAGTAAGAATATAGGGAGAGAGAGAAAGAATTAGAATAGTCATCTAATCATAACCCATGACTTTAGAACTAAATCATTAATTAGGAATGAAATTAAGAACTTAAGACCAGGCTAGCATTTGACTATCAAACATGAAAAACCTGTGATTATTTCATTTGTATTTTCAGTGTAAATCCGGAAAGTCTTCAACAGCTGTCTTTATTTATATTTCACGCAGAATAAATTTGGCTTTCATAGTTTTGCTCCTGGAATTCACTGGCAGTGAAGTTTTCTGTATATATTTCTAATCCTATAAGGAAAAAAATAGTTAAATCTTCATGAAAGAGGAAATGAGTCCCCTTGAGTGTCACTGTGTTTGTACATTAGCACACTGCAAGGTCTTTGCCAAGTTGCTCTCTGACTGACTGCTGCAGATGCTCTTTCTTAAGTATTCAGAGTCAGATCTTTAGTGCAAGTCTTCAGGGACAAACAATAGCACCTGTTCCTCACAAGATATCAGGCCAGTTAGTCCATTCATGTATCTTTAATGAAGCTCCAGGGCAGATGGCAAAAATAAAAAGGCAACAGCATCAAGTTAGCAGAGGAGACAAAAAGAAAAAGGTGTTGGTGCAAAAATGTATGGCTTTTGTGAAGGAAAGAGACTCTTTGGCATCTGCTTTTACATTGGTTTTTCAGAAACATTCAATGAACAGGGAAGCAATTAAATGTCCTAGGAATGTGTATGGTATGATTTCTTGGATCAACTTTTACTACCTCTGCAAAGCCTGCTTGAAGTCTGTTCAGAAAGACTGCCATATTCCTGGTTTGGATCTCCATCTCTGAGAGTTTGTTTGTTTTGAAGCTAGGGTGGTTCCTTTGATTCTTGACTCGGCATCTCTAGTGTTTTGGTTGGGCAATGGATTTTTGGTGCCTATTACCTATTTTATCTCTGTGATTTACTGTATTTGTTTTACCTTGATTCATTTCATACAAATGTATATCATTTTATGTAAGCTCTCCTTACTGAGGTTTTATGATATGACTCTGTTTTGAAAGATGACATTTCTCAATAAATTACTTGTGTTGTCTCACATTAACTTTGTTGTTGTTCTTGTGATTCTCCTTCTTGCCTCTCTCTTATTTTAGGGGTTCTTCCTCCCACATTGTGGGAGAAGCATTCAGAGATCATACAGTAAAATTTGTTCAGTAAACCTGACCACCAGATGATGTATCACATTGGCAAGAGAGGAGAACCAATTCCTGTTGCCCAAAGGATTATGGTATCATAGTTTTGGAAGGCAGAGCAGGAATAAGTAGCATAATGCCCAAGGATACCTCTGCTCTGCTTCTTGCTCTACTTTATTTTTCAGATTTTATTAAGTTGGTAACTCCAAAGCTAAACGCCAACCAATAAACTCATCTTAATTTTCAAGAAAAGCATTTTGGCACACTCTCTGAGAAGATGGATTTGAATAGTAGATTCATACTTTTATTTCTTATTAACTTTCAGAAATGTACAATGCATTTGCGTGTCTACTTTTTCATCCTTCTCAAATTTGTGGCTCTTTTGCTTCTTTCCTGTTATTCAAGAAAAGACTCTGTGGATATTTTATTTTATTTTATTGTGTTAGTGCATCTGCCATCCTGTGTTGCAAGAGTAGCAGCCTACATCCAATTGTTTCAACACCATGCTGAAAGTACTCAGGGTGATTATAAAAAAATGCTGCATCACATTCTTACAAGAAGCTATAGTTTTCCCAGTACAACTGAACACTGAAACTATATTTGATTCTTAGTTATTCAGACACCCAGGATGAATGTATAAAGCTAGTAGTATTATTGAATGTTGGTACTGGGCACAGGAGGATCAACTTCAATTTAACCATATTACAAGTGCTGCTGAAGTGGAGAAGCAGGCTTACCTCAGCTAAAATAAAAGAAATGACTGCTCAAAGCTACTTTCTGTCACGCCCCATTGCTATGGTAGTAATTGCACAAAGACTTTTTTATTATAAGTTGATTTTCCTGAGAAATGGATTCTGAAAAATACTGTAAAGTGTTTATATTTTTCTTGACCTTTATTAACCTACATCTTAGGGCTTTTCCCCAGAGAAGAGTTGTTGGTAAATTAACTCTCTTAGAAGTATACACACAGTAGCCTTTCTGGTCTGCATCAGGGAGTGGGAGAGGAACATGGATATGACAAGAAAATCTGACAGTATTTAAACAGTGTCATAGGTCAGCATATGGATTTTTTACCAGGGTTATTTTATTTTTTGGAATTAAAAAAAATGCTTGAAGTTCATTTTGATTTTTTAATGAAGTTTGTTGCCATTCACTTGGAACAAGGCAAGGTAGTATAAATCTTTTTCTGGTTATAAAATAATTTTTATACTTCCTATTTTAATCCATAAGGATCCTTTTGGGTTGAGGTTACTGATACTTTTAATTAAAATCATTATATTATTTCTGAATATGATTTCCCACTTTTCTCAGTATTCCCCCCCCCAAATACACACACTTAAAAAAATACTTCCAGTTCTTTTATGATAAACAATGAATTAAGGATTTCAGGGACTAAAGCTGAACTTTGGAAAGGAATATTTGCATCTAATTTTGCTAGCTCATTGTCAAACGCTTGGTCTAACAAACCCAAAATAAAAATGTTTTTGCAGGGTGTTTTTACTTGAATGTTTAATTGTTCCTTTTCATTTTGTCAATGAAGGTCAATTTTTTTTAAAAATAGTGGAACATATTTGAAAATACACTGTTATCATCAGATACTGTGCTAGTAATTACATCCATAAAATGGCTTACATGTTACAATGAGGTACATATGACAAATAATACTTTTTTAATTGCAAGGCAAGTGGTTTTAATTTTAAATCATGGGTATTTTCCAAAGAAAGGAAGTGAAAGGATGGTGAATATACAACATTGGATCCCTTGGATTCTAGTGGTATATCTCTTGTGAAATTATGATGACGAAAAGGTTCAGTGTGACTATGTGAACTATTGCTGATAATGAGAGATTTGTTAAGACCAATTGGCGCAATTTCTGATCAGATACTCTTTTCTGTTTAGCAGGTTCAGGGTCACATGCCTCCTCTCATGATCCCAATTTTTCCACATGACCAGCGGACATTGGCAGCGGCTGCAGCAGCCCAGCAAGGATTCCTTTTCCCCCCAGGAATAACTTATAAACCCGGTAAGTTGCTGAGTATATACAGCTGTTTATATATCTTGGCTTTCTGCAAAGGGGTCAAAACGTGGTTGTGCATTCTTACATGGGGGGCAATAGAGGCCCACACAACTGTAGATATGACTGGCCCCATGGGAAGCCCTCCCACCTGTATTAACAACTGCTAACCCTCTCCCCCAAATCTTGGAATTTTTCACCTTTTGAAAATTTATAATGTTATTTTTATAATTTTTTTAAAAAAATAATCTTAAATTTTTGATTTTTAATTTTATTGATTATACATTCTGCACTGTCCAGAGACCCTTTCTGAGGGACGTAGTGGTATGTATAAATGAATGAATAAATGAACAGTTAACCAGTGGAACAACCTGCCTCCAGAAGCGGTGAATGCTCCAACACTGGAAGTTTTTAAGAAGAGACTGGACAGCCATTTGTCTGAAATGGTATAGGGTTTCCTGTCTGAGCAGTGGGTTGGACTAGATGACCTCCAAGGTCCCTTCCAACTTAATTATTATTATTATTATTATTATTATTATTATTATTATTATTATTAGAAAGGAAAGAAAGAAAGAAAAAGAAGTTAAAATAAAAACAATGATGTAGATGAGGGGATATAAGATATGATTCTATGATTAATTTCCCTTGTGTTGTGTTTATACACACAAAAGGATATCACGGAGGTAGGGAACGTGCAGTTTTATAGAATGTTTTTGCAAGTCCAGATCTTCTTTTAACTAGAGACATGAGGTAATTGACTGTGCACAACCATATTTCTTTTATTTCTATATACCACCACAGTCTAATTTCTTTTGAATTTATTTAGCCATTTCCATGCCAATTTGCACATGAAGAGTAACCCGCTTCTTATAGGAAAATTACATATATCTCTCCCTTTTTTTTCCAGCCCTTTCTCATCAGCATGTACACATTTTACTCTTTTGTGCAAGCCTTCTTTATAATTAGAGATAAAAAGTGAAGGCAGGTATGATTTAATTTGTTTATTTCAACTGGGTAGCATTTTATACGATTTTCATCTAAATAACAGAGGTTCAGCAGTTCAGTTGCAATCATCAATTCAAGCTTGTAACAGGTCACGGAACTTCACAGTGAGAAATGCTTAGAGATGATTTAGCAAATGGTATGATTTCTTTCTTTATTCCTTTGAGTTTACCAGGCTTCTGGGGAATTCAATTAGGGATATAATGGTTTGAAGCTATTTTCAGAGTCTCCCTGTAAACAGGCTTTAAATGTTTAAAATCATGTTACTGGAGAAATTCAGAGTTAGAAGATTTAAGTAAATAAAAGCCAACCTTTTCTGCATGTGTATATTCCTTGCAGATCTTAGGCCAGAAATATCATATTTATTTTTCTCATTAATCTGTCCCCTCTCAATTGAATATTTTTTAAAAAATCAACTATAGCATTTCCTTTAGACATTAAATTATTTCTACTTGTTTCATTCTGCTCTGCTTTGTTGATTTTATAAAAACAGAGAAATGGAAAATGGATTCTTATATATGAGAAATGGTAAATGTCTTATTTGGAAGCCTAGTTGGGATCTAATATTCTGTTTAGCTGCTTGTCCACTTTGCATTTTGGGATATAGAGTTTATCTAAATCTTCTCCAGTCAATCTACGACATGAATTTTTTCTCATAGACTGGGAAAGTATTGCAAACAGAGTAGTGTTGTCAATGGCATGTATTTCCAGGTTATTGATTTAAAAAATACACCCCTTCTCTGCTGTCAGGTGGAATTTTTTTGCGTGTTTAATGTGCTACCTCAGATATGTGGTCCAAATCCAAATGTTGAACCTTTTTGCATGGTTGTTACAGTATGCTAACTGCAGGTTTCTATGGTCTTGTTCCAAAAAATGACTTTATGATTTCACATTATTTGAAGCAGATATTTCACAATAAAACTGACAACTTCATAGATTTGACACAGATTTACAGCCAAGGAAGGATACTGCTAAAATCCTGCATAAGCCACACAAAAAAGTAAGAAAAATACCACCCCCACCCCACTGCAAAGTTTGCTGCTCCCACCTTCTTTGCATCAATCATTGTTGTTTCAGGGAGGGTCTGCTCAGGGTTCCGCCGGTAAGAGATTGCCGGCGGTTGACACCCAGGGATAGGGCCTTCTCAGTGGGAGCGCCTGCCCTCTGGAACCAGCTGCCGGTGTAGCTGAGGACTGCCCCCGACCTCCGATCATTCCGCCGGGGCCTGAAGACCTGGCTCTTTGAGCTCTCGGGCCCAGGCTGAGGAGAAAATTATTTTAATTGGGGTTTTTAATAGTACAGGGTTGATTTAATATTTTTTAACTTGGTTTTTAACTTTTGTATGTTTGATTTTTAACTCCCTGTAAACTGCCCTGAGTCCTCAGGGAAAGGGCGGTATATAAATGCAATAAAATAAATAAAATAAATAAATAAATCCTGTCTTTCAGAGAGATTAGTTTGTCTTTGGGCACCAAAAGGTTGCTCATGTTTAGTCTATTTTAGGGCTCTCATCAGAAATATTCAAGGATTCAAGAGCCCTTGTGGCACAGTGGCTAAGGTGCAGTATTGCAGGCAAATTCTGCCTACAGCCTGGAGCTTAATCCTGATGGTAATGGACCAGATTGTTGTGGGCAATATGCAAGTAATGCTTACATTGTAAACCACCCAGAGAGTGCTGTAAAATGTTATGGGGAAGTATGTAAGCTTGAAATACTATTGTTGTGCTATTCCCCATACCCTATTACCATACGTAAGTATCATTTTCAATTTTAAGCTTTTTCATTTTTTTTCTTTTGTAGACAAGCATTGCTTTTTTTAAAAAAAAGTGATCAGTACATATACATGTTTATGGCATGTCATACAATTAAATTATTAACATTTAAACCAATTGAACTGGGAGTTTTAAAAACTAATATGTATTTCAGGTTTTTTAAATATGTCTTTAAAAATTATTCCTGGTAATATAATACTTATTCAAATATAAAAGAGTGAATTGTCCTTTTTTATCTGATGGGAATTGGATATCCTTCCAGTTTTATAGGATACATACTTTGAGATAATAAAAATGAAACATCCACTTCTATTCTCTATTATTTTCTCAATTGTTGGTATATAATTGAAAAAAGATGAATATCCACACAATATTTTTAAAATATAGGCAAAGAAATATACTAGGAGAGAACCCTAATGTAGAACTACAAAGTACTATGCCAGTTCAAAAATAGGTTGTGAAAAGAAGTTTCTGGCAGGCAAAATTGACCATTGATTAATCTGACAGAGAAAATGCAGTTTATAGTACAAATTTTAATCTGCAAAGCTTTCTGTGACAATTGAAGCTTCATAAGTGAAAACTAATGGAGAAGATTTCTCTAAATACATCTGTAAAACAGGACACTGATATTAGGAAAATATATTTCAGAAATATGTAAATCATGGATTTAAAATTTCCAATGGAAAACTTGGATTATATAGTATTTATTCAAATATGTTATTATTTCTAAGAGCAATATATTTTAGTTCAGTTTCATTATCTGAGACATATCACTATTAGGTGCCCAGGGCACATTATTATCTTCAAGCACCATTGAAACTATCAAGAGTTTTGTTTTGACAGTGTTAAATCACAAAGGCTTGCTTTAAATTTAGACCATTGATAATGTATCTAGAAAGTGTTACAAATCAGTTAATAAAGTCAAACTATTGCAATGTTTTGGATAACTCAGTTTTATCTGTTGTTACCAAGATAATATTTGCATGTTATTTTCCCTATTTACTTGAGTCACACTACTAATCCCAGTACTTTGCTTAGTAACTAAATGCTCCAATTACAGATCAAATCAAATTTCCAGATATGCTAAGGCAACAACTCCCAATGTTCCCTTGAAGTTTGGAGTTGTAGCCCCAACCAATTTGTAAAGTAAAATATTGAAAAAGTTGATTGGTTAGTCATACAGTGCTTTGTGTCTCAAAATCTGCTATATAATTCTTTACTTAAATTTAGATATATTTGGGGTCAAATATGTCCACCCCTTCCCCTTATATGAGATAAATAAAAGGTATATTGGAATCCCAGGCTTGTATATATCAATCTTGTAAGTGAGAACAGATTTTGAAAACTTTGTAACCATATTCCCAGTATGATGCAATATAGTTTTCAATATAGCAATTGCTAATTGAAAAACCTGGCTCATAAATCAATTTGTGTATTAACAGTATATATTGTATTAAAATGTTAAATTATCGTAGAACTTAAATTACTGTTGTGTCTTTTGATACATGCCATGATATCATAATTGTAATAGAATATAGTAAATACCTCACAACAAGATAATAACTTATGGTCTGATAGATCTCCCTAATTATTTATAAATAAATTGATTATGTGCTATCAATGACTCTTAGCAACCATTTAAGTTGATTTTCTTCATGACAATCTGTCCTCAACCTGGTTCTTTAGTTCTTCTAATGGGGTGTCCATAACCCCTGTAGCTGAGTCTATGCACCTTACTCTTCTCCTCTTTCCTTCCCCCTTTCCTAGCATTCAGAAGACAGCTAAGTGTTCACATGACAAATATGGTAACACATATGCCCAAAGTGATAATTTGTGCCTTGAGTCAGAACTCTGGATTGATTTGTTTGATGATTCATTTTTGTTTTCTTGGCTGTTCATGGAGTTTTCTCCAACATCAAACCATATTCCCAGTATGATGCAATATAGTTTTCAACATAGCAATTGCTAATTGAAAAACCTGGCTCATAAATCAATTTGTGTATTAACAGTATATATTGTATTAAAATGTTAAATTATCGTAGAACTTAAATTACTGTTGTGTCTTTTGATCCATGTGCATTTGACAATTTTTCAATTTTCCTTGTGCATTTGACAATTTTCCAATTTTCACTGATAGAGAGGTTTTATTTAAATGAGATGTATAAAGTAGAGCTGCTACAAAGACAACATTTATCTGAGCAAGGCAAGCTATTGCTTATTGGATAATTTGACTCTTTTATAGCATAATAAAAGCTGTAAAGTGAACGGTATGACCTCTTTGGTCAATGCTAATCCATAACAGTTTACTCTTAATTTAGTCAAGTATAGGCATCATGTTAAGAGTATAAAATATGAGAGCAGATCTAATTGTAAGTGACTGGTATGCCAGAAGATCCCTGAATCAAATATCAGTCAGCACAGTAATCCTAAGTGGACTTAAAAAGAAAGACAGGCTATATGATCCATGTGGCTTTACTACCGACCTAGCTTTGATATATGCCATGCCATGATATCATAATTGTAATAGAATATAGTAAATACCTCACAACAAGATAATAACTTATGGTCTGATAGATCTCCCTAATTATTTATAAATAAATTGATTATGTGCTATCAATGACTCTTAGCAACCATTTAAGTTGATTTTCTTCATGACAATCTGTCCTCAACCTGGTTCTTTAGTTCTTCTAATGGGGTGTCCATAACCCCTGTAGCTGAGTGTATGCACCTTACTCTTCTTCTCTTTCCTTCCCCCTTTCCTAGCATTCAGAAGACAGCTAAGTGTTCACATGACAAATATGGTAACACATATGCCCAAAGTGATAATTTGTGCCTTGAGTCAGAACTCTGGATTGATTTGTTTAATGATTCATTTTTGTTTTCTTGGCTGTTCATGGAGTTTTCTCCAACATCAAATTTAAAATATGCTTTCTATCCAGCTTCTTCAAAGTCCAATTTTCAGTTCCATAAGGTATCACAGGGAATACCATTGCCTGCACTTGTCAACGCTGTGACAATGGATGTTCCCACTCTGACAACTAAGGGAAATGGCAACCATTTTTATTCTGCTTTCAGAGTGCTTTTTCTGCTGTTTAGGAATCAGATGTAGAAGGGGGGATGGGGGGAATGCTGAAGCTCAGCTAGCCACAATAATAATGCAACTCAAGGACACAAACTGATAATGTTTTGGTGGGCTGAGGAGCTGGAGAGGGAGCCTACGCTTCAGGCTAATTGGTTGTTGTTGTTAGTTGCGAAGTCGTGTCCGACCCATCGCGACCCCATGGACAATGTTCCTCCAGGCCTTCCTGTCCTCTACCATCCTCTGGAGTCCATTTAGGCTCACACCTATTACTTCAGTGACTCCATCCAGCCACCTCATTCTCTGTCATCCCATTCTTCTCTTGCCCTCAACTGTGCCCTCAAGGCTAATTGGAGAATGTGATTTATGACTGCTTCCAGGGGGTGGGAATTGCAACTTGCTAAGCACATTGATTTGTACTTTAGATTGTAAGCCGCCCTGAGTCTTCGGAGAAGGGCGGGATATAAATGGGATTAAAAAACAAACAAACTTGTTACTTTGTATCTGGGGGAAAGGAATTTAGTTTTGGTTCACCTATGTAGTGCCGATACTTTGTTTCCTGAATAAAATGTTCTTTAAGGAAGAATTCTTGCCTTGAAGTTCTTTAATGGGATTCATCTATCAGAACCATGACAGCACTGTTTTGATCTTTGTAGATATAGACACATCACTGTATCTGATCTTTTCCAAGGTCTTCATCACTGCTCTACTGATTGCTAATCTTTTGGTATATTTCTTGATTGTTTATTCCTTTACTATTGATGGTTGATCCTAAAAAGCAGAATCTTTTTACTGCAATTCCCAATTAGAACAGTCAAGATTATTTTTAGGGGCTATTTAAATCTTTCTAACAGTTTTTGTCATTTGTAATATGGAGAGAGTATTATTGATGTATCTTACACAGTTGTCAACTATTTCTTTAAAGACTTCTTTCCAATATGATCATCTATAAACTTTAAGCATCTTTGTAAATCTCAAAAACTCTGGGAGGATGATTTGGAATTTGAATCCAATGGGTATTTGTGACAAAGGATTCCTTTTAAACCTATTTCAATAATTCATCAAGAATTGATTCTGATGATAATCCATAGGCAATACTCTACTAAAATTACATTACATAAATTGTAACCTTATTAAATTATATTTATTGAGCTAAAAGCAAATTATTTCATGCTACCACATCTGATAATAATGTCCAATTAATCTTTTAGCTAGAAGTTTTTGTTAGATCCTACAAGTAAATCCTCAATTTACAGCTATTCATTTAGCAATTATTCAAAGTTACAACAGCATGGAAAAATGTGAATTACAACCAGCCCTTGCACTATCAACCATCACAATATATCCACAATCATATGCTCAAAATCTGGCCACATGGCAACCGGCATGTATTTACGATGAATGCTGCATCCTGAGGTAATGTGTGTTGACAATTTGCAACCTTCCCAGCCAGCTTCCCATAAGCAAACTCAATGGAGGAAGCTGCACTTGCTTATTGATCTCACAATTCACTTAACAATTACAACAGTTACATGATTGCTTAACAACCAGGGCAGAAAAAGTAATAAAACTGGGCATGACGTACTTAGTAATGGAAATTCTGGTCCCAATTGTGGATGTAAATTGAGGACTACCTATAATAACAAAAAGCTGTAAAAAGGATTTAAGAGTTCTTTATAGTCTAAGATCACAGTCTGGGTCAGATTTGTAAACTTGTGTTGCTTTATGTGGGACTTTGGATTTGAACAGACTGAATTTGATATCATGATTACAAACTACTGTGTTTTCTGAAAATTAAGACCCGGTCTTATATTTTGTTTGACTCCAAAAGAGGCACCAGGTCTTATTTTCAGGGGGGTGTCTTTTCCATGGTTTCACCCTACAGTGGCAGCACTGACAGCCCTGCCTAGCTGGCCCACTTCTTATGCAGCTGAAGGAAATGCCTCTACAGCTGAGAATGGAGCTCCGGATTCACGTGCGTAGTGCCCGTGGCCTGCATTTTGCTGTCAGAGGTCTTCCAGAAAGGCCTCTGCAGCTGAGAACTGAGCTACGGATTAAATCCATAGCTCAGTTCTTGGCTGCAGAGGCCTTTCTGGAAGGCCTCTGATGGTGAAATGTAGGCTATCAGGCTCCGCAGAAGAAGTGGGCTGGTGGGGTAAGGCAGGTGTTACAGGCCTGCTGCAATGGTAAGCGAGTGTGGGGCACATGGGGCAGTTCCACCCCTTCAACCCCCCACCCCTGCCCTAGCTTGATTTTTAGGCTTGTGCCTCACCCCAAAACTAGGGCTTATTTTTGAGGTAGGTCTTATATTAGGCCCACCCCCAAAATCAAGCTAGGGCTTATTTTCAGGGTAGGTCTTACTTTCAGGGGAAACTGGTACTTATAAGGGCCACAGATTGGCTTTATTAGCCCAGGACTTTCTTTGCAGTAATATAGCTTCATTTCCTTAGAAAATATCTAACAATCAAGATTCAGTTGAGATTCATTATTTTATGATAATCTGTAGATCAGTGTTTCTCAACCTTAGCCATTTTAAGATATGTGGACTTCCTTCCAGAATTCCCCAGGCACCCTATGCTGGAGTATTCTGGGAGTTGAAGTTCACACATCTTAAAATGGCTAAGGTTGAGAAACTTGGCTATAGATCAGGGATGTCAAACTGCCGGCCCGCGGGCCAGTTGCATCATGCAGAGGCCACGCCCACCCAAGCTCTGGCAATGCAAAAAAAGTCACGATACGTCGCGTGACACGGCAAGTTTGACCCCCCTGCTATAGATGATACAGTGGCAACTATGGAAGTAGGTATCTTCTGAAATGTGTACTTGAATGTTTTGAACTGCATACTGGAATTAAAAAAAGAAACACTGCTTGTTTGGTATTCAGATGAAAGGACTGAAAGCATTTGCTGCCTCTGTCTTTTTAATAAGTATTGTGTATACTGACAAGTGAAACAGAAGTTGATGCATCATTTTGGATCTTAGAGTTACTAATGGTATAAAAATAATAAAGGAGCCAATATATAATCAACAGATAAGCTTAGAAGACTATTTTGCAAAATAAAGAATGAAGGGTGGGAGGTTTTTTTGTTTCCATTCAACCATTCTCCCACTAATCAAAGCTAGCATGTATCTATACCTACAATGAACTTGTTCTGACTTGTTTTGTCTGCCTTTATAAAATTAAGGAAGAATAGATCCTCACCCAAGTATTCCAAATCTAAAAACATTTTTTTTAAAAAATGCTACAACATGTTGAGCGATGGATTGTTAAAAAAGCTACTAAGAAACAGGGTGATCAATTATTTTTGTCAGGAAAAAAATGCATCTTCTATTTTTTTAACTTTTTCCTCTCCTTTGCTGTTAGCCCCTTCCTTGCCTTCCTCCAAAGAACATGTACCTGCTTCAGTTTTACTCTTGTCATCAAAACATTCCATTGGTGTGAAGTGTCCTCCTTTGTTCTCCAGATAATGCTATTATATAATGCAGTAGGATTATATGAACCATGCACCGCTCATATTAGAATGCTCAGAAAGTTAGCTTAAAATGTTGGGGAGGTGTAGAAGACACACAGAGTAATGAAATTAAGCTGCCATCGTCATAAGGCAAAACTATAACAGGTGAGCCAAATAACACCACCAGCTATGGCAGAGACCCTAATAACACACACTCTCACACAAACACACTCCAACTTCTTCAAACCTTGGAAGCATGACAGCTGTGAAAAAAGAGTGCCAACAGGGAGAAGATATATACATGCACACACACATGCAAGACAGGAAATGCTTTAGTATGTATTAATACAAATAAAGCAAGAGATATTGAACTTAGAAAGAGAGAGAGAGAGACACACACACACAGAGTAGAGAGGATTGTAAAGAAAGGGAATGAATTATTCATTATATTTAAAGAAAGACTGCCTTGGAAATGTTTGGTAATGCACTCCCTGTGTAGATTTAAATGCTTATTGTTTTCATGTTTAAAGCAACAGAAATTTAATTCAACATTTTCATGACAGTTTCTTTTTAAAAAATGCTTATTGCCAAAGAAACATTGTTTAACTTTTGATGAGGATGCTTTATATTCAGAAAATATTGTTTAGTTTTCAAAGAAGATAAGCAGAATGATCTGACCATAAAAAGACAAAGGTTTTATAGCATGAAGAAACAATTTGGTTTAGTTTAGGTTTTTTTTAAACCTACTGCAGACAAAATTCAACCTCATAGAAAAGGGGGAATAAGATTAGATTTTATGAATGTTATAAACTCCATAGGACACCAGCACTATGTAGGTTAGGAAAGCCATTGTAGCAACACGCTCTGTATGCAATCAGAAGCCAATTGTTAGTGGACTGTGTACAAGCACATACTGTGCTCAATGATCTGATGAGGTATTATGGATATGATGCAGAGAGACCTTGTGGATTAGAACTTCACCATTTGTTAAAAAAGTGAAAGCAACTTAACATTTACACTGAGCTTGTCTGAAAAGTGACTGCTCTTTGTATAGTAAGCTGAAGAGAGAGTATTTTCTTTACTGTTTTATTGCTTTGGGGAATTTATGGTATAGTTGAAAATTGAGCTGGGGTTGAGAACTTGATGTAAGTGCATGGGGGAATTTGCCATTCCTAAATTGCATTATCTTAAATCTTCTACACCACACCTATGTTATTAATTCTGTGTGTAATGTGAAAAAAGTTTATGCAAAACAAGTATATTATTATAAAACTTTTAAAAATGGAAGAGGAATAGCTTATTAAAATATAGCCTGGAGATTGTTTATAACACTGACTTTAAATGAGAAAGTATTGTTGAAGCATAGTTATTGTGCAATATATCAATCCATTTATTTATACACACACACATTTCATGTTCCATATATATTTGTGTGTGTGTGTGTGTGTGTGTATATATATATATATATATATATATATATATATATATATATATATATATATATATATATATATATATATATATATATATATATATATCAAAAAATAAAGGGAACACAAGATAAGACATCCTACTATTAAATACAGTACATTGTGTTGTTTAAGTGTTCTCTTTATTTTTTTGAGCAGTACACACACACACACACACACAAACACACACACACACACACACACATTATATATATATATATATATATATATATATATATATATATATATATATATATATATATATATATATATATATATATATATATATACTCCCCACCTCTCTTTCCACTACCAGCTTTAGTGAAGTGATGCAGGTTGTAGTTAAGACGTGAAAGTATATTAAGTAATCCTATTCACACAGGCTACAGATTTCTATATTAGACATTACTTATTTTAGGAGCAACTCTATCATAATACTTTGAAATTACAGTGCTATTGAACACTAAAATACTTGGAGATAAATAATCCCTATCTAACATACAAATGGAATGGGACAATCAATATATCAGTATTACAGTTGATAACAGAAGGTTTTAAAATATGGAACAACAGAGGATATTAATATGAACAAATCTGACAGTCCAGTTCCAGCATCTACATTAATAGGATTAAGAGTTTCACTGGCCTGCAGCTATATTCTTTAGTTGGTGGGAGGGCAGGATAGGTGATCCCCTCTCGGCTTGGCCCCAAACAATACCCTTTTGTCTAGAGGACAGCCAAGGCAGAACCAGCAATTTGGCCTGCTGAAAAACGATGTTTTGTGTATTGAGAGCGACCTGCTTCTTCCAGGTCCAAGATAAGAGGGTTTAGCTTGTGGAAGTAGAGTAACTCATAGGAAATCAGAGGTAAGAAGTGAAAAAAATTAACATGGGAGGCCTGTTTGAGAGAAATTTTGCTCACATCAGGTTAGTCCTAAAATTTTAACCAAATCCATAATAGTGAGGATTCTAGAAAATGAAACCTGTTCCCTCTGACTTGATTTTCTATGGGATCACTCCCAGTTTATATGGGAGAAATGGAGATCTTTATCCTATTTACAATACAAGATTTGCTATATTGTTGAATGTATCAAGTCCAAGTTATCACTTAAATTTCAGATGTTTTGCTTTGAAGTATGAACATATTTTGACTTTCTACAGGAATGTAACAAAATAAATAACATGCCAAAAATTTCAGACATGGAGCATTAGCCTCTACTTACGTAGGAACGATAGATACTTTTAAAAATGATTTGTGTGTGTGTGTGTGTACACCCTGGCATCGTCAGACAAAATTATGCCATAATGCCCAGAACTGGGGGAAAATTACCAATCTGAGCAAATTGCCTCATGTGTACCAGGAAAGAAATAAGTTGAAAAGATCCAAATAATATTTCCTCAGAAGAATATACTGTTGTGCATAATAATTTATTGAAATCAGGTAACATCCTCTAACTGATCATTTAGTCCAAATAAGTGCAGCTAAAGAAGTTTCAAATGGAATTGATGCTCCCAAGCTGCAAGACTGGGCCTTTGTGCATTGCTTTGTGTCAAGGATCATTTGAAAAATTTCTAAACAGGCAATTATTGTTCAATGCTGCTACATGAGCTTTAATAAGTGTGAGCATGCTTAGGACTCAGCATTGCATTTTATGTTTTGCCAGTTTGCCTACTAGCGATCTGATGAGCAGAACCTCCAAGGCAGAGGTGCAAGTCTGTGCCCAACAATCCCCTTTTGTTTTTGCAGATGTTTAAGCTTAAAGCTGTGTTAGGAGCTCCGGCTCTGTTTGTACTTGCATGCTGCTATTCTCTGCTCATTGTCTAAACCTGTGTGCATTGTTCTCCTTGACAGGTGATAACTATCCTGTGCAGTTCATTCCATCAACAATGGCAGCTGCTGCTGCTTCTGGACTCAGCCCTTTACAGCTCCAGGTATGTGCCAGAATAAAAATATGTGGGCTCAAAGCCAGTACTTTAGTGGAAAACTGCTAACCAGCTGTATGCTAAGTAATGGCTTGAATGTTAAGTAATTTTTTAAGCACAGCCCCAGAAGGATTAACACCTTATGTACTAAATATGCTGCAAACAGAGCGGCATGTGTCAAGCTTGATGCTGGGAAATGCAGCCAACTTTGTGTTTTTATCAATTACTTAATAATTTCTGGCACAATCCAATCTATGCTTAAGCACTTTTAAGTCCATTGATTTGGTGGGAGAATTAAGCAGTCCTTAAAGCCTTTTCTTCAACTGAAAGGTGTTTCAAAGGTACTTAAGTTGTGCTGGGTGTGTATGTGGAGAGTGGATGGAAGAAACACGTAGCTCTTATTGGAATTTAGGTTCAAAATATTTTATTTCTCTTAAGCTTTTTCCAGATGTTGCCTTTTTAGCTTTTGCTACTCATAGTGGGTGTCTGAAAAATCTCGATTTTCCTTCTTTTGGGCTTTGTAATGACTGTTTCCTAAACTGTTCACTTGCAGCTTCTGTATTTATGGAATCTCAGTCTTTCCATGCGTTAAGTTGGTTGGATGCCAGCAGCCATCAGGAGTCTGAGTTTGGTCCCTTGCTAGGTCATTTATTTATTTTTGTCATAGGGGGAACTAAATGTTGTGTGAAAATGATTTATATTCCAATTTATTATATAGCCTTTTAATATTCCCCAAGAAAAGGCACAATAGAGTCAAATAATGAAGTAGCAGTCAAAAGCTTATAAAGTGGGTGTGTTTAGCAATCATATTAGAGGTTTACCTTTTGGATATTTAAATGTTGTAGCTAATGCCTTGTAATTGTTATCAACCAAAATTATAGTAGTGTTAGTAGTGACAAACATTATAGTTTAGTTGGAAGCAACTAGATTTATTTAATTGCCAGATTGTTTGGATTACAGAATACTTTAAAACATAATCAAAAAATCCAGCCTTAATGGTTGCAGAATTTTTTAAGGATGCTGATAAATGAAAAGAGAAATTTGCTCAATTATCATTTTTTGTGCAGAATTGGATGGAATCTAAGAAAAGAGAAGCAGCATTTGAAAGGTGTAATTTTCCAGTTTTAGAAATGATTCCAAAATCCATATTGTAAGGAAAAATATAATCAATACATATATCAGAGTAAATAATTACAAGAATATCAGGAAAAAAGGATATAGTTAAGTTTAAACATTTTTAATGTAAACATCCAAACCTACTGGAGAAAAAGTATACCTGAATTTAAGACTAGAGATAAGAGAAAGTGAGAAAAATCAGTTCCACTTATTACAAGTCAGTTCTGTTTCTGATAGGGTCATGTATGGTGGCTGTTGAATGGACTACGAGAAAGAAATGAAGATGCCACCTGATTATGTACAACAGTTCCCTAGCTGATTTGTATTAGTGATCTATCACTTTGAATTGGAAATGGTTGAAGACATCGACAAATAATCAAATGGGTATCCTGCTTATTTGTTTTAGGTTTATTTTAAAGGTCATTTTCTTGTTCAGTTCTTCCCCTACCTTCAGGAGACATTTATATCTTTTCTTTCTGAGAAAGTTCTTTAAAAGAAGGCTGAGGTTTTATAGCAGTTAAGGGGAAAAGATCATGATATGTTTTCCTGGAATTCCGTCTATAAAGGGATGGTTGTTCTCTGCTGGGTTGTCATACAATTTTGTGATTGAGAGGGATCTTTAAAAAATCACATTTTGCTACTAATAATATACATTATCCATGATACATTACCTTGTTTCTTTTCTGAACATAGGACTTTTGTAACTTTTAAACTTTGTCTAAGAAAAGCCACATTTCAATCCGGCAACTTTTATTTACTGTATATCCAGTATTTATAATGGGTACCTCAATGACTCAGTTTGATTAGAGCAGGCATGTCAAACTGCCGGCCCACGGGCCGGATGCATCACGCCGAAACCACACCCACCCACCCCATTGCCGTCAATAGGGAAAAAGTTGCGATACATCGTGCAACATCATGTGACATCGCGAGTTTGACATGCCTGGATTAGAGAATCTTTGCTCCTGAGTTGTAAGAATGATCAATTTTTATGCACCAAAGCTTTTCTAACATTTAACAGAACTTGTTCTTAAAATGATTCTTAAACCTGAGCTATTTCTGTGAAATACCCTCTCAAGATTTGGTAAACTGGAACTGCTGATCATATCTTATTTTCTTCTTTTGAAATATTCTACTTCCCCAATAGAAATTGCATAACACATATTGTATTGTGACAGTATTGTATATCTAAGAAGAACTGAAGCAACACACACAGGCCCAAACACAGTTATTCTTTCTGAAGAATTTGCTGAGATCGCCGATTGAACTCTACTAACAGCTATAGCTCTTTTATTACTATATACGTTACGGTGCTCTGAAAGGTATCACTAACCTATAGTATCTCCTAGCTCACATAACAATGTCTTTCAGCATGGTAGAAAACTTGGTGCTTTCCAGATATTGTGTAATAATAATAATAATAATAATAATAATAATAATAATAATAATAATAATAATAATAATAATAAAGTTGGAAGGGACCTTGGAGGTCATCTAGTCCAACCCCTGCTCAGGCAGGAAACCCTATACCATTTCAGGCAAATGGCTGTCCAGTGTCCTCTTAAAAACTTCCAGTGTTGGAGCATTCACCACTTCTGGAGGCAGGTTGTTCCACTGGTTAATTGTTCTAACTGTCAGGAAGTTTCTCCTTAGTTCTAGGTTGCTTCTCTCCTTGACTAGTTTCCATCCATTGCTTCTTGTCCTGCCTTCAGGTGCTTTGGAGTATAGCTTGACTCCCTTTTCTTTGTGGCAGCCCCTGAGATGTTGGAACTCTGCTATCATGTCACCCCCTCACCCTTCTCTTCGTTAAACTACACATACCCAATTCCAGCAACCATTCCCTATATGTTTTAGCCTCCAGTCGCCCAATCATCTTTGTTGCCCTTCTCTGTACCCTTTCTAGAGTTTCAACATCTTTTTTACATCGTGGTGACCAAAACTGGATGCAGTATTCCAGGTGTGGCCTTACCAAGGCATTGTAAAGTGGTATTAGTACTACATGTGATCTTGATTCTGTCCCTCTGTTAATGCAGCCTAGCACTGTGTTGGCTTTTTTGTCAGCTGCAGCACACTGCTGGCTCATATTGAAGTGATTGTCTACTAGGACTCTGAGATCCCTTTCACAGTTACTACTATTAAGCAAGGTACCACCTGTACTATACCTGTACATTTGATTTTTCCTGCCTAAATGTAGAACCTTACTTTTTTCACCATTGAATTTCATTTTGTTAGATAGCGCCCAGTGTTCTAGTCTGTCCAGATCCTCCTGTATCTTAAGCCTATCTTCTGGAGTATTGGCTATTCCTGCCAGCTTGGTGTCATCTGCAAATTTGACGAATTCCCCTTCTATCCCCTCATCCAAATCGTTGATGAAGATGTTGAAGAGCACTGGGCCCAGAACAGAGCCCTGGGGCACCCCACTACACACTTCCTTCCATGTAGATGCGGTTCCATTGAGGACCACAGGCTGAGTACGGCCTGTCAGCCAGCTACGAATCCATCTGGTGGTGATGCTATCTAACCCTCATTTTTCTATCTTATCAAGTAGCAGGTTGTGATCTACTTTATCAAATGCCTTGCTGAAGTCCAAGTAAATTATATCTACAGCATTCCTCTGGTCCACTAATTTTGTCACTTGGTCAAAGAATGTAATAAGATTTGTCTGGCATGATCTGTTTTTGACAAACGCATGTTGACTTTTAGTGATGACTTTGTTTGCATCAAGGTGTTCGCTGATTTGTTGTTTGATTATCTCCCAGTCATTTCAGTATATTCAATGGCAGGGGATTGTGAACTGTAATCCAAATATCTTAAAGTCTAAGCTTTTTCAGAGACTAAAGTTAAGCAGTCTTTTGCCATGTATCCTAAAGAAGAGAAATGTGTAGTCCACCGAGTAATTCAGAAAACTATTATCTGTAAGCAAGTGTTCTAGAATAGCATGGGCTATCCTGAAAGTTGTAATTCATTAGTAGTTTATTAGATGAGGTCCAGAATATTGCATGATCTAGATCATTTTCTGGATGACAGCATACTGAATTCTATTCAGTACAATTCATGATTAAAATAGTGACAATGAGCTATTGTCTAATCTGTGAGCCATTCAATGTAGCAGAAGAGTTACTCTTTTTAAAGGCTTTTGTCCACTTTGCTTCTTAGAACCAACAGCTGTGGAGAAAATTGTGATGTATCCATTTTAAATATATAGGATTAAACACTGAAGAGTGCATAGAAATTTAACGAGTCTAATGTACCTGTCTTTCTCATACTTATCTTTTTCATTGTTTTATTACTCTCACAAGACCATGACTCCAAAAGTGCAGACGTTCAGTCCTTAAAAGGAAATGGATTTGAAAAAAAGAATAAACATTAAACTTGAATTAATAATAAGGGGATCAAATTCTAACAACCCTGTGACTACTTTCAGTGTTGAGGAATCCCATCAGGGCTCATGCTGACAAACTCTCTCTTCCTCCCATCAGTGTTTGAATTAAGTAATTAATGAGAAGGTTTAGCTATATGTCCCAGTGCAATAATCTGCTGGCCCCCTCTCCCCTGAGCTTAGAAAGGCTGAGCTTTAGTATATCTTTTTTTTGAGAGCTTTGCATCATTTCTCCTTCTATCCTTCAAAGCAAAATAAAAGAAGCAGTGATATGGGTGTGTATACATGTATATAAAACGGGTGAGGGGAGAGGAAGAAGGACAAGAAAAAAAAGAGGCAATTATGTTAACTGGATTTGTCCTAAACAAAATGTTCTTTAGAAGTGTGCATGGAGGCAGAGGGGAGGGTGAAAGAGTAAAAACCAACCTATAACTTCTCCTTTATATCCCTGATGCTTCCTGAGTAATTTGTCCTTCAAAGTTTATCACATACAACATTAATGAGCCTTGGCAACTCTTAGCCCTGATTGCAGCTGTATGCTGAAAGTTTTCATCATCAGTGAAATTAAACAACACCCGCCGCAAAAGCCTGTCCAGCCGGCTTCTTTATTCTCTCGCTCTTCTCTGTTCTTTGCTGTGCACAACGTAACGACCTTTTGTTATACCACAGGGTGCAGATCCAAAGTATTGCTGAAGCATTGCAGTGCCTGCCTCAGGGGTACAATATCAGCGGTATGATGGCCAAAGAATGCTATTTTTAGTTGAACAGTTCGGCAGATGGAGGCAGGAATACTCATATATCTGAAGGTTGAGGGTTTGAACCATTAATTTTGATAATGTATTTAACCCTGGGAACAATCAGAAACTGTAACTCTAAGGTTACAATGCTTTTGACCTTTAGAGAACAGAGGGCGCTCGGTACAGTAAACAATATATTACATTTCTACTTATTCTAATTCTCTCACACATATAAATTTCAGGACAGGGTTGACATTTGCTTTCCTCAGCTATTTTCGTGCAGGCCCTTAAAGTAAGTAGAAAAGAATGTGCAGGAGAGAGGCCGCTGTAATGCGACAGTCATGTAAATATGGCCTTTAAATAGCTAAGGCATTAAATGTAGCCTTTTATGAAGAAATATTATTCTCAAGAACCAGCATCTCATTTGTTCCTCCCTTTCTACCCCCCACCCCCACCCCATGGAAAAGTTGGTATATGAGCCGTGTCTCTTTAGGCATTTCCTGTATTGCTGTAAGCTTAAAGTGATTTTTATTGGGGTTAATGCTATCCAATAGGCTATCCTAGAGAAAAGACAATTGGGTTTGGCTTTAGCCTTTCATTGTATAAATGGGTCGTACCTGATTGTGGTTTTGTGAAATGGGACACACTCCACCACAGCAAATACAGCAGTTAGATATCACACAGCTTAAGTATTCCTAATTAAAGTATCTCCATGTGTCAGCATATTGGTAATGTTTTATTTTAATCCATTTATTTTGTTTATGAAACACTGACATATGTTTAGATTGTGAAATATATGAGCCTTAAAAATCACTTTATTGAGGAAAATTAATTCCTACAATGCTGTCTGGGTAATGTGTTCACTCACCCAGTCAGTCACTGGCGGGCCTGCCACTCTTAATGTTGCTTAGACACACTTTAACAGTTTTATCTGACATAACATTTCTCTGATGCAGCCAGCAACAATAATTTCCCCCCACAAATGCTAACGGGGTTTTCCTTTTATTTTTATTTGCAATCCAGTAAAGAATTGGGGTTTGGGGAGAAAGCAGAAAAAGAGATGGGAAGACTGTGGAAAAGATTCAAGTAAGACCAATCAAAATTAAAACCAGCTTCCTACCTTTTCAAAGTTTGACACTGCAATTTGTTTTTCAGCAGGTAGATTTTCAGGTCAATGCTGTGAGTGACTGACTGTCAGCAGGAATTCCACCAAGACAAGTAATTTCACTTAGGGTATTAGTGACAGATTGCTCACTTCTTCGTATCACTAGAGAAAATAAACTTAATATTACAGGCACAGTTTCTGTCTTCATTAGCCTTATAGAAACATTCTGCCTTGCGCTCGCTCTCTCTCTCTCTCTCTCTCTCTCTCTCTCTCTCTCTCTCTCCCCCTCCCCCATGAGCCTATTTTTCTATTATTTTAAACCAAATACTTCTGCTTATCATATCTCTGTTAAAGTGAATATTTTTTGCCAAGATTACCACTGTAAAAGACAGTCTGCTTGAATAAGCCTGTCCAAGTCAAATACAATTTCAAGTAGATTTGTTTCAGAAATGTACAGTGAAGTTCAGAGAGAAATTGCAGAATAATTCATTTTTGAATAATAATCCCTTTGGACTCAGTCCGGTGAAAGTGACTTAGCTGTGAGTCATTTAAGTTTCATTTGGCTTCAGTGGGTCTATCTTTGATTTAAATCATTGACATCAGTGACAGAAGAGAGACTATTCAAGGCCACCAGCATGGTAGTTTTTCCCAAACATAACTTGGAGATATTTCTTGCCTCTGTACTTGTACACTCAGCTGCAGTGGAGATGATCAGAATCAAGGTAGAAGTTAACTGTGAGTGGAAGAAGATGGAGAAAGGAGTTGTAATAAGAAGCTGGAATAAGTCTGAGTTTCAGTTCCTTCCTTCCTTCCTTCCTTCCTTCCTTCCTTCCTTCCTTCCTTCCTTCCTTCCTTCCTTCCTTCCTTCCCTCCCTCCCTCCCTCCCTCCCTCCCTCCCTCCCTCCCATCTTCCTCCCTTCCTCCCCTAATTTATATAGCGACCCATATCTCTTCAGATTCCAAAAACCAAGAGAGACATGCTTGGTCTTTACTGTTCCTCACCTAAAGCAGTTGTCTTTATTGTTCCTCAGCTACAGACAGAAATCTTTTCAAATCAAAGCAAACAAATTGCTTAATTAAAGATATACTCTGAGACAGGGGTCTTCAAACCTGGCCCTTTTATGACTTGTGGACTTCAACTCCAAGAATTCCTCAGCCAGGCACGCTGTCCGAGGAATTCTGGGAGTTGAAGTCCACAAGTCATAAAAGGGCCAAGTTTGAAGACCCCTGCTCTAAGAACTCCTAAGGAGGAGCTCTCTTGACTCTTTCCCTCCCAAGCAAGCTAAAGTTCGCTCTCTCTTGCTCCTCTGGAATGCAGCCCATCCCTTCAGTGAATCTGGATTACATTCCATCACATCTACAAGCAAGTGACTCTGGGCCACTTACAGCAAAACTGAAACAATAAGATGGAAAAAAAGATAGAATTTTAATTGATAGAATTTAATTTCACTTCCCACTAATGTAACCTTCTCAACTCAAAATATGGTTTAAATTCTGCTCAGTTTCCAAACAAGCCACTTTCAAATAATAGCTTAGCAAATGCATTTGACCAGAGTTATTTTTAAATCATTATCTCACATTCATAGAATGAAGCCAATTTTCATCGAGAATTAGTTAAAAATATGTTAATATGTTGCTTGGATTTGTTCAGGCTCATCCTTGATGTGATAAACAATAATGGATATGTGTGAAACTTACCTTTCTGCTCTATTAGTGCTTTAAGTCATCATAATTAAGATTTTCTGAGTGCATGGTTTCATACCAATCTATGGGGCCTGAAGGAATACAGTAGATTAAGTAATTCACATAGCCATTTTCCTGCAATAAATATAAGTACCTTGTGTGGAACATTACTTACTGTTTCCATGCTCCCACATGAGTAATTATTCTTCAAGTGGAAATCATGAATGTCCTGTCTAGATGTGATCTGGACAATAGTGGAATTGTGAGTGGCTGTAGGTAATTCTAGATCCTGGGTTGGGCCTTTCCCAGTTCAAGATTACTGAATGAAATAATAGGATTTAAAATTTATTTATTCCCAAAACAAAACAAGGTTTAATAGTGAACCAAAGTTAGAAATAAAACTAAAAAAAATGATAAAAATAAAAAGGCAATGATAGAAGTTTAGGATTTTAATATTTATGCTGGCTTTAGGCAGTCTGCCAGTTATGACAACCAATGCTGCACACTCTGATTCCCTGCTATCTCAGAAGAGGGCTCTAATAGCTTACTGGATCAAATCTCTTTCAAACCAAAAGACACTGACAATGTATAACATATGCTAATTCCTTTTGAGAAGTTTGAGTCTCGCAAATTGAAAGATAATTAGTGTTGATCTTAGCTTTGAATCTAACAGTTGGAATTTGGGTGTTTCTGTATTACAAATACAGTAGTAAACAAATTGCCTTCTGTTGTTAACCTTTCATTAGTGAAAAATTAATTGGGTATAATATGAACAATGATGTTTGAAAAAATTGTGGCAGAAAGAACTTGCAAACATCATTATGCATCCATATTATGCCAAGGCTCTGATATTGCTTATGAAATAATTGTAATATTAATGACTATCTTTAACATGATTACCTGAGTAGAGTAGTCCATGTAGTCCGTTTCAGTGAAGGAACCAGTATTGTGTGAGTGCCAAGGCATTTAGAAAATTAAGAAAGAGTGAAGAGACTCTTGACTATGTAAAACATGTACAAGGACACACCAGTCCTTGTCCCATCCAGTGAGTTTTAAAACCTCTGAAAGTCTTTGCTTGTACCCAGCATTCCTTCTGCGAATGAATGTCCAGATTAACTCCCAGAGGAATTGCCTTCACAGTGTTCTTTTATATTTCTGTGCCAGATGACTTACAGACTTTGTGAACTCTTTTGCTTGTGAAGTTTTCAAAAATAGCATACCTAAAAAGCATTAAAATTGTATTCTGCTGAATACAAAGCAGAATATTTAATTCTGTTCATATACAGCAAAATTTATTAAGATCAGAATGTAGTTATTTGAGCTTGAGTCATTGAAGCCTGTGTCAGAAGAATAGTTTCCACATTTTAAAGATCTTAGCTAAGGGTACATTTAGAGCTTGCATTGGCTTTCTCTTCGTTTTGTTTTCAGCTGTTATCCTCACATGCTATATTAAAGCTGTTCCCACAGATCATTTTAGGATAATTTTGTTGTCATTATTGCAAAGGGTTCTGAAGGGATTGGTGTGCATGCAGAAACCCTATAAAGTCTTTTCAGTCCTAGTTATAATATAATTGAAGTAATCAACTAAATATATAAATTCCAAGTAAGTAAATACCATGAAAATTTAAACTCCAAATGCACAAGGAAAATCTAGGCTGCATAGATGATTCTAAGAAGAAATCATTCTATGAAATCACCACCTCGATAAGCAATGGAAAACGAAGAGTTTAATTATTAGATGAGAGCATCAGTGTATTTGTAACGACGGGATGGCTGGTTTGTAACTTAAAGAGTCAGAAGGTCTTGCTTCATTGAGATATCTCAGTGGCACCATACAGATTGATGGAACTGGTGTCAAAACAACTATTCCCAATTCATTTGTTTCCCCCAGTATTTGAAGCAGAACCTTCTCCTGTGTGAGCCTCCCAATATTAAGATGAGCAAAGAAAGTTTTATTAAGGCAGACAGAGGTGCTCTTGTCCAGTTGAAAGAGTCATGTTGGCAGTTGTGATGTACTTAATTCAGTCTTGAATTTGGATGCCCAGGTTTTGGCAATGGCTGTTTGCATAACTCAGGCAATGTGCCAATTTTATCTGTTCCTGGAGATAGTACATTTACATATTATATTTGGCCCTGCTGATACATAGCTTAGCTGCATTCCATTGGGCTACTGTAATGCACTCTGCATAGGGCTTTTTTTAAAGTGTTTGGAAAATCCAGCTGATCCAGAAGGCTGTAGCCAGACAGACAGAAAGAACATGTGACTGATTCCCTTGTTGAAACAATCTCAGTGGCCACCAGGCTATTTCTAGACACAATTAAAAGTGCTGGTTATGATTTATAAAAGCCCTGTACAACTTGGGAACCAAGTATTTGGGGGGGGAAATTCCCATGTGAGTCTGCAGGTTTGAAGTTCCTCAGAAAAAATTCTTTCCTCTGTCACACAACCATTGGAGACACATTTGATAGTGACTTGAAAGAAGGCCTTTTCAATAAATTCTCCCAGATTGAAAATTCTTGCCAAGAGAAATCAGATTAGCTTGGCTGTCTTTCCGCTGGCAAAGATGTGTTTATTCAGTCAGGCTTTGGATGTTTTAGCTAATTAGTCACTAAAGTGTTTTCATTTGAGTCTTTATTTGTTACATTTTAATATTTTTTATTATGCCTTTGTTATTTTAAACTTTTTTTCCTGATATCTATCCTGAATGATGCTTTTTGTGGAAAGATGCAAGCAAGGTAGCTTATTAAAGAAATCCAAAATAAAAAAAGTGTATTGATGTTGACAGATTACAGGAAAAAAAATAGTGGAATTCAATTATACTATTCTCATTGATATACTACTGAATTGCATGACAGCTAAGAAGAAACAAAACTAGTTGGAACGTCATATATGCTACTTTGTTATCCATATGGATAAAAAAAAGTCGATCATGAATTACTTTGGAAATCAAAAGCAATAAACATCGGTTAACTTTTTGATTTTAAAGAATCATGTTTCCTTTTCCTGTTTCAGTTTCTTTACATTGGAGTAAGGTCTTCTGTATGTAAAGGAGTAGGATTAAGACAACACTATGCATTTTCTGTAGATAAAGTCACTGAATGATTTCTAGATTGGAATTATTTAAAAGTAGAAGTTATACACCATGTTTGATTGCCTAGTTTAGAAACAATGCATACCCAAACTTTCCCTTGATACTTTATTTTCTCTGCCACACAAACGCTATACTTAACATATAATATGTTTACCTATCAGATGTCACTGCAACCTCAGTGGGGAAAACCTTTTTTTTAATGATATGTTAATTGAATGGGATGCTAGAATGGCTTTTTTCCCCCTGAAGTACCCTAGCTGTGATAAAACTTCTCCTCATCAGTAGAACCAGCAGATTTTTTATAATATCCCTATCTGGTATCTTCAGTTACTGCTAGTGAAAAATACCACAGCAATTGCAAGCTACAGTATCTTACAAATCAGAGCCAATAGCTATAGAAATAGCTAAAGACATAGATAAATAAATTATGAATATCAGAATTTCATCTCCGGTGCTCTCAAATTTTATATACATTAACATATCTCCCTCTGTATTTGCAACTGAACTGATAGGTTATCTAATTTAACTTTCTCAGTTTATACTAGCAGGATTCCAGAACAGCAAAAATAAAAAGTTTATCAAGATTCTCAATCACTCAGGTCATGGATGCCCCAAAGGTGCTTTTCAAAAGGCAACTGGACTTTTTTGGTTGTTTCCTTGAAAATGTTTCGCTTCTCATCCAAGAAGCTTCTTCAGTTCTTCTTACTCCATTGTTACTGTGGCCAGCAAATAAAACCGTAAGCCTAATTCTAACTCTCAGACTTGGTTAGGGCTTGACTTGAGATTTGAATTTGTTGTAAGTGGAAATTTAGTGATCTGCTTTATAGTAAAATGATAGGAAGGACAGATTCAGGGCTTGTTGAGGGTAACCTGTTCCCCTGAAGAGTTGCTAGAGAAAAAGAGAAAATTGAGGAATGAAATTGAGGAGGCAAAGAGCAGGAAAAAAAAAACCTCTATAAGGAGAAAGCAGTATCAGTTAGGTAAAGGAAATAGAAAAGAAAAATCGAAGCAGAGAATTTTTGACCAGAATGTGCAAAAGTATAAATGTAACCTGTATCCCTCGTTCACTACCCTGAAATAGTTTTTTTATATCCTTAGATCCTTATGTAGGAGGGCATGCTTAGATGCTTTGCCCTCAACAATATTGACCAGAAAACTCAATAATATACCCTGTCAAGAGCACTTATGTGTGTGTTCAGTTACTGAAATTGAAATGCCCTATCTGTCACCATTGGAGGAAAGAGGTAGTTTCTCGTCTAATCACAAATTACTCAGACTTGTCCCAACAGTGGCTGTGTGGTTTCTATTAAATGAGGAAGATCACAAATTTTTTGGAAGGTGGTTAAATTCTGTGCAATAGCTATAGGAGTCAAAAATAGACTATGCAACCCAGTATACAAATTGTACTTGGCAAAGGTTACCACATGAGAGGCAAGGGGGATGCCAGTTGCCAACGGCTCCCTAGGACACACTATCTACCATAAAAAAACACACACAAACCGCTATCTGAACGCACTCTCACACCACCACCCAGCACAGATCAACTCCGTAGCCAAGACACTCATCTCCAGAACAAAACACCTAGCTGATGAACAACACCTAAAAACTGAACTACACACTCTCACTAATGTAGTAACAGCCAATGGATTCCAAAGAAACACGATTACCAACTTAATCCGAAGAGAGACACCCACAAAAACCCAAGACAGAGAACAAGAAAATGGCAAAGCCCTCCTCCCATACTTAAAAGGGACCACAGACAGAATCAGCAAGATCCTCCAAAAACACAACATCAAAACAGCATTCTACACAGACAGAAAAATATCCACCATCCTAAGAAACCCCAAAGACACAATTGGGTTAGAAAACCAAGGAGTATACGAAATCCCATGCACCACCTGCCCCACCACATACATCGGACAGACCAAGAGAAGAATAAGTGCACGCATTGAAGAGCACAAAAACTCACTCAGAAAGGGAGAACAAACTTCATCCCTGGTCCAACACTTTGAAGCCACGGGACATGAAATTGATTTTAAAAAAACCAAAACTATCGCCAAAATCGAACATTTTAACAACAGAATAATCAGAGAAGCCATTGAGATAGAAAAACGCCCCCACAGCATGAACAAACGAGATGATACCTCTCGCCTACCAGCCATTTGGAAACTCGCCTTGATTGACAGACGAGTCCCAACCACCAAGAATGAACACCAGACCCAAACTCATGATAACATCACATGACATCACCACCACACAACCATTCAAAAAGCAAATCTGAACCCACAATGATAACGATGCACAACCACAAAACAGAAACCTAACTACAGCTGCAACATCAGCCACTTTAAACCCCTCCAAACCACACAATAAGCAAACTGACACCCACTATAAAAACATGGCACCACCACAAACACGAAGCCAAACAAAAGCAGCACAACTCACCAGCTCAGATCTAAGGCTGGCAGCTGAGACCAGCCCATCCACTCAAAACACACCCCCACCCAATCAGAACACACCCACCATTCAAAACACACTCCCACCCAATCAGAACACACTTAATCCCCCACCCAATCAGAGCACACCTCCACCCACAGAACACACCCCCTCTGGCAGTTTAAAAAAGAGGAACAAACAGCCACTACCACATGCTTCTCCCAGAAGAAGGAAGCAGAAGCCACCAGCCTGGTGTGTGTGTGTGTTTTAAAAAATGGGATGTGAATCTACATGGAACTGTTTATAAGGGCACCTGGCCAGAAACCATCAAATCTGAATGTAGGTATATTTAGGTTATGTTGTAATCAGATAGGTTGTATTATAATATGGGTTTTTCCCTCCTTTTTGATCTTTGACTGTAAATGCTTTAATAATGAAAAGGAGATATTAAAATTTGGCTTTACCATTTTAAGCAACTAAAATGTCTTTATCACCATATAAGACAGCATATAACCTCCAAGGTCCCTTCCTATTATTATTATTATTATTATTATTATTATTATTATTATTATTATTATTATTGTTGTTGTTGTTGTTGTTGTTGTTGTTGTTGTTGTTGTTGTTGTTGTTGTTGCTGCTGCTGCTGCTGCAGCTGTTGCTGTTGCTGTTGCTGTTGCTATTATATGCTATAAGGACTGACCATGGGAATAATCACACAGGGGAGTAAGTGAAAAGTCAGGCCAAGGAAGGTACAGATGAGGAAGATACATATAAAGAAATGCATTCTATGAACCTGCATTTATTTTAACCTTTAAAATGATTTTGTTAAAATGTGAACAAGCAAGCACTAAGATTATAAACTTTTAACTAGATGTGAGCAATACAAATAATAATACTTTGGGCTCATTTAGGATAGCGGCTCTGATCGATCACTTCTAAAGCACTGTATTAGGCTTTAGCTTATCCCCTCGGCAAGACTTGTAAGTATTGTCATTACTATGCCCATTTTATAAATGATTTGTGGAAATTGGCAGCTTGTCTAAGGTCACTGATTGAGCATGTCTGAAGAATTGTTGACTTCCTAGTCAGATATATTTTAGATTCAGCCTTTTCTCATGCCCCTTAATAGCCTTTTTTTTCCTTGCAGATGAAAGGGAGGGGATGATTCCTAGTAATTTTAAAGCTCTTAAGCAACTTAACTGAGAGGCACTATAAACACATGAAAGAAGCATATGGTCACTCAGTTGAATGTTTGTTGCCTACAGAACAGGAACCTTTCAAACAATTTAGATGCAGAATCTGTTTTTAATCTTACCATTCCAAATCCCTCATTTAGGATGACAAGGTTAACCAAAGCTAATTAATAAAGCAAGTTAATCAGCAGACTAAATTATTGTGTGTGTGTGTGTGTGTGTGTGTGTGTGTGTGTGCGTGCTAGAACAATGATAGGAAGGTGACATTTCATCCCATTTCTTTGCAAGAGGATCTTTCCTTTAAAAATAGATAGCATATGTAGTCCGTTGAAAGATTGTTTTGCTTTTAGGAAAACAATGTAAGAACGGGAGGAAATTAGAAAGCATTCTGCATATCACTTCATAAAACCCTGGTGAAATGGGGGCAATTTCCATACTTCAGTTCCATCCTATTTCTATTCCCTAGCTTGGACCTTGGTCTCTGTGTATTCAGCATGTTGAATGCCAGGAGCTGAAGCAGCTGTTAGGCCATACTGGAAAGAAGCAGCCTGATGCATCCAGGACCTGGCTTTTCCTCTTGACATCTGGATGCTACTGGATTGTGAAGGCTGCCTGAGGCCAAGAGGCTGCAGGAGCCTTGTGGCTGTGAGTATAGGGTCTTTGCTGCTCTTTAAGTGATTAAGGCACTGAAGCAGCAATAATGCTGAATTATCGCTTGATTGCTTTCTTCTAAGGGATCTTGGGACAAAGAGATAGTCAAGGTGGAGTATTTACAGGAAAGTCATGTTCACAAAGACAAGGCTAATTGCTGTGTGTTTAAAATAAAGCCTTTCAACTTGACTTAATCCTTAGATAGTTTTGGACGAGGGGGGTGAGGGAAATGGACCCAGATCCCCCTTTTGGTCTCTTTTTCCTAGCAAAATGGTAAACAAAATCTTGATAGAGAAAAGCCAGATACTCATTTGAAAGCATTAGAGCGAAGAAGAGAAGACAAATTTCAGTTCATTCTCAAGGACAGACGGCCAACAAAATATGATAACATGAAATTCAAGGTGTATTGATATTTGCAGCAGCAGGAGAGGGACTAAAAATGTAAACGTTGTAACTGCAGCCGAAAGGTATGCAAGAATATTGGGCGCTGATTGGCTTCATTAGCTCACCTTATTGAATGAAGATGGGGCTGCAGTTGAAGAAATCCTATGTGCAGCATCACTTTGCAGTAGTATTATTTAAAAACAAATCATTTGCCAAATAAAATACCATTTAAAAATGAAACTGGAAAAATGTATTTTTCCACCCTGCTACATTCTTCTGTGTATAATGCATTGAGAACAATATGTAATTAAAAATGGTCTCCCTGACAGATATTCCCCCCCCCATTTGAATAATAGTGATTCTGTATTGAAGACCAATCTGTGGCTCTCAGTTAACCTCCACTATTCTAAAGGGGTTATATTTAATTAACACTGACTAAAGGCCTGACCTAAGAGGCAACTGAAAATGATTGAACTGCAGTTTCATAGCCAGAGCCTAGTCAGTTGGGAGAATAGTTGGGGGGAAAATTAGAAAGCACCATTTACTGAAAAATTCCTTCCAACTAAGCTGTATTTCAATGGACCATTTAATGCTCAGATGGACAAAGGTATTACTTCAGTCATTGAATTGTATCAAACCCTTTCTCAGAGGCCCTGTTTTTTTTTTTTAAAAAAAAAAACACTCTACAGGAAAAGCAGTATTCATAGCAGAGCAGCACTCAGTCTGTTGGAAAAAAGAAAAAAAAAGTGAAATGGGGTGAGACCTAGTAACCAAGTTACTGTGTACTTTTGCTTTATCCTCAGATGGGTTTCCTAAGAGATCTGTAGTTCTGATTTTAGGACCGTCGTAAAGTGTACAGCACAATGTTGTCTCAACTTCCATTCCCCTATTTATTACTTTGTCTCTTTTCATATGAAGCCCAGTCTCTCTCTCTCTCTCTCTCTCTCTCTCTCTCTCTCTCTCTCTCTCTCTCTCTCTCTCTCTCTCTCCTCCCTCCCTCCCCCCCTCTCTCAGCCAGGTCTCTAGGTATTGATGGGAACAATCAATATTTCTTAAAATAATTTGCCAAACTACTTTTCATCCTTGCTTCTTCTGGTTTTTTTTTTAATGCTGACTTTAGGAATTCCTGTTCGGATTGCTGTAAGTTGGCAATAGATTAGATGGTGCTTAGTTTGGAGTAGAGCAATGCTGGACTTGATTGGTTATTCCTCTGCTTCTTGAGCTTCCCTTCTGCGCAGAAGAGTGCCATGCTGTGTGTGGGTCTCCCTGTACCTGCCTTTTCCTTTGGGACATTGGTCCCACCTCAATGATAGTTGTGTTTGTTTTCCCTCATGGATGCCATCCTGCATTCTGCTGCTTTAATTTTATGCAATCTCCTTATTTTTCTGATTCTTCTGGCTTTATATTTTTCATTTTTTTAACATTATACCAATGCTGTCACACTAAGCAGAATCATCATCATCATCATCATCATCTTCATCATCATCATCATCTATTTTATTTATTTAGTGTATGGCATTTACAGAGGTCATGGAGTCATCATCGTGTCTTCAAAGGAGTGATTAATATATGTATTGGACTGTCCCTTCTTTTCAAACCCCTTTGAACCCATGCAATTAGCAGCCTTTTTAAGGAGCTTGATGCACAATGCTTATCTAGAGGTTTTTCTTTATAACTTGTGGAAGCAAGGGGAAATATTGCCTATGGAGGTAGAAAACAAGTAAGCTCAGAGAGCACCAAGGACTCCTTAGATCAACTGTGCAATTTAAATAAGTTCTTGTTCTAAATGTTTGACATTGTACATTTTAAAATATATACTTTATGTACATATATAAGGAAATAGGAGCAAAGATCCAAGAGCTCAGGTAGAAATGCTTACACAAGCCCATGACCAGCTGAGAGGAGGGACATGGCAAGCCATGCAGCCAATAAGAGTGCAACTCTTATCTAAATTGGAAGGGAACTCTTGGAACAAACTTCCTTGAAGGGTTTAAGGCAGCTCCTCCAGAAAAATCTCACTTTTAAATCAAAGTTGGAAAGCAGGGTCAGGGACTGCTTTTCCAATGGGTTGAAAGTGGGAAGATGATGATTACCCATTATTGCATTGCAGAAGAGTTAGGTGATCTGTACTTATTTATTTATTTTTTATTTATTTTATTGGATTTATATACCGCCCTTTCCTGAAGGACTCAGGGCGGTTTACAGGGTATTTGAAACAAGGAATACAAAAGTTAAAAACAATTTAAAAAGATTAAATCAATCCCTGAACAAAAGTAAAAACCCCAATTAAAATTAAAATTCTCAGCCTGGGCCAGAGAGCTCGAAGAGCCAGGTCTTCAGGTCCCGGCGAAATGAACGAAGGTCGGGGGCAGTCCTAAGCTCCATGGGCAGCTGGTTCCAGAGGGCAGGTGCACCCACTGAGAAGGCCCTCCCCCTGGGTGTTATCTGCCGGCAATCTTTTACCGGCGGCACCCTGAGAAGACCCTCCCTGTGGGAGTGCACTGGACGAAGGGAACTTGATGCTGGCAGCAGGTGTTCCCTCAGATATCCCGGACCCAAGCCATTTAGGGCTTTATAGGTCATCACCAGCACCTTGAATCTCACCCCGAGGGCAACCGGAAGCCAATGCAGCTCGCGGAGTAGAGGTGTTACATGGGAGTATCGGGAAACCCCCATCACAACTCACGCGGCCGCATTCTGCACCAGCTGAAGCCTCCGAGTGGTCCTCAAGGGCAGCCCCATGTAGAGAGCGTTGCAGTAGTCTAAACGGGAGGTCACGAACGCATGAGTGACTGTGCGTAGGGCATCTCGGTCCAGGTAGGGTCGCAACTGGCGCACCAGGCGAACCTGGGCAAAAGCCCCCCTGGTCACGACTCATATATGATCTTCAAAATTGAGCCGTGAATCCAGGAGGACGTCCAAGTTGTGAGCCCTATCAATGGGGGTAACACCTCACCCCCCATCATTAAAGGTGGAATAGTCTGGTTAACCCGATATGCCGATATGCACAGCCACTCAGTCTTGGCAGGATTGAGACGAAGCCTGTTTCTCCCCAACCAGACCTGGACCACCTCCAGGCAACGGGACATCACGGTGAGGGCATCGCTGGGTTGGTTCGGGGTGGAGAGAAAAAGTTGGGTATCATCAGCGTACTGATGATACCCCACCCCAAAACCACGAATGATCTCGCCCAGCAGCTTCATATAGATGTTGAACAGGAGGGGCGAGAGAACCGACCCCTGAGGAACTCCACAAACGAGAGGCCTTGGGGTGGATCTCTGCCCTCCCATCAACACCGACTGCGAACGGCCCAGGAGATAGGAGGAGAACCACCATAAAACGGTGCCTCCCACTCCCAACCCCCTGAGACGCCGCAGTAGGATACGATGGCCGATGGTATCAAAAGCCACTGAGAGATCTAATAGGACTAGGACAGAGGAACATCCCCTGTCCCGAGCCCGCCAGAGATCATTCACCAGCGTGACCAATGCCGTCTCCGTGCTGTACCCGGGCCTGAAACCCGATTGGTACTGGTCCAGATAATCAGTTTCCTCCAGGAACAGAGGAAGCTGATGCGCCACCACACTCTCAACAACCTTCGCCAAAAAGTGAAGGTTGGAGACTGGATGATAGTTATTTAAAACAGCTGGGTCCAGGACAGGCTTTTTGAGGAGGGGTCTCACCACTGCCTCCTTCAAGGCGGCGGGGAAGACACCCTCCTTCAAAGAAGCAGTTATTACTGCCTGGAACCAGCCTCGTGTCTCCTCCCGGGCCGCATAAACCAGCCAGGTGGGGCATGGATCCAACAAACAGGTGGCGGAGCTCAGCCTCCCCATGATCCTGTCCACATCATTAGGGAAACAGGATCGAACTCAGTCCAGATAACATGCTCAAGACCGTCTGATTCTTCCACATCAGACTCCGCCCAGTCAGAGTCCAGGCCGGCCCGGATCTGAGCGATTTTGTCTGTCAGATGATAACTAAACTCCTCGGCCCGTCCCTATAAGGGATCCTCCCTCACCTCCTGGTTAAGGAGGGAGCGAGTCACCCTAAACAGGGTGGCCGGGCGATTATCTGTGGACGCGATGAGGGCAGCGAAGTAATTAGACTTCGCCGTCCTCATCGCCGCAAGATAAGACCTTATAAAGGTTCTTAGCTGCAATCGGTCAGATTCTGATCGGCTGGACCTCCAACCGCTCTCTAGACCCCGTCTCCAACGCTTCATCTCTAGGAGCTCCACAGAAAACCATGGAGTCCAGCGGGATCTGCACCAGGTCAGGGGTCGCAAGGGTACAACACAGTCGAGTGCCCTGGCGGCCGCCCTGGTGATGGTTAAACAGGTTATGCAGATATATCCTTTATGACTATGTTGCATTTCCCCACTACCCTTTCTGTTAAAGCACAAGATTCTAAACTACAAATAAGTAAGTATATACAAACTTCAAGATATTTAGGTAAATTACATTCCAACACTTCCTTCCTCTTCTTAAACTAAGGTTTCTTTTTTTCTGTTCCCTGTTCTTTTTTTCTACATATTACCAAAGTTGTAGCCAAGACAATTCATTCATTCCTGGTCATTAAAGGATAACTGACTGACCTTTTTTTTTGGATAGTCCTTTAATTCAGCTCATTCACAAGAAGATGAAGTATCTTCTGTATTTCAATGTTAATTTTTTGTGTAGTATATATAGCTAATATTTAAAGATTAAGCATCACTTTCAGCAAATATCTTCTGGTTATTATAGATAGTATATTGAAAGGGATATAGGTACAGGTAATATCTCAGAACATTCAGCAGGCATTCACTAACAGAGGGTTGCAGAATTGAACTGATTTTCTACAAGTGGTGATTTTTGTTGCCAAGATCTACAAAAATACAGTTTTTTTTGACAGATTGCAGTTTGCTAAATCTAGTAGCAGTCACTTTGAGGGAATCTGACTATAATTTTCACAGATCTCCTTGGTGTTATTTCCATAATTCTGTTTCCATCATTTTCATAATTTTGTTATGGAAATAGTCATTTGTTCACTTTAGAGCAGGGCTCTTCAAACTTGGCCCTTTTATGACTTGTGGACTTCAACTCCCAGAATTCCTCAGCCAGGGTGCCTGGCTGAGGAATTCTGGGAGTTGAAGTCCACAAATCATAAAAGGGCCAAGTTTGAAGAGCCCTGCTTTAGAGTAAATGGATAATATTTTGACAATAGGAGTCCCAAGGAGCACAGATGACACTACAAATGCATGTAGATGTATTATACACACAAAGACAAAAATGCTATATTTTTGACTTTTCTGATTCCTTTCTGATGTTTCTTGTTCCTCCATCCCTTAAGTCCTTTGTCTCAGTCAAATGAATTAGGACAATTTTATTTTCTCTTCTGATTTTCTTTCTGTATTACATTACTTTAATTTTTTTGCTTCCTTATTATCTTTTTTTCTGTCCTTTACTTTATTCTCTTTTGTGTCCTCTGAGAAGAAACCAAAGATATAGCATTTTTGTCTTTGTGTGTGTAATAAATCTACATGTATTTGTGGTCTCATCTGTGTTCCTTGGGATTCCTGTGGCCAAAATATTTCCATATTGTATCACAAAGACCAAACTTTAGTTATTTCAATCAGATAATTTCCATTGTATAAAGTATAGACTTTTTTGTCAATTTAAATATGTAACAAAACAGTTGTTTTATTTCAGATGCAAAGTGAGGAAAGTGCTGTGTGCCAAATTCTTGTGATAGCTGAAGGGTCTGGCAGCTATTTTTGGTTTATCCAAGTGAATAAATGTGCTTTTGGGGTGCGCTTTTGATTTTATAGTAAACTTGTTGTGAACAGGTAATTCAAGGAAGTTATAGTTAAACATTATAACTGAAACTGTCCTATGTAATTTGGCTGTTCTCAGGGAGCACAATACCCTTCAATTTACTTTGTCAAAGTTGCAGTTCAGAAAAAAAGTATTAAAGCCCTCTGTTGAAGATCATACTGTGTACATAAGTCATAGAAGAGGTGCTTCTGTTTATTCTCTGGCTATAAATGAAGTGATTCTGATGCTCTTTTACCCAGAACCCTTCCACATTTCATTACTAGCACTGGGAAAACTACTTACATAAGCCAGCATGCATAACTCAGTTGCCATGTAAAATGCTGATGTTGTATAGTTAGCATTTTTACATATGTACAGCTATGGAGCAAGGCAGTATATTTTGTAATCTTTCATGTGAAGAAATGCAGATGTATTAGCCCCAAAATAATAATTGTAAAGGTAGAGAGTCCCATATCTACTATCCTCTTTTTATGACACTTCAAAAGAAAGGTAGAGTATAACATTTTGCCCCCTTATTGTTCTATTGCAACAGTACAAAAAACTGTGTGAAGGAGTATTTGTTTCCTGATGCCACTGTATCTTCAAGAAGTACTGCATTGCATGTTATCTTGGGGGGGGGGGGGAAGGGATAATGTCCTAGAGTTGCTTGAAGAATTTGTTTCTGACTAATTCTGATACATGCTGTTTTGGTTTGAAACATCTGGGCTAGAGAATCATATTTCAGGATCACCAACTCTGATTCAAGACTGACCTGACCCAAATTTTTCAGGCAGATCGGAACATAGCCATCATCAGAATCTCTACATTTAATATTGTCCTGCAATTTGTGGTAAAAAAAATCTAGCTGGACAGTTAATACATGTGATCCTTTTTGCTTCCAAAGAGAGAGAATTAGGAACAGAAATTCATGCATGATTGAATTTCTGTCTTATTTTTATTATTACATATGTGATGGAAAAGAAACTATTGTACCTTCTCCCACCCCACACATACACCCCACACACTGTAGGTTGACAAAGAGCAGGAAATATTAACTATAGAAGACAATTCTAAAGGTGAGGTAAATTACACAGTTTTGCTAATATTTGTGGTAATGGAATAGATACGACACTTTCAAAATGAATTAGATTGTTGTTGATATAAAGTTACCACCAAATACGAGGTCATTAAAAAACCCTAACAAAATGGAAAATCTGATCTCCCTTTTTCAAGGTCACTAATAAATTCATTTTACTAAATAGATAAGGAGAATAAAAAGGGTGTTTTATTTTCTGTTTTTAGGATTTTTGCATAAATAGGTAGCCCACATTTGATCCCTAGCAAAGACTAAGATTTCAGGATCCAGTACAAGTTGGTTACTGAGACCAAAGGTTTATTCTTCTAAGCTTTCGGTCTTGTGCTGGAGAACTTCAGAGAACTTCTCTCTATCCAGAATATATGCATGGGGCTGTGCTACACGTGTTGTAGAACAGCTCAGTGCACATATTCTGGAGAGAGAGGGAAGTTTCCTGACAATGGACTCAGCATAAGCCTGAAAGCTTGGAAGAATAAAGCTTTGGCCCCAATAACTGACTCAGATTGGATCCTGCAACATTATCTGGAGACATGTATATTTACCTTAATTCTAAGACTGCTTGATCTTTAGGTGCAAGTATATCATCACAGAAATGTATATACTGTATGTCTCAGCAGGACTTAAGTCATTTAGAATTCTGTGGTAATTATCTTTACTCCTACAACAAGCGAGTGTTTTTTTTTAAAAAAGGTAAAGGTTTTTTGTACATTTTGCATTTCTGATTGTACTGGCATTTTTATAACTGATTTATTGTAGTTAGCATTATGAATTACTACTTTTTTAAACACAGAAACCACATATGGCAGGGGTGTCAAACTCAATTTCATTGAGGGCCACATCAGCATTGTGGTTGCCCTTGGGGGGCCAGGTGGGTGTGGCTGGGATGGGTGTCGCCTACTGGGTGGGTGTGGCTAGGGTGGGCATGGCCTACTGGGTGTGCATGGCCAGCTCGACATCACTTGCTTCAGGGATTCCTGGGTAGGACTGGGGCAGTTCTGAGGGTCTCTGGCAGAGGAAGGTGGGACCGGGGCAAGTGCCGGGACATGGTCCCTCCCACCCTCTCTCCCTTCCATCCTCTGTTCTTTCCTCCCTCCCTCCCACCCTCCATTCCTTCCTCCCTCTGTTCCTTCCTTCTTCCCTTCCTTTCTCTGTTCCTTCCTTCTTCCCTTCCACCCTCCCTTCCTTTGCCTTCTCATCTCTTTCCTTCCCCTGCACTCTGGGAGGGGGAGGGATTGCCAGCACTAATATGCTGCTGCTGCCCATTCCTATACTATGTGGGTGGGTGGGGGCAATCCTGTTGAAAGGAAAGCCTCATGGCTGCAAGGCTGGAAGTGCTGGTGGGGGTGGGGGTGGGCGCTGATCTACAACCTGGTTGTGTCCATCAAAGCCAGAACACACACAGCCTAAGATCGACTGGAACCAGCAAGGAGTTGCCCTGCCACCTCTGTCCTCTCTGGAGAGAAAATAAAAAACCCTTTTTGCCTTCCTACCTCATTCTCCATCCTTCTGGCTTGTCTCTCCAGAAAAGAGAAACTAAAATCTTCTTCCCCCAGCCAATCTTCTCTTCCCCTTTAAAAATTCCTCCCCAAGAGCCTTGTCCTGCCCCCAGCCTCCGCGGAGACCTCGGGAGCTCCCGACCTCTCTGCCGAAACATCAGAACTCTGGCAAAGGCTCCCAGGCAGCGCCGATCCCTCCCCCAATTCCCATCTCCACTACACTTCCTTCCTTCTCATCTCTTTCCTTCCTCCACGCTCAGGAAGGGGTGATGGGAGAGGGAGAGATTGCCACTGCTGCCATGTTGCTGCCAGTCTTGTTATCCCGCATGGGGGGGTGTCTGTCCCAGTGAAAGGAAAGCCTCATGGCTGCAAGGCTGGAAGTGCTGGTGGGGGTGGGGGTTGGTGCTGATCTACAACCTGGTTGCGTCCATCAAAGCCAGAACGCACTCAGCCTAAGATCCACTGGAATCAGCAAGGAGCTGCCTTGCCACCTCTGCCCCGCCCCCCGAGTGTGCACACAGGAGACAGCCAGTGCCGGAGTCCTGGGTGAAGTCAGCAGGGACACTGGACTCTGCTTGCGCGTGCATGCAGGGGGTGGGGCTGCCCCGTGGATTTAATGCTGAGCGTGTTTGGCTTTGATGGCTGCAACCAGGTTGTAGATCAGTGCCCGGTCGGCCTGGGCCGGGCCAAGGTGCAGCGGGCCAGTCCTTCGCTCTTTTCAAAGCAGGTCCCCGGGCCGGATGGAACCACATGTCGGGCTGGATCCGGCCCGCGGGCCTTGTGTTTGACATGTCTGACATACGGTGTCAGATGGATACTGTAGCATTCAAAACAAAAATTAATGTGTGTCTCTTTTAAGTTTGTGGCATATTATCTGGGTCTACCAATATTTATATTACTGGCCAGCCTCACTCTCCTCTGCAGTAATCCTGGACAGGCTGATTCTTGTGGAACATAATGCAAGAAATCAACATTTAATAAAGGACTAGGCAGGTTTCTCTAATTGTGGATGCTTTTGCATGCAGTTTTGCCCTTTTCTGGAATCATCATTATCATCATCATCATCATCATCCCCAGCAGAGGTCAGCAGCTTTGCCACTGAGTTATTTTATGAAACCTTTTAACATCTGTCCCATGGTCTGCTGACTTCATTAGCAGTTCAGAGATCTCCGTGTGCTTAGAGCCATCCCAGCTCTTGTTCATCTTCACAGCTGTGAATCAATTCAGGCTTTCCAAAACAGGGCAACCAGATGGATAATAGAAATAACTGGATAACAACAAGAAGGGAAGCAACAAGTGAAGAAACAAATGTCTTGAGTTCCAAGATAATTCGGAGGAGTTGTTTTGGGGCTTCTTTTTTCTTTTAACAATTACAATTGCCAGTCTGTTCTTAAGAAACAAGGAGAAATGGCATTTGGCTCAAAAAAGGAAAGTCTATTCATATCTGTGTGGGAACCTAATCAGGCTCTTGTTTCCAGTGACGATAGCTCCCCAGTTGAACCAGGTCTGTGACAAGAATACTTCTTTTGTATGCCGATTAATGTGGAAGCGATAAAATTTCCTATAAGAGACATATGTGTTTACATCTCAAGATGTGTTGTTTGACAAAAAGCTTTGTTCTTTGCATATTTCTCTTGCAGAGCTTCATGTTGAGTTGTTTTTCTGGAAAGCTTTGATTAGCTAGAATTAGTTTGCCAAAGTAAAATAGATATTTGTTTCATGAGTCCTCTTGCTGAGCTGTAAATTGTAGTCAAATGTATGAAGAGTGACAGAAAGAAAGTGCTTATTTGAATCTCTGGCCAATGTTAGGCATATACATAAATACAAGCAACCATTTCAAAAGAATAGCAGAGAAATATCCATATTTTGTGATCTAGTACATGACGGGATCCATATATATCCAAACACAAAATACTCTTATTTTACATCAGATACTGGTGTAATATTTAAATAATGAAAACTCTGACTAGTGAATATGCTTTTTTTCTGTCAAGCCGGACAAAAGATACAAACACACACACGCATGCACATGCACACAAACAGAGGGTATGAATTGGAGTATGTCTGTTGTAGAAGTAAGGATACAAAGTTATGTAGAGTTAGAAAGAATGATGGGGAGGTATAGAGGTAAGTAAGCCTAAACTGCCATTTCTCCCCTAATTCCTCACTGTTTTCTGCTACCATTACTTATATTTTTTTATGCTTTGTATAATATTGCTTATCCTGAAAGGGAAAGAATGTATATATGGATATGGGTATGTATATATATGTATACTTATAATAGTTTCCACCCTGACATTTCCAGGGTGATCTGTTTTTCTCTCTGGCTTAATGAGAGAGATGGCTTTCATTCTGTGAAAAGTTACTCAGTAGAGTAAGATCCACTCCAAGTAAGTAGACTAAGGAGAATGATTCACAATCTACCCCTTGTCTTTGTAAATATTGATCTTCCAGTTAAACAATACTCTAGATATAAGCCACTTTTTCCGTAGACTTTGGCAACTTCTTCAGCAAGTGCTTTTCAACTTGCAAGTTCTATATTTTATCCCTCAAAAGACATTTAACTTAGGAGGGAGGGAGGGAGGGAGGGAGGGAGGAGAGAGAGAGAGAGAGAGAGAGAGAGAGAGAGAGAGAGAGAGAGAGAGAGAGAGAGAGAGAGAGAGAGAAGTCACTTCTCCTTCTCTCTCAGTATTGTTGGGGTTGTGCTGTTCGCATTGTGAAGGAAATTCCTACCAATGTCAGCAGGATTTTCTTACCATTGCAGAGGTGTCTGAAACAGAAGAAGGCAGAGGATTCAGATAGCTATCCTGTAGGCAAAAAATGCAACGTCTCTTCCACCCCACCCTCATGTTTCAGTTCAATGTGAAATGCATGATTCTTACATCTATTTGGTCCTTTGTCTACACTTCCTAAATAGCCTTAGAAAACTTTTATATGTCAGATGTCTCTTATGAACTGGGGGCGGGGGGGGGGGGCAACATGGATGCAACCCCTGCATTTTACTAGTTATTTTTGTCAGCCCAGTTACTTACTCTCAGCCCTTGATATGGCTCCTAATGAGGAACAACAGCTGTATTTATAGAGAGCCTGGTTCATACAAGACATTCCTTATGAAAACATATTCCTAGATAGCGTTGCATGAGGAAAGCTGATATAAACTAGCTTATGAAATTGTTAGCATGTTTAGCAGGCACTAATTAGTACAGTTTTAAAACTTTAGGATTATTTGTTTCATATACTTCCTGTTCATAGACTACATTATTTAGATTCCATTTTCTATTACATTATTAATATTTAGCCCAAGTTAAAACTGAATACTTGTAAATAGCAGTAGCTCTTAGACTTATATACTGCCCCATTGGGTAGTTTACAGAGTCAGCATATTGCCCCCAACAAGCTGTCTCCTCATTTTGCATACCTTGGAAGGATGGAAGGCTGAGTCAAACTTGAGCCCCATCAGGATCGACCCATAACAGGACTCTTTAAAAGGTATAATAACATTTCAGTTTTTATTAACACAATATTTATATTTAGCTAACATGATCTTTGTTGTTGTTGTTAGTTGCGAAGTCATGTCCGACCCATCGCGACCCCATGGACAACGTTCCTCCAGGCCCTCCTGTCCTCCACCATCCTCTGGAGTCCATCTAAGCTCACGCCTACCGCTTCAGTGACTCCATCCAGCCACCTCATTCTCTGTCGTCCCCTTCTTCTATTGCCCTCAATCTTTCCCAGCATTAGGCTCTTCTCCAGTGAGTCCTTCCTTCTCATTAGGTGGCCAAATTATTTGAGTTTTAGCTTCAGGATCTTACTGACATGTTATATAAAAATTGTGGTTTTGTTGCAATATTATTTTGGATGTAGAAACATTAATATTTACAATATATACATTCATAACAGGTAACATACGTTCAAATGAGATTGTTAAAGGTATAAAATGTGCATGGAAAAGATGCCCCAAACCTGTTATTTCAGCTTTTCCTTTATATCAGAACAATTTTTAAAGTATGTAATTTAATCGAGTTAATAACTTTTAAACTTCTGCTATCTACAAATGATGTATGCAGTTGTAAGTGGGATTTATCATTTTTTTCAAAGAACCCGGATGCTGAGCAGAGAGCTGTTTTTCTAACAAGAGTATCTGGCTCCCTTGACATGCCCTTGTGCAGCAACAGAGCAGTTCTGGAGTTGCCTCTGAATTGTCACACAGTTAAGTTGCTGATGAGTTTTTAGCTTCTTTTAAAATTGCCTCCATTTGTGGAGACACAGTTTATCCCTCATGTCACCTCTTTAAATTTTATGGAATTGAATGCTCCTGGGGTTGTGCATAGTTAAGGATCCATAGAAGTTTTTTTTTTTTTAAACTCATGCCATGCTAAATTTCTTAGGCTGGGATTGAAAGAGGTGCTCAAGGTCACTAGGAAAAATTTAATCCAGCCCCCTGGAACCTCAAGCATTTTAAGGAGATTGAAATAGCTACTTCACGTCACAAAGTGTTTTCAAAATCACTTTGGTTTACCTTAGCCTGGTGTACTCATAATTAATGAAAATAAGTGGCATCTTCTTGCATTTTAGCATCATACTGCATGCTCGGCCCCTTTGGGACGTGCACAATGCAATGATGCATATTGAAAAGAGATGGGGTTTCTATTGCTAGTGTACCTTCATTGGTCTGATCCCTGTTCCCCATATGGAAATCCATTGAACTAAACCATATATATAATTGTAAAAATAGAAAGCAGAAGTCCAAGAAATCACAACTTGTTCAGACAAGTTAATTCACTGCAGTAGCTTCCCACGGTCCATTGTTTCATCTATGGCAAATAACAGTGATCTTTACTGAATCCTATAACATTTAGCTTCCTTATTTGTTTCTGAATTTTAAAATGCTTGATTCAAATGCTGGTTATGATTTGTTGTTGTTAGCTGCAAAGTTATGTCGGACCCATCACGACCCCATGGACAATGTTCCTCCAGGCCTTTCTGTCCTCTGCCATCTTCTGGAGTCCATTTAAGCTCACGCCTACTGCTTCAGTGACTCCATCCAGCCACCTCATTCTCTGTCGTCCCCTTCTTCTCTTGCCCTCAATCTTTCCCAGCATTAGGCTCTTCTCCAGTGAGTCCTTCCTTCTCATTAGGTGGCCAAGGTATTTGAGTTTTAGCTTCAGGATCTGGCCTTCTAAAGAGCAGTCAGGGTTGATCTCCTCTAGGACTGACCGGTTTGATCGCCTTGCAGTCCAAGGGACTCGCAGGAGTCTTCTCCAACACCATAGTTCAAAGGCCTCAATTCTTTGGCGCTCAGCCTTTCTTATGGTCCAACTTTCACTGCCATACATTGCAACTGGGAAGACCATAGCCTTGACTATACGGACTTTTGTTGACAGGGTGATGTCTCTGCTTTTTAGTGTGCTGTCTGGATTTGCCATTGCTTTCCTCCCCAGGAGCAAGCGTCTTTTAATTTCTTGGCTACAGTCCCCGTCTGCAGTGATCTTGGAGTGCAGGAAAATAAAATATGTTACTACCTCCATTTCTTCCCCATCTATTTACCAGGAATTGAAAGGGCCGGATGCCATGATCATGGTTTTCTTAATGCTGAGTTTCAACCCAAGTTTTGCACTCTCCTTCTTCACCCGCAACAAGAGGCTCTTTAGTTCCTCTTCACTTTCTGCCACTACAGTGGTATCATCTGCATATCTTAGGTTGTTAATATTTCTCCTGGCAATCTTAATTCCAACTTTTGATTCATCTAGCCCTGCCTTTCTCATGATGTGCTCTGCATATAAGTTAAACAGGCAGGGTGACAGTATACAGCCTTGCCGGACTCCTTTCCCAATTTTGAACCAATCAGTGGTTCTGTGTCCAGTTCTCACTGTTGCTTCTTGATCTGCATATAGGCTTCTCAAGAGACAAATAAGATGGTCTGGTACTCCCATCTCTTTAAGAACTTGCCACGGTTTGTTGTGATCCACACAATCAAATGCTTTAGCATAGTCAATGAAGCAGAAGTAGATGTTTTTCTGGAACTCCCTAGCTTTCTCCATGATCCAGCATATGTTGGCAATTTGATCTCTAGTTCCTCTGCCTCTTCAAAATCCTGCCTGTAGTTATGATAGTTCTCAATCCACATACTGCTGGAGTCTAGCTTGTAGGATTTTAAGCATGACTTTACTAGCATGTGAAATGAGTGCAATGGTGCGATAGTTTGAACATTCTTTGGCACTGCCTTTCTTTGGAATTGGAATGTAAACTGATCTTTTCCAATCCTGTGGCCACTGTTGAGTTTTCCAAATTTGCTGGCAAATTGAGTGTAGCACTTTTACTGCACCATCTGTTAAGATTTTTAATAGCTCAGCTGGAATACTGTCACCACAACTAGCTTTGTTGTTGCTCAGTTTTTCTAAGGCCCACTTCACTTCACATTCTAGGATGTCTGGCTCGAGGTTAGTGACCACCATATTGTGGTTATCAGGGGTGTTAAGCTCGTTCTTGTATAGTTCTTCAGTGTAATTTTGCCACCTCTTCTTAATCTCTTCTGCCTCTGTTAGGTCCCTGCCATTTTGGTCCTTTGTCATGCCTATTTTTGCATTAAATGTTCCCTTCATCTCTCCAATTTTCTTGAAGAGATCTCTGGTCCTCCCCATTCTATTATTTTCTATTTCTTTACACTGTTCATTTAAGAAGGCATTCTTATCTCTTCTAGCTATTCTCTGGAATTCTGCATTCAATTGGGTGTATCTTTCTTTTTCTCCCTTGCCTTTTGCTTCCCTCCTTTCCTCAGCTATTTGCAAAGCTTCCACAGACAGCCATTTTGCTTTCTTGCATTTCTTTTTCTTTGGGATAGTTTTAGTTGCTACTTCTTGTACAATGTTGTGAACCTCCATCCATAGTTCTTCAGGCACTCTGTCTTAAATCTATTTGTCACCTCTACTGTATATTCAACAGGGATATGATTTAATTCATACCTGAGTGGCCTAGTGCTTTTCCCTACTTTCTTCAGTTTAAGCCTAAACTTTGCAACGAGAAGCTCATGGTCTGAGCCACAGTCAGCTCCTGTTCTTGTTTTTACTGACTGCATAGAGCTTCCCCATCCTTGGCTGAAGAGCACAATCTGATTTCTGTGTTGACCGTCTGGTGATGTCCTTGTGTAGAGCCATCTCTTGGGTTGTTGGAAAAGAGCGTTTACTATGACCATCATCATGATCTACGGTATTATTATGTATCTCCCATGATATTTGCCCAATTGGCACACTCTTGGGTTCCTTCAATTAAATAATGTCATCTATCAAGACCTAGGGAGTGTGTTTTCTTTATTGTGGTGCCTGCCCCCTGGAACAAGATACCTTCTGAGATCAACATACTGCTGATGTTTCAGAGGGCCATAAAGACCTGCTTGGAGTCCCTTTATGGGATGTTATAGGTTGTCTGCCAGGCTCACCATCTTGTTTCTTTTATAATTTTTTAAGTTAGTCTTGTTGCTGTTGTCTGTTAGTTCTTATTATACCATTTTAACTTGTTTAATACACAGGAACTTGCCCAGATTTGCTTGGAATTGGATGGCATAAAATCAAACAATAAGTGTGACACCCACACTTAATTTCAGTACTTAATTAAATTGCATCTGCAAGTTTATTTGTTCTTTATAAAGTGACACACTCCTAGTTAAAACATTTGACATACTCATATATTAACACAAATATAGATTCATACACCTTTATTCAATGTAATGGATAATCTTCTACATTAGTATGCAGAGATCGTTCAGTGTCTACATGGCTTATTGTTTCAGATTTTTCCTCACGTTTAAAGCTAAAGCAGGGTTTATTTATTTGAAGTTTTGAAAATAATATTGCACCAACCATGAAACTATTATTTTATGAACCAATAAAAATACAGTAGAAGAATTTACAACTGTTAAAAATTTATACTGGTAATTACTGCTAAGCTTGTAAGCCGCCCTGAGTCTTCGGAGAAGGGCGGAATATAAATGGGATTAAAATAAATAAAATAAAATAAAATACTCTGAAAACAATAGTTATGACTCCTGACATTCAGAGATGACTAAACCGTATTAAAATTAATGACTTTGTAGTAGTAAAAGAGCTATGAAGTTAACATTGCAATGGAAAATATTTCTGTTGAAGTATCAAATGCCAATATACATGTGGAACCTTGATCACTATTTTAGTCACTGAAATTAGACTCAGTGCCAGTGGCTAATTTAATCACAGTTCTTCACCCCACAGCAGAATACAGCCATTATGCAAAACACTGATATAAGGATTATTTTTAGTCAACAGAAGAGTATATCTTTACAAGGCTAACAAAATGTTTTGAAATTCTGGACTACTTTACCAATTAGATATTTCCTGATCCTGAAAACCAGGTTATATGAAGCAAATTTCATAATGAATAATGATATACTGTGTGTGGTTCTGTTTTAGCCTTGTGTCTCTTGAGAGATGATCGACATGTTGCCTTATTTGAGGATAAATTGCTTCTGAAAAATATTGCTCTTGGACTAAGAATGACTCAGTGCCTTGCTTTGACATTCTTGAATAGATTTGGCCGAAGTATAAAAGTTCATTTGGTCATGCACTTTCTTTTCTTACTCCATATTAAGTATGTCTCCGGATTCTCATATAACATAGCTGACACAAGTAGATCTGAGATATGCCTTGAAGAAGACAAAGTGAGAAAACTGAACCTTCAGTTTAGGTACATTCTGGCTGGTTCTTGGGGCAATACGTGACATCTGAATCATGGCAGGGAACACATTTCGTTCATGCAAGTTGTAAACTGAGAAAATTTCAATTTTCTGTTCCCAAGTAAAGAGTGTCTGTAGATGGATCATGGCATTTGTCACAGCAGTATAAACTATATAAGGAAAAGAGAAGTGCAACTTTTTAAAGTAAATAAGTACAGGCCCGGCTATATAAATATATCCCCTCTTACAACATCGCATTTCCCCCCGAATTATGTGCTTCTATTATGGTAACCCAATTTTGCTTGTGTATGAAATAATATACCTAGGAACTTTGCAATTGCTCATCAATAATATTCTGGTCTAAGAATTAAAGAATAATACTAAGAAAGAATATCATACTAGTTCATGTGTTGCGTGTGTGTGTGTGTGTGTGTGTGTGTGTGTATGAGCTGTCACTGTTGACAGCTGTCACTGTTGTGACTACAGCCTGTGGATGGCCTTGGGTTAGGCTGAAACAGGCAATAAGATTTGCCCCATGTTTGGGGCCTAGCAAGGTATTCTAAAATACTTAACAAACACTTAACACACACACACACACACACATATATATGTATGTATTTATATTTATATTTATATATTTATATTTATACACAGACACATACATACATACATACACACACACATACCACAGAGCATGAAAAAGTGTGGGATAAGAGGAGCAACAACCACAGTATTCATCGAAATCTTTAATTATAGCAAATTCTTAAATTTTGTATTCTCTCTGAGTAGGGTTTGCGTGACACAGTAGTGGAATTTATAATAAACAGACTAGACCAGGGGTCCTCAACCTTCGCAACTTTAAGACTTGTGGACTTCAAATCCCAGAATTTCTCAAATGGCTGAGGAATTCTGGAAGTTGAAGTCTACAAGTCTTAAAGTTGCCAAGGTTGAGGACACCTGGACTAGACAGACTGGTGCTGCTACATCTAGGTGAATTTCATGCAATGTGAAGTGAACTGGCCTTTCCATAGGCTGGTTGTTAGAGCATTATGGGGGAACAAGCTTGTAAGCCACCCTGAGTCTTTGGAGAAGGGCGGGATATAAATGGAATTAAAATAAAATAAATAAAATAAAAATAAAATAGAGCATCATTTTTTATGTAAAGACCCAGAGTATTTACTTTGATCCCATACATACATACATACATACATACATACATACGTACGTACATACGTACGTACATACATACATACATTCATACATACATACATTTTATCTCACCAGTGAGATTTTGAGTACTCAAATTTTGATATAATCAAGTTCTGTGACTTTTATTTCTGTTGAAATTTGCAATGTTTTTTTAAAAAAGTTCCAAAAACCTCCAATCACTATGACTTAGGTGTAATTAGCCTTATATGCTGTAAGTGCTTGCTTATGTTGCACTCTTTGCTAATGACTGAATTCATGTGTATGTTTTGTAATGGTTGCTGGGCCGGCCTAGACTGGCTGCCTCTAGCCGGTTAAGTAGGGTTTGGGGCAGGAAGCTGCTGCTTTAAATCTATCGGTCGCCGCCTATCGGCCAACCATATAAATAGCTGCACAGCAGCTCCTTGTTTGCTTCTGTTATGTTCTGACCTTTAATAAAGCCTGTTGCTGTTGAACCTTCTGTCTCGTTCAATGCCTGCAAGAACCGAATACTCAACATTAAGCACATCTGGCTTTTACAAATTATTCTTCATTAAACTTTCAGTTAATTATATATGCTGAAAGGTCTGCTTTGGATTACTACAAATTTTTTTTAATTTGGCCATTTAAATGATAGTAAAGTTGGAAATTTCATACAAACCACCACTTTTTCATTGATTTTACTAACAAGGAAAACCTTACATAGATTTATTTGCGAGACAGGAATAGACCTTTCCCTGTTTATAATGGGATAATTATTTCTATTGCTACATAAAGGTGAGGTTTTTAAGGCTGGTTGTTAAGAGACAGTTAACTATTTGGTTTGTTCAAGACACAGCGCATAATATTTTAAGAATAAATATGACATAACTGTGCTTCTTTTGACAATGTTCAGTTCTCTAAAAAGTGTAAAACTTGTTATGTAAACTCTGTAGTTGTTTTTACTAACTTAATGTGCAGGGATCTCAATAAGTTTCTATATTAGCAACTAAAAGGTGGTATATGTAACGTCTTATAGTTACTGGCAGAAACAACACTACAGGTAGTTTGCGACTTACAACCACAATTGAGCCCAAAATTTCTGTTGCTAAGCGAGACGTGTGTTAAGTGATTTTTGCCCCATTTTACAACCTTTCTTGCCACAGTTGTTAAGTGAATCACTACAATTATTAAGTTAGTAACACAGCTGTTAAGTGAATCTGGCTTCCCCCTTTGCTTGTCAGGTCTGAAAAGGTGATCACATAACCCTGGGACACTGCGACTGTCATAAATATTAGTCAGTTGCCAAGCGTCTGAATTTTGATCATGTGATCTTGGAGATGCTGCAACGGTCATACATGTGAAAAACGGTCATACTCACTTTTTTCAGTTCCATTGTAACTTTGAATGGTCACGCAATGAATTGTTGTAAGTCAAGAACTACTACCTGTAATTGTCCATTTTCCTCAAGTCAGAGAAACACTGCAAGGCATTAAAAACGAAACAAAGCATTGTTGGTACGATAACCAGACAGCTCTCCAAGGTTTGTTTGTTTGTTTCATGTGACCCTTAATCCAGAAGTCTTCCTTTCCATATCTTTCATCAAGCTGGTTAGCTGTGTGATGCCCCAAGTCCAGGAACACAAAACACAAAAGCCCTGCCATTTAGGATTCTCCAGGGCTCCTAAAAGAGAAAAGCTGTTCTTGTTTTGCAGCAACTCTATGCCGCTCAACTGGCCAGCATGCAGATATCGCCCGGCACCAAGATGCCTTCCACGCCTCAGCCGCCCAATACGACAGGGACGCTGTCACCAACCGGGATGAAAAATGAAAAGAGAGGGACCAGCCCTGTAACTCAAGTTAAGGTACTGATTTAGTTTGTTCTCCTGAATATTCCAGCTGCACGTAGAGACCTCTTGAATCACTGTCCTTTAACATCGCTTCATTTGATATAAGGATACTGTATATGAGGATGAATCCATATTATTATAGAGCCGTGGTGGCACAGTGGTTACAATGCAGTAATGCAGGCTAATTCTGGCAACTGCTAGCCAACTGCCAGCATTTCAATTCTCACTGGCTCAAGGTTGACTCAGCCTTCCATCCTTCCGAGGTCGGTAAAATGAAGACCTAGATTGTTGGGGAACATATGCTGACTCTGTAAACTGCTCAGAGAGGGCTTTAAAGCACTGTGAAGGAGCACATAAGTGCTGTTGCTATTGCTATTATACAGAAGGAGGCCATCTGGGATGATCCAAGGACAGATTTTCCTCATTTTTAAAGGAACTGCTACTATTGATATTACTGAAAGATGTGTTTGTCCTGGCAGAATATATATATATATATATATATATATATATATATATATATATATATATATATATATATATATATATATATATATATATATATATATATATATATATATAAAATTTATCAACAAGAACATCTCTTTGTACTTTAATTTCACTAAATCATTGACTGTTCACGGCATGTTGTCATTATTGTTGTTTAAGTTTAAATTCTGCCTTTTTGCCCACAATACATTCAGTGAGCTAACACTAATCTTAATAATCTATCATGCCTGAGAGCTGCCCTAGTTACCTGTTAGCTTCCAGATGCAATTTAAGGTGCTGCTTATTGCTTAATCAATGGGACTTGGAGTGTGCCCATTCTAGTTGATCTCACTAGATGGGCTGAAACATATAAAGACACACGGTCCCTTAGATAGCTTGGGCCTATGCCATGAAGGTCTTTATAGGTGATAACCAACAGCTTGAACTGAATCCTTCCAGTTCTCAAAATAGCAGGATACATGAACAGACTATGACACACCCATTACTTCATGCTCCATGGCATTCTCGACCAGCTATAGTTTCTGAGTTGTCTTCAATTGTAGCTACATATAGAGCACATTACAGTAGTCTCATTATGAGGTGACCCAAGGCATGAATGAAGGGCTTCCTGGTCACTGAAGGAGAGCTACCAACACACTGAATGTACCTGTGCAAAGATCTTCTTGGCCACAGCTACTACCTGCTCTTTAAGCAGAAGTTGTGAGTCCAGAAGGACCCCTAGACTGGATGTCAATCTCGTATGAGAAAGTGTAATTCTATGAAGGATAAAGATCCACTATTAAAAGGGCAGTTGGTTCTAATGGTTAAGGCACCAAGCTAGAAAGCAAGAGACTGTGAGTTCAAGCCCCATCTTAGCCAGGAAAGCCAGTTGGGTGACCTTAGGCCAGTCACTCTTTTTCAGCCCAATTCACAGTTGTGGGGAAAATAAGAGGAGGGTGTGTTGGATACGTTTGCTGCCTTGAGTTATTTGTACAAATAATAAAAGTTAGATATAAATAAATAAAGATGGAATGTATCCAGAAATTTTTTTTGGGGGGGAGAACAAACAATTGTACAACAATTGTAATTTTTTTTAAAGATTCTAAATGGAAGTAATTTTATTTGTTTTGGGAACTAAGCTTCATTTGCACGATGTTACTTATAACGATATATAAACAAACTAAGCGAACCCTGGGATGGAATAAGAAAAACTAAAACAGTTTTTATTGTTAAAAGATCAGACTGTTTTAATTTTTTTTATTCCATCCCAGTGTTCACTTAGTTTGTTAATTTTAATATGCCTGGGATGCGCATTTTTAATGTTATCAAGGAATATATATATAAATTTGTTCAAACAATTTAAAGAGGAAGATCTTGTTTCCTTTCCTGAAAAGAGAAAGAATACAGGTGAAAAACAGCTCTTGAGCAAGTCCATATTATAGCTTGGATACAAAGTAGGGTAAAGTTCTCCCCCATGTTCTTGACAACTTCATAAAAAGGGGTCATCGAGACTGATCCTTCTCTGGAGATTGGTGTTTGGACTTTATATCAAGAGAAGCAATCTGTCAGATAGACCAGTAACCTTGGAGGTCTTCTAGTTCAAACCTCTGTATGCAGGAGACCCTATACCATTCTGGACAAATGACTGTCCAGTCTCTCAACCATTCATCATATGATTTAGCCTCTTTACCCTTTATCATTTTTTATATTAATATATTTTATTAATTTTTTAACATGGTCACCTTAATATTTGGTAAACTTTTACCTTACTTAAGGAATAAATAAGACTAAAAAAAGAGAAAAAAAGAACAAGAGTAAAGAGGGATAAAAAGATAGTATACTACTGAAAGTCCATGTTTCCCTTAAGCTAATACATATTTATTTCCAAACTTTTTCTATTCTTTTTTACCATAATTAAGAATATATTTAATCGTTAAATATTCCATTTAATAAATCTAGTCATCTGGTCTTTTAACTCTTATTCAAAACATTTTTTTCAATCCATTGTTATTTTCTTAAAATCAATCACATTTACATATCTAAAATATGTCCTTATACACAAACCATTCTAACTCTTTTATATTACTCATATTAAGAAATAACATAAGAAAAGAGAAGAAAGAGAGAGTACTATGATATTTGAGGGACTCCTCCCTCTTAAAGTAAAATTCATATACAAAATCTTTCTATTACTTTAACCATATTCAAATAGGTGTTTCTTTTTTAAATATTCTCTCTGATAAGTCCCATCATTTATTTTCTTAGTTTTCACTTTGGCCTTCTTCTTTTGCCCAATATCTTTAATCAATATATTCTTTCTTGTGTTAAGTTCCATCCTTGAGTCCTTGAATTTGTGTTCAGTTATCTGTTTTATCTGCTCCTTCTCTGTTGTTATTTCCTGGTATTTTTTGTTGTTGTAAAGTTAAATTGGAGATGAATTGGTTTATGTTTTCAGAGTTATTTTGGATATCTTTGTGGTTTGAAGTCATTGTTGTTTCAATTAGTTGCAGCATCTCATATGTCTCCTCTTGAAAGGTATTTATTTTTTCTTTGATAAGTTCTTTCTGCAAGTCTCTGGTTTTCCATAGTGTACACGAATCAAGGTTTTCTTTTCTTTGCAAATAGCTTTGGAGTCACAGTTTAGTAGATATTTATAATCCAAAAAGGTTCAAAAATGTTTCCTGAAGTTTATAATACTCTCTTTGTCTGCAATCCAAATTGTTTTTTTTTGTCACAGTTGTTCTCTATTGTTATAGCTTTGAAGGTCACAAGCACTGATTAGTTTTTTCCAGATTTTGCCAAGTTCTGTATAAAAGCCATAGCTGTCATAGTCTTTATCCACCACTAGATGTCAGCACTAGTTTATTTTTTAAATTATCAAAATAGAAAATTGCCTTTAAAATGAGAATCTTAACCATTCAACAATTCCAAACTTATACAAATTTAGGTTTTATATTCAAATGTGCTTTTTGACTTCGGTTGCTTGTAGCTTGGGCTAGACTCTGAAGTTAGGCTAGCCTTTTCTCCTGTTGGTTTCTGGAAGGCTTCTCCTGGACCGATCGGGTTTCATGCCATCTCTCAGTGGTCCGCGGGACTTTCTTCCTTCTTTGCCGCCTCTTCAGGGCAGCTTCTGGCCTATTTAGGGTCTCCTAACAGGAAGAAATTCAGCCAAAGGGCACGGAGCCCCGAAATCCTTTGGCTGCTGCACTACTGTGCAAGACCGGAAGTCTACCCTTTATCATTTTTGTTGCTCTTCTCTGCACACTTTCTAGAGTCTCAGTATCTTTTTTGTATTGTTTGTATTCCAAGTGTGGCCTCACTAGTGCAGTATAAAGTGGTACCATCACTTCTTTTGACCTTGATGCTATTCTGTTGATGCAGTTTATGACTACATTGGCTATTTTGGGAGCTACAGCACATTGCTGGTTCATACTTAATGGTGATCGACTAGGACACCTAGATCCTTCTCACAGTTATTACTGTTGAGCCAGGTGCTACCTATTCTATGCCTATGCATTTGATTTTCCTGCCTAACTGCAGGACCTTACTTTTCTCACAACTGAGAGCCTTGGTGGAGCAGTGGGCTAATGCCTCCTTAAGTAACACCAGCTGCCTGCAATTAGTGCAGGTTCGCATCCCACCAGGCTCAAGGTTGACTCAGCCTTCCCTCCTTCCGAGGTAGGTAAAATGAGGACCCAGATTGTTGGGGGCAATAATGACTTTGTAATAATGCTGCTTGGGGTGTGTGTGAAAGCCCTAATAAGCAGGCATATACATAGAATGAAGGCTGTTGCTAAGCACATTGATTTGTGCTTTAAATTGTAAGCCGTCCTGAGTCTTCGGAGAAGGGCGGGATATAAATGGGATTAAAAAACAAAAACAAAAAAACTGAACTGCATTTTGTTCAAGTCTGTCAAGAATTTTCTGAATTTTGAATCTGTCTTCCAAAATGTTAGAAATTCTCCCTAACTTGGTGTCATCTGCAAATTTGATGAGTTCTTCTATTTTCTCATCTAGATCATTTATGAAAATGTTGAAGAGCACTGGGCCCAAGATAAACTCTTGAGTTACCCTACTGCATACCTCTCTTGATGTAGATGTAGTTTCATTGAGGTCCAGATGCTGGGTATGGTTGGTCCACCATCTAGTGTTGGTACTGTCTATCCCACATTGTTGTATTTTATCAAGAAGTAGGCTGTGGTCTATTTTGTCAAATGCCTTACTGGAGTGTAAATATACTATACTTGGACTTTTAACTTTGTTCTATTCTCCTGTACTCCTTTTTTTTTGTTCCCATCTAAGTGGCTTCTTCTGGATGTGCTTGTGTTCATGAATGGACAATTTGTCTTCCCATTGGAAGCATAATATTTTTGATATGAGTAAAATTCACTAATTACCTCCAATCTTCAAGGTTTGAGTTGTCCATTTCCTTTGTATCTGGCATCATAGGGTTTCACTACGGATAGTCCTTGACGTATGCCCACAATTGAGCCCAAAATTTTTGATTAAACTTAATTTGCATTTGAACAGGTATATTCTTCTTGCAATGTGCAAATACTAATTTATTCTCATTTTACATATATTGAAAAAAGTGCTTCCATTGTTGGTTTTGTAAGCGTGTGTGTGTGTTCTTGTGTAAAGAATCTGTTCTTGTATTATTTGCGTGGAAAGGTTATTGTTTAATCTTCTATAAAGGGACTACAATCTTATTTATGTTTAACTGCAGTTAATTTGGCGAGACCCATTCTGAATAAGCATGCAGAGAATAGATTTGTTCAAATAATTCCCTTGCTTAATTCTGCATAGACATGCAGTGAGTAGCACCCTTGCTTATTTCTGGGCAGACCTATTTGAAAGTCTGATTTGGTTGATCTTCCCAAAGGCTTCTTCTTTTTTTATTGATTTTTTAATATTTACATATACAAGTATTTGTGAAAAAATATGGTGGTTGGGTAGTTAAAATAAGAAATAACCAGTTGTAAATAGTTCAGGTTACATAAAGAGAGATGCCCTCTCTACTTCCCTTAGTTATTGCATAGTCAAAATAGGCAAGTTAGTACATTTCTAATTGTAACCTAGTCAATCAACAAAACTTAAAATATATTTTCAGTAATACATATCAATATCCTGTTTTTAAATTTTATCTAATTGCAATAGGATATTCTAGAGTGGCCTATACTATATAAGAAAAAGCTTAATTTTTGGGTAACCCACAATTCCCTATTTCAATAAAGAATAAGTCTTTTGTCTACAAAACTTATATTGTCCATTACAAAGCATTCTTATGTTTTACCATTAAAGTCTAATTTTCATCTTAAGAAATCACCAGTTATTAGAAATATGTTTTTTGTTTTAACCATTCAACAATTATTAAAATACTATCTTTTATATATAAAATTCTAGGTTCTATACTATGTTTCAAAAGCAACCACTGAATATTCTATAAGTCATCTTGACCATACATCAATTATTAAAGTACTATCTTTTGAAATGTCATTCCAAGTTCTAAAATATAGTTTGGAGTTATATTCTAAAAGCTTACATTTGTTTTCCTTTACCGATCTAAAAGCTAAATGTAAAATCAGTTATATTTTTAGGGATTCCCCTTAATCCATGAAAGAGATATTTTTATAGTCTATAGGAATCCCAAAAGAGAAACAAGTTCAGGTTTTTTTAAATCTAACTCTTGCCTTCCTTTTGTGCCAATCATGCTTCCCTCTTGGCATTTTTAAAATCTCAAATGTATCTTCCTTTCTTCCTATACCCCTTATTTGAATCCAGGGAGTGTATCCAAATGTCAGTTTTGCAAGGAAGATGTCCTCTTTGTAACCATTGTATTTTTGCTTTGATAATTCAGTTTTTGATGGTTGATATAATATAGTTGTAATTAAATCAGTCAAATCTTTTTCTTCTTCCAATTCTATCTGGGTTAGGTAGAAAGTAGTAGCTGGTATTATGATTGTCCTTTGATTAATTGAATTCTCAATATATTGTATTTGAAGGCCTTTAGTGTCTTCACTCTTGGTATTGTTTTCTTCAGGCGCTGCTCCTTTTTGGGTTATAGGTTTTGTAGTTGCCATTAAAGTTTGGACTTTAAGGTGTTCTGTAGGTTGCTTTTGTTGTTCTTTGAAATCTCCTATTTTAGTGTTAGTTTCCACTTCTTCTATTTGATTTTGGGTTATCTTTTCCTCATTTAAAGTCAAAATTTGATTTGGTGGCTTTAGGTTGTCAGATTTTTCTTGCAATTTGGCTTTAATTTGCTCTGTCATTGCCAAAATCGTGTCCAGTATCAGTTTATAATCAAGTGGTGGGATGTATTCATCCATTTCATTGTTGTTTGCAGTTAAATCTTCCATGGAGGCTGTTTTAATAATAGTCAAAGATTTTCCACCTCCTGAAGAGTTGTATTCAGTGCCAGGTGTTCCCACCCTTATCTTAGTGTCAAGGACAGCTGTATTATTCAGTCAGCTCTCACAACAAAAAAAGGAAATTTACTTGCTGTACCAGGTTTCGCCACAAGATGTCATCAGTAACATATAGCATGCAATGTAGGAATTTTCTTTTCTTTTTCCAAATTAATATAGAACTTTTGTAGGATTAGTCCAAATTTTTTCCTTAATTCACAGCTTATAGAAAAGATAGGGTAGTGGATTCCCAGCAACAAATAGAAGCTTTTTAGTAAGTACAGATGAAATTACTTAATTTCTTTGCTGAATTAAAGTTCTTTTATAGCTTTGAGGCTTTAAGCTTTGTTCCCAAAGTAGATATTTGCCGTTTTCTCAAAAAAATGGGAGAAAAAGATTTTCAGGAAAGCCCCACAGGAAGATGATTAGGGAATAAGAAAGGTAAAAGCTCACCCAGGTCCTCCAGATTGCTTCTTAGTGCTAGGTAGTGCTTTGGCTTTCGGCAGGGAGCAGCTTATTGATCGGCCATCTTTATGGCTGGTCTCTACTTCTTCGGGCCAAAGGAGATGATTCCGGATTCCAGCAGAGGGCTGCCACCCTTCCGTGATCACAGGAAAGTCCTCCTCTCGGTAATCGCCCTGGAGGGGCGATTTTTGACCCTTTTCAGGGTCCTCCAAAAAAGAAAGAAATGGATGGCAGGAAGCAGGCTGTTCCCGCACTTCTGGAAGCACCACGCACGCAAACTGGAAGCCCCAAAAGGCTTCTTTAGGGCCTGACAAACAAAGTTCATAGTAGGTATATGTTGCTTATTGTGTTGCTATGTTTCAGGGACATAGCTACTGTATGTACCTGTATTGAATTCTGAAATGTTGTGAGTTAGGTGTGCATATGTCTTTGTTCACATGAAATGTGCTGTCTGGCAGCATTGATTTGAGTAAGGGATGAACAAATATTAGGCAGAAAAGTAAGCAGTAAAGGTCTGGTCCAAGAGACCTAAACTATCTGTGTTACACAGGCTGCCCTAGATAGCTCTAAGACGAAGTCAGGACCACTTTCCTTATATTGTCAGGGGGGAAAAATGTTTCAAATCAATCCTGGTTATAAGGACATTATGTATGTAAATGAATGCCCTTAGTTCTGTGCCAGCATAATTATTACAAACATGAGGAATATTTCTATTTCTATTAGAAATAGAAATTAAGCTACTGTTTAAAAGAGATGAAAATATTTGCATACAACTGACACATGTCTGATTAGATGTTACATGGAGCATAGTTAGCAAAATCCAGTAAGCATGTTCTGTGTTCCTGCCTGAATGGTTTATGGGAATTGATTTGATAAGATAAAATAACTGAGCCAGCCTCCACTCGGTATCAGCTATAAGGATGACCCTGGCACTGGCACAAAAGTTTTGTCACACTATTTTTTTATCCAATATGACTGATTGATTAAAAAAACTACATATTTTACTACCACAAACACTGGAGGGTATAGTCCCTATATAATAATAAAACTAAACTATCAAGAAAGTGCAGTATTATAAAAATGGCTTAGTTTTCAATTTCCCTATGGTCCTATTCAATAAATTTCCTGCTGTAAGATGTGCTGTGTACAATTTTGACAGCAAGAAGAATGCCGGTGATAAGATAATGGAGAGTATTATTGTATTCTTTCATATATTTCTCAGCTTTGAAGTCTTCAGTTCTGCCTGCTAAAATATAGATGATGCACCTTTCTATCCAGCATATCTCAGCTTTGGGCATACTTTAAATGAAAGAGTCAGGTTGCCAGGCTCTTTTCATTTTAATTACAGAAACTCAGTATTCTGCTATCCCAAAAATGCTGTGCCTGGCTGATTGCTAACAAGTTCAGCAGAAGGGATAAGCTCACTGATGAACAGCAAAAGATAGTATTGTAAAGAGGAACACTAGATCAAAAGAACCAAGTTCTTTCTGTTCTTGCGTTTCCAAAAGTAGTAGCACAGGGTGTTTTTTTATAGGAGTTCTTCAGACTAATTTTGACCCATTTCTTAATTATTTATTTATTGGATTTTTTTTTTAAATTCCATTTATATCCCGCCCTTCTCCGAAGACTCAGGGCGGCTTACAAGCTTAGCAGTAGCCTTCATTCTATGTATATGCCTGCTTATTAGGGCTTTCACACACCCCCAAGCGGCATTATTACAAAGTCAGCTTAATTGCCCCCAACAATCTGGGTCCTCATTTTACCTACCTCGGAAGGATGGAAGGCTGAGTCAACCTTGAGCCTGGTGGGACTCGAACCTGCACTAATTGCAGGCAGCTGGTGTTACTTAAGGAGGCATTAGCCCACTGCTCCACCAAGGCTCTTTGCCCTTTAAAAAGCAACAGGAATATAAAATATAGGTAAGTGACACTGAAACCGAAATAGAGATAAAATCCCAGTGTTTGGTAAAACAAAACAAATGAACAATTACATCTAACAGTTAAACGTTTGGCAGAAAAGATGTACTTTTAGCACCTCCAAAATATTGGGGTGTTAAGGACCAGATCCATCTCCCTAGGGCAGGGGTGTCAAACTCAATTTCATTGAGGGCCGCATCAGCATTGTGGTTGCCCTCAGGGGGCCGGGTGGGTATGGCCAGGGTGGGTGTGGCCTACTGCGTGGGCGTGGCTAGAGTGCGAATGGCCTACTGGGTGGGCATGGACAGCTCTACATTGTTCGCATCAAGGGTGCCTATGGGGGCCTGGGCAGGAGTGGGACAGATCTGAGGGTCACTGGCAGAAGGAGGGTCTCTGGGGCAGGGCCAAGGCAGTGGGGGGCCGTTCCCTCACTATTTCCAGGATGGCTTTGCGGGCCACATGAAACCACTTCGCGGGTCGGATCCGGCCTCCAGGCCTTGTGTTTGACATGTCTGCCCTAGGGGAATACATTCTTCAGCCTGCGAATCACACAGGATAGGAAAGCTTCAAGCATTCCAGATGAATATAATTCTAGCAGTGGAGATATCTTCAGAGTGGTTCATTGAAGAGACCAGGAAGGTTCCATACAACATAAATGATCCTACACATAGAAGAACACTGAAATGGCCTTAAAAAGGAATCCAGTAACCTTTATGTAAAAATCAGCTTAGCCAGGATATTTAGAAGGAAGTGAAGAAAAAACTTAAGATTGGCCAGCTTTGATATGCTTTAGAGGAGGGGGCGGGGGAGAGAGAATCTCTCTCAGGTTTTCAAGATTCTTATTTTATTCTATGGTAAAAAGTAGCATTCCTGATATTTCTTTCCTGAACTTGCCTACTTCAAAAGGCTGACACATAGACTTAGTGTTTAGGGTCTTGAAAGTCAGGGCCAATAGCTTGTCTTGTCTGGTGGGCAACTGTGGGTAACTTTCCGTATAGGATTGATATCATCCGTATATTTGTTCTAGTCTGGCTGCCACATTTTGTACCAATTGACAATTTCTAGATGCTTTTCAAGAATGATCCCACATACACTACTTTGCAGTAATGAAGGTGGTTGACACCCGAAGTATAGGTAATTTATGTTAAATCTGGCTAACTCAGAAAGGGTCACAGCTGGAAAAGAGTTCCTTGACACAGCCACCATTTACAAATCCAGGAAGAGTTTGGGATCAAGGAGCATTTGTAAGTTGGGAGAACACAAACTGCTCTGAGCAAACTATTTCAACTAAAAAAAAGATCAACTTTTTTTTATCAACATACCCCTCAATCTTTCTGGATTTAGTTTCACTTTGTTTTCTGTCACCTGGCTCATTACTGAGGTTGGACAACATTGTACTGATTACTCTCCTGGATTAAAGATAAGAAGATTAGAAGAACTGAGTGTCATTGGCCTATTGATAGCATCCAGTTCAAAAACTCTTACACAGAAGTTACACAAACTGAGCAACTCCCTGTCATAATTTAAAAATCAAGAGTCTGAATATGCCAATACCAAATTCAGATTGTTTTATTTTTCCATGTATAAGGTATACGTATATGCATGCAGTACGTTAGAAACTGACATGTTAGCATTTCTTCTTAAAAAGTTGATGAAAGCATAACCTGACCTTGTAATATTTATTTAATGACAATCATATATCTAGTTATACACAGCTAGAGTATATGATTCATGATACAGAAATAATGCAGAATTTAAGTGAAACTTCAGAAATATGAATTTTGGGATATTGGTATATTTTCTTTCTCATGGATACATGCATACAGACAGACTTATAAAAACACTCCACTCATAAATTGTAATTAAGGTGGCATACATCATATAAAATAATTTTCAAACAATAAAATAAAAGATAAATACAAAATAGACCACTAACAAATCACAATAAACACACAAACACAGGCTAGCTTTGCTGCAAGTTTTAGTACAGTAGCAGCTTGAACCTCTTCCGGACTCTCATCCTTGCTTTTGACCAAATACATAATAGTTAGTGCAAACATTCAGGATTAAAAGCCATTGATCAAGGGAATTTAATTAAGCAGCACTGAAGAATTATAAAAACCAAACTGTTCATCCCTTCTTATTTCTTTATTATTATTAAAGGTAAAGGTAAAGGTTCCCCCGCACATGCGTGCTAGTCGTTTCCGACTCTAGGGGCCGGTGCTCATCTCCGTTTCAAAGCCGAAGAGCCAGCGCTTGTCCGAGGACATCTCTGTGGTCATGTGGCTGGCATGACTAGACACCAAAGGCGCACAGAACGCTGTTACCTTCCCACCGGAGCGGTCCCTATTTTTCTACTTGCATTTTTACGTGCTTTCGAACTGCTAGGTTGGCAGAAGCTGGGACGAGTAACAGGCGCTCACTCTGTTACGCGGCACTCGGGATTCGACCCGCCAAACTGCTGACCTTCTGATCGACAAGCTCAGCATCCTAACCCACTGAGCCACCGCGTCCCTATTATTATTATATATCATCAAATCAACTCTGATTGACCACATAGACTTTTTCTGTGATGTGATGTTCTGTCCTATCAATAGCAACCAGTTTACTAAATAGTAAGAACCAGATGTTATTTTACTTCATTTGTACTGGCATCTGCTGTTGTTGGTAGGCTAAAGATACAAATATTTCATCATCAGTTTGGGTGTGTGCCAGTAAATATACTAATAATATTAAGCATATTGCTACCCTTTGAAAGAAATGAAGAAATAAAATTTATTGAAATTATATTTATTTATTAGATTTATGTGTCACCCATCTCATCTAGAAAAGACTTTATTTGAAAAGTCTTTCATAAAACAGAGTGGCAAGAGGATCATAGCTACAGTATATGAAAATAAAACTAAAACAATTAAGTCATCTAATCTTCTTTTAATTTTTTTACCATAATGCTGCCCCTCATTCAAGTGCATATTAACAACATGCATGCCGTATTGTAGTTTAAGAAGTTTCCAGCAGACACAGTTAAACACTGCAACATTGCTGGTTAGATTTTTTTAAAAATCATTCTTTGTGAATGCCCTGGGTTAATTTAGATCTCAGAAAACACATTAGGAAATTAAACAGTAATGCAAGCTAATTCAGATTTTAATTTGTCAAAAAGAACGATCTAGCCACATAGTTAATGTAAACAGAGGCACAGCACAGAAAAAATAATGAGGTTTCCCTTTCATTGAATCTTCAAGGAGTGTAGATAATTAGCTTCTTTTGTTATTATTGCAGGAAAATGCAGCATTGTCTGGAAGGTGTAAAATAGCTGTGGCTTCCTAAGTGATAATGTGTTTCATTTGTCTTCTCCTAATAATTATTTACATTAAACTCTTCTAGGATGATGCTGCACAGCCACTGAATCTCTCTGCTAGACCCAAGACAGCAGAACCTGTCAAATCCCCGACGTCGCCAACGCAGAGCCTCTTCCCTACGAGTAAAACCAGCCCTGTGAATGTGGCCAATAAAAGTGGAATCCCCAGTCCTATTGGCCTGACTCTGGGGAGAGGATCCTCTCTAGGTACTCAAAAAGGAACAAATCTGGGTCATTTCAAATAGGGACGAGAGGTCTCTAGTCTTCTCCTGTGGGCCTAGTTTCATGTTATTATTATTATTGTTATTATTATTTTTGCAGAACCAGGTATATTCAAGGTTTCTTAACATTTACAAGGTCTTTGACATTTATTGCATGGAAGCTCTGTCACACTTATTAGGCCTTTGATTTTTATTTTATCTCAATAGATTTACATGGGAATCTATGAGGGAAAGTAGTCCTTTCAATATACTTTAAAGGATAAATTAAAGGTAAATTTTAAAAAAATCACAAATTCTTTGAGTCATGCTCAGCTAATCCATTGGAGTGAGTGGCTATATTAAATCTAATAAATAGTCATAACAAATAGGGAGGCTTGGTTCTTCACATCTGAGGCTGAAGAGTTGTTTCAGATTAAGCATAACCTTCAGGTCCTATTAAATCTATCGGGTCCTCCTTAAAGCTGCATCTTTTCCTGGGTTCGTGCAGTAGCTACATATTCCCTAGAGGCACTGCTAGCACACTTATCTCTTTCCAAACACCTCCTTAACTCAAAGACAAAATTTCCTGCATACACATAGATTGTATACAGAGGGGCCAAGAGGTGTAGCTTGCACTGTCACATTTTAGCATCTAATCTCAATTTATTGGTACAGTCATTTCATTTACTTATTATTCAAATTTATTTATGTGCCCATCTCCCCCAAAGGGGGCTCTGGGCAACGCACAACAATAAATAAGTCAGCCAATACAAAACAGATAAAAATCTAAAAAATCACAGTAATCCATAGCATCAAAAGCAAAAATGTCATGGAACAACTCTGTGGAGATTGATTTGTGACTGACTTCTTTTAGGATATTTTCCCAGTCCAAATGCTAACCAGTTCCAACCTTGGTAGACAGACAAGATCAGGTCAAGTAAATAAATAAAGATACTACTGAAAATGTAAACAGTCTGAAAACTCTAGTAAAAATAAATCAAGGTGCGCAGTGAAAAATTGGGACTAAGATTAAACATAAAGATAACCGAACTAATGACAATGAGCACAACAACCAAATTTAGAAATAACAGTGAATATATTAAAGGGCAGAAGCCATCCACCACTTTAGGATCAAATGTCAACAATGAAGAAACAGCTATTAGATATACTGCAGACTAGTGCTTCATGCAGAATAACAAAATAATGGGGGTGGGGAAAATATTCAGATGCCCTGATATGCCTATATCTACAAAGATCAGAATAGTGCAGGCAGTGATATTCGCTAGGACACTCTATGGAAGTGAACATTGGATTTTGAAGAAGTGGGATTGAAAAAGTAATGACATGTTTGAATGTTGATGTTGGGGGAAAAAACTCCTGAGAATACCATGGATGGCCAAGAAAACAAAGTAATCTATGAACAAATCTCCAGAATTTCACTTAAGGCACAAATGACCACTCTCAAATTATCCTACTTGAGACCTATTATATGAAGACCTCTAGAGAGCTCTGATGTGAGGAAAGGTGGAAGAAAAGAGAAGACCCTCAGCAAGGTGTACGGACTCAGTTATATTACCAATAGTAGCAATAAGTGCACTATTGGATGACTTGAAGGTTCAGGTTGGAGCCAATTCATCCTAAAGAAAACCTATCTATGTGGTTGCTCAGAACTGATACTGATTTGTTGTCCCATTATTAACTCTTAATATTTCAATGTGTCTGCAAAAAAAACCACAAAAAACCCAGAATGTAAAAATTTAATAAACCTTGATGCGTGCTTTTGTTGTCCCATGCAAGGTGTAATTTCTAAGCACTCTACAAAGCAGTCGTCCAAAAAGCATACTGCAATAATCTACATACAGTATATTGTGATTAAATCATATATTATAATGGCCAATCTAAGGTCTCAAGAAACCTATCCAGTTGGCGCACCTATCTAAACTGGGCAAAAGCATGTAGTTGAAATATTCCTAACACTAAATTATTTCTACAGGTGAAACTCGAAAAATTAGAATATCGTGCAAAAGTTCACTTATTTCAGTAATGCAACTTAAAAGGGGAAACTAATATATGAGATAGACTCATTACATGCAAAGCAAGATAGTTCAAGCCGTGATTTGTCATAATTGTGATAATTATGGTGTACAGCTCATGAAAACCCCAAATCCACAATCTCAAAAAATTAGAATATTGTGAAAAGGTGCAACATTCTAGGCTCAAAGTGTCCCACTCTAATCTGCTAATTAAGCCATAACACCTGCAAAGGGTTCCTGAGCCTTTAAATGGTCTCTCAGTCTGGTTCAGTAGGAATCACAATCATGGGGAAGACTGCTGACCTGACAGTTGTGCAGAAAACCATCATTGACACCCTCCATAAGGAGGGAAAGTCTCAAAAGGTAATTGCAAAAGAGGTTGGATGTTCCCAAAGTGCTGTATCAAAGCACATTAATAGAAAGTTATGTGGAAGGGAAAAGTGTGGAAGAAAAAGGTGCACAAGCAGCAGGGATGACCGCAGCCTAGAGAGGATTGTCAGGAAAAGGCCATTCAAAAGTATTGGGGACTTTCACAAGGACTGGACTGAGACTGGAGTTAGTGCATCAAGAGCCACCACACACAGATGGATCCTGAACATGGGCTTCAAATGTCATATTCCTCTTGTCAAGCCGCTCCTGAACAACAAACAACATCAGAAGCGTCTTACCTGGGCTAAAGAAAAACAGACCTGGTCTGTTGCTCAGTGGTCCAAAGTCCTCTTTTCTGATGAGAGCAACTTTTGCATCTCATTTGGAAACCAAGGACCCAGAGTCTGGAGGAAGAATGGAGAGGCACACACTGCAAGATGCTTGAAGTCCAGTGTGAAGTTTCCACAGTCTGTGTTGATTTGGGGAGCCATGTCATCTGCTGGTGTTGGTCCACTGTGCTTCATTAAGTCCAGGGTCAACGCAGCCGTCTACCAGGAGATTTTGGAGCACCTCATGCTTCCTTCCGCAGACGAGCTTTATGGGGATGCTGACTTCATTTTCCAGCAGGACTTGGCACCTGCCTACACTGCCAAAAGCACCAAAACCTGGTTCAGTGACCGTGGAATTACTGTGCTTGATTAGCCAGCAAACTTGCCTGACCTGAACCCCATAGAGAATCTATGGGGCATTGCCAAGAGAAAGATGAGAGACATGAGACCGAACAATGCAGAAGAGCTGAAGGCCGCTATTGAAGCATCCTGCTCTTCCATAACACCTCAGCAGTGCCACAGGCTGATAGCTTCCATGCCACGCCGCATTGAGGCAGTAATTGCTGCAAAAGGGGCCCAAACCAAGTACTGAGTACATATGCATGCTTATACTTTTCAGAGGTCCGATATTGTTCTATGTACACTCCTTGTTTTATTGATTGCATGTAATATTCTAATTTACTGAGATTGTGGATTTGGGGTTTTCATGAGCTGTAAGCCATAATCATCACAATTATGACAAATCACGGCTTGAACTATCTTGCTTTCCTTGTAATGAGTCTATCTCATACATTAGTTTCCCCTTTTAAGTTGCATTACTGAAATAAATGAACTTTTGCACGATATTCTAATTTTTCGAGTTTCACCTGTATGCTTTGATTGAAACATAGACAAGTAATCTTTTATACAATTTAATCCAATATTGGAAGTAACAATTATTTATTTAATAGCCGTACACACTTGCTTCTCAATGTATCTGATCAGTGCCGGATTTAAAATATATTGTTTCAATTCATTTACAGCTTGACTGTAACATGCCATTTCATGATTACAATCCCTTGAATCCAGGATTATTCAAAGTATTCACTAGATTTAAAAGAGCATCCTAGAAAGTTTGCTTCATAGCTGTACCTCATTCTCTCTTTCAAAAATTGCTTCATTAGATACTTTCTATGATAAAAAAAATCAAGTAATGTAAGGCTTTATCTTCCTTTCTTTCTCATCTCCAATCACTGATTATTGTGGTAAAAATTGAACTGGATTTATTTCTTTTATGTTCTATAAGGTTCATGGTTGAATGTAGTTAACATGAACTGGGTTCAACTTGACAGCTTCATAATGGAAAAATAAATGAAACAGCAATGAATTATATCAGTTATCATTTGGAAATATCAACCTCTATAAGAAAACATAATATGATTTTTTCTTGAACATCAGTTAAGATTTACAAATACATTTACAAATACAAAGCAAAAATCATGTGTAGGTACATTTTTGTCCTTTGCGCTAGGATTGAAAAATGCGCTGAAATTCTCACTTTAAAAGGCATAAAATGTTTTGATTAAATCATTAATATAATAATAATTTCTGTTAATTGCTTCAGGAGAGGTTATCTCTGATTAAACATCACTCAGAATGGAAAACAAAATTACAGCTGTTGCCCAAATCTAAAATTACTATCCATTTTAATGTTAAAGATACAGGCTTAAATATTTGCAGCAGCTGAAATTAGAATGTTTATGTGTGTATGTATATAAATCTCTCGAAAAGGGGATATTTTAATGCACTCTTACAATCCTTTTCTTTCTAGACATCCTTTCCAGTCTTAACTCACCTGCCCTATTTGGGGACCAGGACACTGTAATGAAAGCAATTCAGGAGGCTCGAAAGATGAGAGAACAAATCCAGCGGGAGCAGCAGCAGCAACAGCAACAACCACATATTGATGGAAAGCTTCCCACCCTGAATAATATGGGCCTAAACAATTGTAGAACCGAAAAGGTAACACAATAGCTCTTCCACCCTTGTTGCTGCTAAATTTATTTGCCTGGTGAATAGCTACTTAATTCCAGGAAGTTACACTTTTTAATCACTTTTCACATTGAAAAGTGTGTGATGTAGGTCCAGGAGGAAAAAAGTGTGCGATGTAGGTCCAGAAGGAAAAAAAAAAGTAGTCTGGATTGATCAGAACAAGATTTTACCACAAGGAAGATTTACACAGGGCTCCAGTGGCACCAACAGGGAATATCATTTCCCCTCCCCCCACATTCTGCACCATATGAGAATCAATGTAGGTATTGCAAATTGGCCAAAGTTTCATTTGAAGAATGGCAGATGGTTAAGATAGGTGAGGAGGAACTAAGAGCCCTGTTCCCATCTCCACTCAAATCATATTCTGTGAATGCTGTCCCTGAAAACTTTAAGCTTCTTATATTAAGTTCCCAAGTTACAGAAATATTATATGGTACAAATAATAGCAATATGGATTAGAGTTGTCTTTCTTGATGGATACTGGGCTCCATTTGTCTAGTATCTCCTTTCCAGTGACATGCTCGCAATAAGCCCAGTAGGAATATACAGAGAATTCTTCTTGCTAGTTGTCACCCTGTCTTCTCATTGGTATTTGATGGCATACTGCTAGGGCATGCTAGGTTACCTGGCAATTCAGTAAAGTCATAATATCTCAGTAGAATTTTCTTTACCTGATTTCTCACAGTACTACAGTATCTTGTCAAATGATATAACTGTTGTTTTGGAAAGTAAAAAAATAATAACACTTCCATTTTCTTCAGTTTTTTCTGAAACAAAAAGTATTTCAGGCTATTGATTATTTTCTGCACCTTTTTCATCTCTAGAACCAGGGCTGAGGTGTGGCCTACAAAAATCCAGACAACCTCTAGGTGGCGGGCAAGAGTCATAGAAAACCCTATATTTTTGCCATCTCCTATTGATGTGAATATTTACACCTCAGATGTACCAACTCTTTTATTAATCAGGGCAGAGTTCTATTTTGTATAGGAAACTCATTTAAATTCATCTTGATATAAAGAGAGAGAATGGTTATGTGAAGCGGTGCTAATATATATATGATTTATTGGCCACCTATCTTACCACAGGAAAATTCTGGGCAGTTATATTATTTATTTTACCATTTTCCTTCTACATACAACATATTTGGAATGGCTGTACTGTATTGTTCAGAACTGAAACTTTACACTTGATCAAGAGTTCAAAAGACCCAGATGAAGACACAAAGAATGCACGCACAAGCTTTAGCTGGAGTTCAGGCTTTCTCCTCTCTTTGAATAACATTCTGGGGTGCAGTTTAATTGGAAATTCTGGATATTTATGGTGTTTTTCATATCAGGTGTAGATATTTCAAACAAAAGAGTTACATTTTAGAAGAATCCTTAGGAAAAATAATCTACATAGGTAAGGAGATAATTTAGTTTGAAGACCTGGAGAATTTGTTTGGCTTTGCTTACAGGCTTTTGGACAAACAAACGAGTTAAATATCAGTTGTGGTGTTTTGGTAGCAAAGTAATGGAAGCAGGCAATTCTCTCTAAGGAATAGAGACATACAGTATCTATGAAATAATTTAAGATATAGTATGTCTATAATTTGATTCCTTGCAGGATTGGTAAGAGCATTATTTAGATACCACATGAATCATTATTTCCTGTACAGTAATAGCGGACCATGTACAATGTTATTATTCTGGGTGATTCAGGACAAAAGGTTTTGCAGCCTTTAAGCAGAAGACAAGAGCTTTGATTGTGAGATAGAGCAGGGGAAAAAGGAACAGATGATCAGTAACATGCATGTTACAATCTTTCACAGTCATATTATCTATCACAATGAAATGTGAAATAAAAAGTGTAGTTTGATCTTGTACAGTGATGAGATTAAAAATACCTAAACAACTAGTTCTCTGAGTGGATGTCACTTCTGGAAATCCGTTGTGGTCCTGGGTCTCCAAGGCGGTCCATTCTGAGCCTTGCAAAAATGGGCTAGGGCTTCAGCCAGTTCACCAAAGTCAACAAAAAATTAGCTATTGGTTCTGCCAAACCAGTGCAAAATGACTGAATCCCACCACTAGTCTTATAGAAGTACCGGTAGTTGTATTAGTTTTTATTACAGATTACTACTATATTATTATTATTGATCAAGATTTACTGAGTTTGTAACTACATGTATGTGTGTTAATATTATACATTCTCTCACTCACTCACTCACTCATTCTCTCTCTCTCTCTCTCTCACTTTCACTCACTCTCTCTCTCTGTCTCATAAATAGCCTTGAGAATATATCAGGGAAAATATTGAAATGTGTTAATGCTCTTCAGAATTTAGGAAAATTACATATCTTGTTACATAAAAGATATACTCAGGAACCTTGGGGTAAGGTAGATTGATCTTACTATACTTCCAAATCTTTAGCCTATTATTTGACAGCAGTAACAACCTGATCATGGCTTATCATCAGAATGGCATCTCTTGCTTTGGTATTGTGAATAAGTAAATAAAAGTAAGTTTAGGTGAATGTTGTAGCATGCGCGGACAGATCAATATTGGATCCTGTGCTATAGTCTACCAAACAGTCAATAAAATTGCATAGTTGATTTTTTTTACATTTTATTCATACTGTCTCAATGCATATAATAGTTGTCAGTAAGCCAAGAATCTGGGGCACTAGTAGCCATTTTCCAACCCATTCCCAAAGGGAGGAACAAGAGGTCTGAGGTTCATTACTTGGTTGCAAGCACAAAGGGAAAATTGCACAGTAGATAGAACTGTCAAATATGTGTTTTCATTTGCATTTATATGTTGCCTTGTTAGATTTCTCAGAACAATGGGGGTAAAATGGATCCATGCCTATAAAAGGGATTTACATAGCTTCTTGCCCCCAGAGGATTAATCATGGTTTGCAGAACATATTTTATAATCTAATAAATATTTATCTGCACAAGATGTGATTTAAATGATAGCATTTTAAAACTCATTTAACACAGAATCCCATTGTGAAATAATTTTTATAACAGCTAGAAAAAAAAAGCTGAAACTTTTTCAGCGAGTGAAGGTTCATTCTCCGAGGTGGTGGGTTGGTTTATGAACGTTTCATTACCAAGCTGACTAACATCTTCAGCAGAGTTTAGGGGATGTCAGTGTCAGTGTTCTTGTTTATAAGGGCTTCAGGTATGGGTGTATCAAGTGAGGTTACATCAGGTCAGGGCCATTGGGAGGTGAACTGGTGGGAGGGGGGGCTTGCATGTGTTGGTTGAGGGTCAGTGCTACACCCACATACTACACCCGAGCTACAGATATTTGTCACTATTGTACATGACTGCTTATTAAAGATGGCCTTATGAGGCCCACAGGCTCTTCTGAAGACCAGATTTCAGTTTGGAAACAACCCTGACCACAGTTAGAACCTTTCTTTGTTTGCATTCTAAATCTGTTTTTCCAAAACCTTTGAAAATAAATGAATTCTGCTGCCTTCATGTAGACACTATATTGTTCCAAGTAATCCTTGATACTGCTAATGAGTGCTCTGGGCTAGTTCTGAAGTTAGTCTGAACTTCTGTGAACCTAAATTATCCACTGAGACTATTTGAGCAGTCTATCTACCCCCCCAAATACCTTATGAGCAGTCCTATTTTTGCCTTTTTAGAGAGCTTATCTCTCCATGTTTTTGATTTTTAATCAAGCTAGTGGGTTCTTTAAGAGGAATAGCTTTTTCTGACAGTCCACAATCTGCCTTTCTGTCATTTAATAGCATGCCTGTTGTGTCCAACTTGAGCATGGCAGTATATTTCCTCATTCAACTACAGACTATGGGCCATTCAGTCAGTTTTCAACTCTAAGGATGTTCTGCATTTTGTTTTCATATATTTCAATCATATCCCTCTCCCCACTGTCTTCTTCATGGCTAAATGAGCACAGTTGTCTTATTTTTTTATTTTGGGCCTTGGTTTCCACAAATCCACTTTACCTACATTTATCTTTTCTTTTATCTGAAGTACAAGATATATGGAAAGCTAGCAATCCAAAATAAGCAGTTGAAAGATAATGAAGAATGCTGATTATATTGCTATTTGTTTTGTTTCATATTTTGATCATACCTTTCTCTAAAAAATACCTTTTAAAAAGATAAATGTGTTTTTTTAAAAAACAGAAAATCAATGATGTATTGAAAGATTCACTGGAAGAAAACTATTTTGATATTCCTTGAAAAGTGATTGGTAACAAGAGTTGGTTTACAGTCATCTTGAGGAATGGTTCCAAAAGTTAGATATCACTTAAAAAAAAAGTTAATTTGCCATAGTGGGAGCATTCAGAAAAAGATCTTAGAAAAGAAATTATGTACTCATGCTTATCGAAGAAGAGCCAATTCTTGATAAACTCTCATCTAAAGATGTTGAATGGAAATCAAGAACCAATCTATTGTTCAAGTAGTTCCATAGTTTCTGTGTGGAAGCCTCATGCAATATACAGTTAAAGCACATTATAGTTACTATAATTCTCACTGGAGTTGAGAGTGGACGGGAATAATGTTTGTCATTTAAATTTTGATAAAAGGTTTAACAAATGCACATGTGAATTAGGACACATTATTTCTGTGACATGTACAAAAATTATATTAGTTGGAATGCATTTATAGAGGAAAAATGATACAATTAAAAACGTATTTGCAATAAAGTCTATATTTTGAAGCATTGCATGTGTGTATATTGGAATGCACACAAAATAATTATGAATTATAGGATATATATCGGAAAAGCGAGAAACCAAAATAAACAAAATCTATCTGCCCTTAGCTAACTAAATGTTCTGTGGCTTTATTGCTAGGTAGATCTAAAAATGATATTCCATTATAAATTCAGATTGTAATATAAATATGTAAGGGAAGTTTTAAAATATTTATTTATTTTTATCATTGATGATGTTATAGTCTAGTGGTCAAATGGTTTTGACTTGATTGTCCATAACAGTTCCTTTAGAGGAGATAAACTTTATGGTAGTGCAGCATATATGGCAATTCTTTAATGTATAAATTGTGCATTTATTTGAGTGTAAAAACTTTGGGAAACCTATCTTTTATTTGCAGCTGTTTATCATGTGTGCAAAATTTTACCGCATACGCAAATGAAGCACTTATTTCACCAATAAAAACTACATTATCAGTCTTTTTTCATGGTGGATTTATACTGTTAGCCCTCTCTCTCTCTTTTTTTCTGTATGTCCCCTCCCATAAATGTACAAATACTATGCAGTCTTTCATCATTCTTATACATGGCATGGGTCCGGGTTACCTCGGGGACCACCTGCTGCCGGCGTCAACTTCCCTCCACCCAGTACGTGCCCACAGAGAGGGCCTCCTCAGGGTGCCTCTGGTCAGGGAATGTCGACTGGTGGCCCCCAGGGGGAGGGCCTTCTCTGTGGGCGCTCCGGCATTATGGAACCAACTGCCGGTTGAGCTCCGGATGGCATCAGACCTCCGATCCTTCCGTCGCGGGTTGAAGACCCACTTATTTGAATTAGCTGGTCTGGCCTGATGGGGGAATATGGGTTTTTAAATTGATTTTTAGTATTTATTATTGTTGTTTTTAACTGGGCACTGGTTTAATTTCCTTTTAACTTTTGTATTGTTATTTATATATGCCCTGTGAACCGCCCTGAGTCCCTAGGGAGAAGGGCGGTATAGAAATCAAATAAAAATAAAAAATAAAATAAAATAAATAAAATACTTTCCAATCCTTTTATATAAAGCATAGAACCATTAAGATTAAATATAAAAGAGAAAATATAAAACATTTTCAATGGAAATGAAAACTGTTTAGGGAGTCCAGTGTAATGGATGAAATTAAAAATAAAGGTGTTGAAATGATTTTCAGGGAAAGAAATATTTAAGAGTTGTATGGGAATAGGAGTGATGTATTAAAGCAGGAGTCCCCAATCCCTGGTCTGCGGCCTGCTACTGGGCCGCAGCCTGTTGGAAACTGGGCCGCGCTAGCAGTGGGAGAGCACACAAAACCATCTCCTCTCTCGCTGCTACCGCCACAGCTGGTCTGCAGAGCCAGAAAGGTTGTTGACCGCCATATTAAAGAATGGAATTAAAAGTAATGTTACAAAGGTCAGTATCCCCACCAAAAATAAATGACTAAAAAGCAAGCAATAAATACTATTAAGAGGTTGGTAAATTGTAAGGATGCAGGTATAGCTGATATAATAGAAGAAATGTTAAACTATGGATGTTATGTGTTTATGGAAAGATTGGGCAACTTGTGTAACATATATGTAAAGACTGCCTCATCACTGGAAAAATGCCATTACTGCTTCCTTATACAAGGAGAAAGATAGCAAAAAACAAATGCCAAACTTGCAGAGGAGAGTTTAGTTATATGGGCCTTGTCAGGCAGAAGTTTGATTGAAAGATACAAGAGATGACAATAAAATTTGGGAAATGCAGTAGGGCTTTAAGAAGAGTGTGCATAAAGCTTAGTTTTGTTCTTCATAACTTACTGAGAAACACATGAATATGAGTAAGCTCATTGTACATTTGTTGATTTAGTAAAAGTTATGATAAATTGAATAGGTTTGCATGAATATGGAACTGAAGATTGATTGCTGAATGCAAAAAGAGCAATATTTGATGGAAGTAAATAATGCATGAGCCTAAATGGAATGCGTAGCAAATAGGTCAGCATTGAGCAGGATTTAAGACAAGGAGGTGAGATGTCCTCTTAGTTGTTTTATGTATCTGTGGAGAAATGTATAAAGAATACGTGTGGTTACAGGTATGTTGGGTTGGGGACATGAATGCATATACATTTAGGGACATAAATGAACATGTAGTTTTGTATCGAGATAAAGGCATGTTGTTGACTGAGAAACTGAATGATTAGAAGTGAATATTAGATAACCATGGATACAATATAAAATATGGACCTGAAAATTAGTGTATGAAAGCTAAGGCAGTTGTGTTTGACGGGGAAAAATAGAATGATTTCAAAGTGTTCATAAATGGTAAAAAGCTACAGCAGGTAAATGAATGTTGTATACCTTGATAAAATGTTTACTAAAGTTGGAACATTTTATGATGTGCAAATTTTTGCGTAAAAATGTGGATATTTTTGTCTTACATCCACCTTCCCCCATTTAGTCTGCTTGCTGGAAGCCAACTGGGAAGGTCGCATGATTCTGGGATGCTGCAACAGTTGTAAATATATGCTGGTTGTCAAGCATGTAAATCAAGGACTACCTGTAAAATGTAATATAGGTGCTCTGATTTGCAAATGCTGGACATGAAATTGGTGTCAGCCTTTGGTTCCATTGGATTTACTCAATTTGATGTCAAATGCAACTGCATATAGATCCCTACTTCAATTATCCATATAACTGTAGAACAGTATCTCATACATACAGACAGACATCTTCCTTCCTTCCTTCCTTCCTTCCTTCCTTCCTTCCTTCCTTCCTTCCTTCCTTTCTTCCTTCCTTCCTTCCTTCCTTCCTTCCTTCCTTCCTTTTCCTGATATAATAAAACTGATCAGAAATACAATTGAAGCAACATTGCCAGACTTCACTGAAAGGAGAAGGAAGGAAGGAAGGAAGGAAGGAAGGAAGATGCCTGTATGTGTGTGTACATACACACATGTATTTGCATGTGAACTCTTGCCAGTTTTGCATTTCTGACTACAATTTTAAACCAAAATGTTTCAAATTATGTTTCATGTTTAGTTTTGTAAGCAAATAATGATGCTAACACTCAACAATTTTATTGAGTTGGGGTGTACCCCAAAATAGTAATTAAACCCTCGGTTCCTTGCTTCATAATCTACATTTGTAACCAGTCCTGAGGAAATTTGAAAGATCAGTTCATCTAATATTGGCACCTTTTATTAGAAGTAAAACATATGCTGGACTTTTGAAATCATTAGAGTCATGAAACTGATTGAAATATATGGTTCTGTATAACAGTATTGAAATTAGATATAGGATTATTGGTACTGAGTGACAAGAAAAAAACATATTGTTTAGAAGCAGTGAATAAAGCTTCCTGTAAAGTTTCTTTGCACGTTACAAACAAAGAACTTTAATTTTCACACAAAGTTCTGAAAGAAAATATTAGCCTTTTTCTTATGCATTTAATTATCATACCTACTTAGATGTTTTTTTCTGTATCATTCCTCCCTAGTATAACAATAGACCATACTGTTTCTAGCTGCCTGATCAGGAAATAAATTTTTCTTTGAATAGCTAAATGATTACAATACCTCTCACATAGTGAAACGGTGTGCGGAATCTATTTGATGCAATTAGAATCTGATCTGGTAGAAACACAGAATGAGGTATCTTATGAAAGGGTGAAACCTGTGACTTCTCAGTATGTTTTTAAAGAACAATATTGTAGTCATGGAGACTTTCAGCAATCAGGTTTATGTTTGTCGCTTCCAATGTTGTGATAGTAAGAAAAAGAGCCTAATTTTAGATTCTTTCCAGAAAGTTACCCTTTGTGTGTGTCTTAACGGAAAAGATATCATAATAATCTTAGACTGTAATTCAGGAGTTAGCGATACAAGACCTACACATATCAGTGTGCTTTTCAGTCTCTTTCTTACCAGACTTGCTACCTGGTTTGCTGCTTTATATTTTGAATATAAGAACCACTACCACAACAAGTTGGCATGCTGCAAAGTTAAGCAACAATCTATAGTTTCATATTTACTTCCAAAAAAGTCTTATATTTCCTCAAGAGTTCCATTGGAAAGATCGAATGTGTCTTCTGTTGAAGCTTCCCCTCACTACGCCCCTCCCCTCAATCACCAGAACAATGTTTGCTGAATGCTGAGAAGCTCAGTTGCCACTGTAGGTGGAAATCTAATGCTTCTACTTTCTTTTCTCTTTTCTGTTCTGTACCAGCCTGCTACCAGCCCTGCAGAAAAGGCAACCCCTTTACAAACGGCAAGAGGCTGGAATTACGCCTGCCAAATTTATTACTACAAAAACAAACAAGACACGAACCAAGAAACAGGAGCTTTGAAACACTATCCGAGCGGTTGCCTTCAGCAAACCAGCCCTCCCCACACATTCCCCTTATATAGAGTTCAGGGTGTGGCTTCTCTCTGCCTCCTTCCCAGAAGCCCCATTGCCTTCCTCTGATTACTCCTAATTGACTGCCTCCTGCGTCGGGCGTCCTTGAACAGGGCTAGCTGTGGGTCATCTTCATCCACACTGTCAGGCTCACACAGCTGGGTCTCCGTGGTAACCAAGTGGGAGGGACCTGGCTGGGGGCTATCATCAGCAAGATCTTCAACCCCCTCAGCAAGGTCTTCAACACCCCCCTCTTCCTCTGAGTCGTCCGACCCAACTGCCGAACCCACAGGCTGACTCTGAATCACAACATTTTCCTTCTTTCCCTTAGCAATCTTGGTTCTTGAATAATCTGAGAGCTTGTTTGTTGTCATTGTGGGGAGTATAGGTGGACCAATCTTGATCGTGAAAAAATAATAACGAAGAAGGCTGGGTTTGAGATAATCCAGACAGGAAGCACAAACCCTGTGGAATACTAACGCTACATTTATTGTAAGATTGCAGAAGCAGAATCTTGCAAGTCTGAACATACCTCTCCCCTCCCTTCTTTTTGTTTCCCAGAAAATTAGGAAGGTTTCCTTGTGAGACCCTTACCGTATCCCCATTCTATCTGTGGGCTGAAATATCTTTTGCATGATGCAGTTGTAGCTTTTCCTTCTGGTTCTCAAACTCATTCTCATAGTCCATTACATCATGTGATGAAGAAATTAGTTTTGGCAATTTTGAGAAGTATTAAATTACCTTGGAATAGCATAAAGTTACATAATATGAATTAAGACACCTGAAAAATGTTTAGTACAATCTTAATTTTGACTAAGGAACATTCAAAGGCAACTATTGCATCAAATTAATTTCTTAGGTAATCAACATTATTATCATCATCATCGCTTTAACAGTATAACAAACATTAGGAATAAAGGAAGAAATGATCCACTATTGTCATGCTAGAGATAAAACAAGAATCGAAAATTTTACCACATGTTTTGAAAATCTAAGATATAAGATATCTTATAAGTTCTTATTAAGAAATAAAAAGGATGTTGCTTGCTGCCAATGATGGCTTGATTTTCCATACAAAATTCATAAGAAAAATGAGAATCGCAGTGCCCTATTTTAGATCAGAAATCTGAAAATTAGTAGTTCTGAATAATTAGTCTGATATATGCATGCATATATAATTTTATAGTTTCTTTGCTTCTTTTTCTTTAAAGATGAAATAGAATATCAGTTAGGAAAAAGTGTGGACCAGGTAAATGACAGAATACTCCTTCTCTAACCTCAACTATATTTCTCTTTTTCCAAAATTGGTACTATTTTGTAACATAAAATGTTTTCCTAATATTTGTTGTTAAAAGTCTTAATACTCAATATTCATTTAACTCTTTCCCTATTCACTGGCTGATAGGCCGTACTCAATGTGTGGTCCTCAATGGAACTGCATCTACATGGAAGGAAGTGTGTAGTGGGGTGCCCCAGGGCTCTGTTCTGGGCCCAGTGCTCTTCAATATCTTCATTAACGATTTGGATGAGGGGATAGATGGGGAACTCATCAAATTTGCAGACAACACCAAGCTGGCAGGAATAGCCAATACTCCAGAAGATAGGCTTAAAATACAGGAGAATCTGGACAGACTCGAACACTGGGTGCTTATCTAACGAAATGAAATTCAATGGTGAAAAAAGTAAGGTTCTACATTTAGGCAGGAAAAATCAAATGCACAGGTATAGTATAGGTGGTACCTTGCTCAATAGTAGTAACTGTGAGAGGGATCTCGGAGTCCTAGTAGACAATCACTTCAATATGAGCCAGCAGTGTGCTGCATCTGCCAAAAAAGCCAACACAATGCTAGGCTGCATTAACAGAGGGATAGAATCAAGATCAAGTGAATTACTAATACCACTTTACAATGCTTTGGTAAGGCCATACCTGGAATACTGCATCCAGTTTTGGTCACCACGATGTAAAAAAGATGTCGAGACTCTAGAAAGGGTACAGAGAAGGGCAACAAAGATAATTGGGGGACTGGAGGCTAAAACATATAGGGAACGGTTGCTGGAATTGGGTATGTGTAGTTTAATGAAGAGAAGGGTGAGGGGTGACATGATAGCAGTGTTCCAATATCTCAGGGGCTGCCACAGAGAAGAGGGAGTCAAGCTATTCTCCAAAACACCTGAAAGCAGGACAAGAAGCAATGGATGGAAACTAGTCAAGGAGAGAAGCAACCTAGAACTAAGGAGAAACTTCCGGACAGTTAGAACAATTAACCAGTGGAACAACCTGCCTCCAGAAGTGGTGAATGCTCCAACACTGGAAGTTTTTAAGAAGAGACTGGACAGCCATTTGCCTGAAATGGTATAGTGTTTCTTGCCTGAGCAGGGGGTTGGACTAGATGACCTCCAAGGTCCCTTCCAACTTTATTATTATTATTATTATTATTATTATTATTATTATTATTATTATTATTATTATTATTATTATTATTATGCTCAGAAAGCCAATAAGTAAGGAATCTACTGACAATATGTAATCTACTAGCTCATAAGGAGGACCCAGATTGTTGGGGGCAATTAAGCTGACTTTGTAATAATGCCACTTGGGGTGTGTGTGAAAGACCTAATAAGCAGGCATATACATAGAATGAAGGCTACTGCTAAGCTTGTAAGCCACCCTGAGTCTTCGGAGAAGGGCGGGATATAAATGGAATTAAAATAAAAAAATAAAAATAAAAAAAATAAATCAAAATTATGACTGTGTATGTCCAAAAAAAAAGATAATCTTGAACTTAAGATGATGATCTATCCAGGAAGATTGGATAGATTAACATTTAAAAAAGCACTATTGATCATTTTATCAACTATAGTGTCACAGTTCTACTGAGACCATTCCTGGTAACTGTTTCTCATATAGCTGCGTGTTTGCACATGTGAATAAATTGTCCAAAAGGCAGATTGCTTCCAAGACAGAACCAGAACCAGAAATTAAATTAAAATTTAAAAATTCTTATCCTCTGTCTCCATTACAGTCACTTGCTTTTTAAATTTTGCACTTTGTTCAAATTCAACTGTTTAATCAGTTATTTTCATTACATATAGGTCCTGCCAATTTTCTTGCACTCAGAGTCAAATTATAACATTTTACAGGACTGTTCAATTCCTAGTTAATTATTTACAAAAAAGTTTAAGTATTTATTTATTTATTTAGCTTGATATAGTCACCACCTTCACCACAGTAAGTCTGGGTGGTGAACAAAGTTTAAACAAAAAACCCAATATAAAACCATTAAAATGTATGATTTACCACATACTGTATAATTAAAAAAGAAACAGTAGCCAAGAGAAAAATACATACAGTAATGTAATATCAACCCAAACAGGCTTTGCTAACTTCCCAACTCCTATGCCTGGGCATACAGCCAGGTTTTTAGTGCTTTCCAGATGGACAGCTGGTTTGGGGCCAATTTGATCTCAGGTATTGAGGTCTACCAGAGCCAGGGGCTATGACAAAAAAGACACACTTCTTGGGTCCCACAGATGACCTTCTTTAATAGATAGGACCCGAACCATGCTGCTCCTGTTGGAACCAACGGGGCAGATTGAAACCATTGGAGAGCAGTGGTTTTCAACTACCCTGAGCCCATTCCATGAAGGCCTTTATGGATAAGAGCCTTGGTGGAGCAGTGGGCTAATGCCTCCTTAAGTAACACCAGCTGCCTGCAATTAGTGCAGGTTCGCATCCCACCAGGCTCAAGGTTGACTCAGCCTTCCATCCTTCCGAGGTAGGTAAAATGAGGACCCAGATTGTTGGGGGCAATAAGCTGACTTTGTAATAATGCCGCTTGGGGTGTGTGTGAAAGCCCTAACAAGCAGGCATATACATAGAATGAAGGCTACTGCTAAGCTTGTAAGCCACCCTGAGTCTTCGGAGAAGGGAGGGATATAAATGTAATAAAAATAAAAATAAAAAATAAATAAATAATAATAACAATCTTAAATTCCAATGAGAAACCTACTGGGAGCTGGTGTAGCTCACGTAACAAATGGGAAATGCCCATAATTGACTACATACCATTGTATTCTGAACCAATTGTAGCTTCCAAATGCTCTTAACAGGCAGTCCCATGTGTAATACATTGAGAGATAATCAAAACATTTATGATCATGTGCAGTGCCTTCCAGTCTATAAGAAAGGGGGTTGGAACATAACACAAAGCTACGCATAAGACCCCCCTGCATATACATGCCACATGCCATTTAACTAGAAACTGAGTCCAGGGGGGGACTCCCCTCCAATTGTGTGCTGGTTCTGTGTGAGAACCAGCCCATCCCCCATCCAGAACTAAAGATGGAACATCACTGGAACCAGGGGGTCTACCTTTTCCATACAGAATGGAAATGTTGAAGATAAAATACTAGGAAAATACTAAAAAGTTATTGGAAAGTCTTTGTATTAAAATAACTTCAACAAATAATCTTTTAAAGAATATTTAAATCTTAAAACACAATACTCCAAAATGTGAAATGAGACTGCTACTTAAAATGCTAACCTGGCTGGCTTTCAACAATGGAAGCTATTGCTTACCCAAATTTAATTAACTACGATAAAGTTGTGACCTATAAAGGTATTCTGGACAATGACGGAAAATTGAAAGAGACAAGATTTACAAGAACAAGGTATTGATCTAGCATGGTGGCCATATCTGCAAATTCAAACGAGATATGAAAAAGATGCTAAAACAATGGGATTCTATAAAGGAGAGAGAATTTGATCAGATACTGTTCAAAACAGATGAAAAGTTGATTAAGAAACTCTATAAATTTCTGTTAAACTTAAAGATGGAGGAAGAACAATTAAAAGAGACTGATAACATGAGCAAAAAACTTTGGATATAATAGAGAATTAGAAGACTGGCAAAAGTTATGGGAAAGAAATGTTAAATTAACTAAAGCAGTGGCATATAAAGAAAACATATAAAAAGTTTTACAGATGGCATATTGCACCAGTGAGATTAGCAAAAATGTTTAAAAATATGTCAAACAACGTTTGGAAATGCAAACAAAGACCAGGTACTTATTACCATATCTGGTGGACATGCCCTAAAGCAAAAAGATTTGGGGTTAAAATACATTTATGGTTGGAGAAAATGACTAAAAAACAAATAGACTTTAAGCCAGAATGATTTTGGTTAGGAATAATAGGAGCAAATTATGAGAAAGATTGCATATGTTTAATTCTACACATACTAACTGCAGCAAGAATTGTATTTGCCCAACATTAGAAAAATGAAAATTTACCAGCTGAAGAATTACTAATTAAGAAAATTTTAGAGTGTGCAGAAATGGATAGATTGATTTTAAAGATAAAAGAGAAAGAAGACTCGGTGTATTTTAGAACATGGGATAATTTCTATCAGTGGCTAGAAAAATGAATTAGAGAGAAAGAAATATGATATGTAACTTTGAATATATACAGTATTAGCAAGAAGAAGACTATCAAGCAATTAATTAACATATTGTTTATGATAATTAACTATTATCTATTATTGTTTGTTAAACACATAAACCCAGACATTATGCTGTTTGCTAAATATTGAGAATATTATTTGGAAAAATCCCAATGCTAACCTTAATCTAACCCTAACCCAAATCCCAACCCCAACCCCAACCCCACCTCTTATTCCTAACCCTATAAAAACTAATAAAATTTATTTTAAAAAAAGCTAACTGAGCACATTTGTTTTAAAAACAAACAAATAACTGTTATGGCAGTAATTTTAATTGAAGCATTCGAGTTGTATCATTTATCCTATTTTGCAAACTGGCAAGTAATTTTTAATATGACTCCTTACTTTCAGTTTCAAGTTTAGATTTATTATGGTAATTGACCAATGTTTTATACCAGTCTAGAATTGTAAAATATCAAGGAAATTAAAACAAGATACCTGAAGTGCACGAAAAGGGTTTAAGAGCAGCAGTGCAGTTTTAAAAAGAGAGTAAAATAATATTAAAATATCAACAATAGCATATTAATAAAATACAATTACATGGATATTAAAATAATTTAAAACCCCAAATTAATAATATGCTAAAATTATTAAATTATAAATTATAATTTTCTACAAATCGGAGCTTTCAAAAAATCAAAATATGTAAATTATTATTTCTGTGTAGGAGAGACTTAAGTGTAAGACTAAAATCTGAAAGGAATTGCTTTCTACTCTGACTGCAGAGTGTCAGGCTTTGTATAGTAATTAAAAATAGATAAAAATAAAGCTAATAATTGGAATCTCAGTGATTTACCCATGTAATTTATCCTAAATGATTTGTTTATGGATTTTAATTGTTGCCATGCAAAATCTAGCAACTCTATCTGTAATAAGCAGTTCCTTATCTAAGACAAAATCAAGAAGCAAACTTTGATTATGACCTGGGTGTGCTCAAATGGTGGCTAGACAACCATTGTCCTGTTGACTAGTGGATTGGATTTGATGGTCTAAGCCAGGCACGCTGGCTGAGGAATTCTGGGAGTTGAAGTCCACAAGTCATAAAAGGGCCAAGTTTGAAGACCCCTGGTCTAAGTGGCTGCTTCCAACTCAGTGACTGTATGAAAAGGCAGAGTTGGTAATCTCTGATCAGAGATCAATTTAAGAGTTGCTTTAAGTCCACAGGATACTCACCATCAGACTAAATGCTTATCATGAAATTATGACTGCCTACGACTTTAGCAGTACTGACTAGAATGGTTTCCAGATAATCTCCAAAAGTTGGTATCTCTGGAATTTGGACTGAAGTAGGGCATGTATTTAAGAAATTAAACTTGCTACAATGAAAATCAAGATCTAGTGACATAATATTTTCCTACAACAGAAAACTTTCCTGTGGCTTTTTAAAACCACTGACAAAAAAGTATGGTTTTTAATGTGAATCTATTCTTTAAAGAAATCTATACTCTAATCTTGAGATGTTAGAAGAATACTACATTTGTCCTATATAATCCATTATTAGACTATTTAATTCAATGATGTTGGCAGTGGTGCAGATGCTATCATATGAAGTAAATCTTCAGTCTTAAGTATGACTTCAAAGGAAAGAAAGGGAAAGAATACATCAGGAAAGTAGAAAAATCTGTCCTTACAGATGAAAAATAAAACAAGATGTAATTAAACATCAAATGTATTAATAATATAGCTATAATTAGCTGGTCTATTTCTAATCCAGGATTCCTTTTGGCCTCATTAGGCATAAAATAGGACATTTCATAAACAGTTTCTTTCCTTTTATTTGCTAAGGGGCTGTTTGAGTTGGCTTCAGACCTTCATTCTCAAAATGTTAGATTCTGGTTGCTAATTTAACAGAATCTATCCAGAAGGCTACAAGTATTATCTTTTGTAAAAATTAATCTGTGTGGACCTCTAGGTGAACTATATAAAATGATTTGCATCTTCCATTGAAAGAAAGGGTTAATCTTAAACTGTTTGCATACTGACATGGATCATGCGTTGGTGCATAAATAAAAAGATGGAAACCACATTAAAGCAGTAGTTGGGTTACCACACAACTGGATATGCTTAAGACTGAATGCTTCATAACTCTAACTACTGGGGAGCTACAAATTCTATAAATAACCTTGCACTTGGTTAGGACCATATTAAAAGCAGATGAACAGAGACATCCATGGGGGGAAATGGAGAAGCATTGTCAATGAGTACTATAGTCTATAAAAGGTTGAGGAAAAGGTCTATAATTTAGGAGCAGTTCCTTGTGTGCAGTAATTCTGAATCGATGCATTGCAGAGATGAGTTTAAATAGAGATCATGCACAAAGGAGAAACATATGAACTTTCTCTTCTTCGTTTCCAAAAGAGTAATATCTATTATCCCTTCTCAGTTCCTTGGCTTTTCTTCACATCCTCAGTTTAATTCTTGGCCAAGCAAAGTAGTCTTTAGGTTTAAAATGATATCACTTCTCTTTTATGTACACCCAATGCTCTACTATTGTTAAATAATGGATTGGATATAGAATGACAAGAATGCTATTCATGGAAGTGGGGGAAATCCTTGCATTTTCTTGCATTTTTGAAAATCTTTTTGGAGGAAACCTTTAGAACAGGGTGAGAAGTTGCAAAGAAAATCTATAGATACAGTACTTTAAATATTGGCTTTTTTTTGCACAACGAGCCTATTCATGGATAACTTAAGCAAGGTTAACTCAATTTTCTCTGTTCATGTTATATGTTAAATCATCTACTAACCACACTGGCAGGGTGTATACAACCTGGTAGGCTAAACTGTGATGCACTTGTTTTCGATTCTGTGTATCATATGAATACAGCTGTTATTCTTGAACTTTTGCAAATACAAGGCCACCAAAGAAAGTGGAATTATGATCCACCAGTTCTGCCTGTTTTTGTATGTTTGGCTTTATTCGTTAAAGTTTAGTGGCACACTATCATTATCAACTTTCCACTGAAATCTTCCCATATTAGCATATAGTCAAATATAGTGGAATCAGTCTAAATACATGGGATCGCCAAACATAAGCGAAAAGTCTCCAAACAAACAACAGAGTTAGTTTGGTGTAGCAGTAAAGGTACCAGACTGGAAGTTGTGAGTTCTAGTCCCACCTTAGGCACAGAGCCAGCTGGGTGATCTTGGATCTGTCATTCTCTCTCATTCTTAGAAAGGAAGCTACTACAGTAAACCACTCCCCAAAAACCTTTCCCAGTAAACTGCAGGAACTAGTCCAGGCACTCTCCAAGAGTCAAAAACTGACTCAAAGGCAATCTCCCCACACCCCGCCCACCAAAACTCCAACTACCAATCATATTTACATATAACATAGTTTAATAACACCTAAGACTAAATAGTCTCTTTGAAATTAGGCAGTGACACTTCTTTCCCTTGATAACTGCTCAGATAAGCTAGGAAGGGCAGAGGTCAAGTGAACATGAGAAATCTTAACAAAAAGATTTGAATAATTGCAACAAAAAATTGCAAAATGCAGCCATACATACAACTGAACACTTTTCGCAGCCAAACTTAATTTTCCATCCTGGGGGGTAACAAAAAAACAACAACACATGAATCTCTGGGAACAGATTGAACACACCAATATTGTTACTTACTCACTCTAAAAGAAATGAACAAATGAAAAATCCCACAGAGTACAAATATAGCTGGCCATATTTCTTGCAGTTTTCACTCGTTGTTTATCATCATCATCATCATCATCATCCCTGGCAATGGCTAAGAGCAGGAAAGTTAAAGAAAGAGACCGAGGGACTAATTCTGGCTGCACAAGACCAAGCATTAAGGACAAATGCATACAAAGTCAAAATTGAGAAGACAGCAACAGACAGTAAGTGCAGCCTATGCAAAGAAACTGAAGAAACAGTGGACTACCTGGTAAGCTGCTACAAGAAGATCGCACAGACTGACTACAAGCAGCGGCATGACAAAGTAGCAACAATGGTGCTTTGGAAGATCTGCAAGAAATATCATTTGCCTGTAAGCAAGAACTGATGGGATCATAAAATAGAGAAAGTCATAGAAAATGATAAAGTTAAACTGCTCTGGGACTTCAGAATTCAAACAGACAAGCACCTGCAATATATCACTCCGGACTTAACAATTGTCGATAAGAAAGACAAAAAAGTCTGGATAGTGGACATGGCAGTGCCTGGAGACAGCAGAATAGGTGAGAAAGAACTGGAGAAGATAACAAAATACAAAGATCTACAAATAGAAATAGAAGGACTGTGGCAAAGGCAAGGAAGGGTATTACCAATAGTAATAGGTGCCTTGGGTGCAATCCCAAAACAACTGGAGCACCACTTGAACACCATTGGCATTGATAAATTCTCCATTAGTCAATTGCAAAAGGTGGCCTTACTAGGAACTGCTTCCATCCTGCGACGATATCTATAATACCATCAAACATCCACATCGGCCTATCCCAAGTCCTTGGTAAGGACTCGATAGCTAGACAAAAATGCCAAATCCAGTCTGAACATCTGGCTGACTATGCGATGATCAATAATAATAATATCAACAACAACAAACAACAACGGCAATGATAACAACAACAAAATTTGGACTTTGCAAAATTATTTTTAAATGACAAAGTTTGAACTATCAGAATTTCAGTTTGTGCTGGCTGTAGTGGAATTTATTCTATTTTATAACAGTAAGGAAGATGATCATAGGCTACAGATAATTTTGATTAATTTATTCATTCTGTTTATATCCTGCTTTCTTTTAATACAACATGTATTGACCTTATTTGGCCAATTCAAGTGCCCTTTATGATACATGGCAATGACTATCAAGCTCTGAGGTAAACTGTGGCTTAAAGTATTATTATTAGATATATCAAGTATTACTGTAATTATATACAACTGTTTAAGATTTTGAAAACAGAAGAATTTATGTTCATATTGTAAGTAGTAAAGAGTGAGACACAGAGAGAGTAAAACAACCAGTATGAGTAAATTGTCTTAAGGCTGTTAAGTGCTGCCTTTTCTAGAAATTCCTCCTTCAGTATTTTTTTTTGAACCGGACCTTTTTATGTTTGTTTATTCTCTCTGGGCTTGAATAGAAGTACAAGGAAGAAACCAAACTTCAAATGTGTTTTTAAATGCATAATGTAGAATAATTTAGCTTTAATCTGTTGCGTCTTTATGTGTGTCCATGTGTATAAAGACAACATGTTGGAATTTTTGGCACATTTTGCAACTAGAATATTGTCCACAGTGTGCATAACATTCCCAAAGGCATTTACTTTGTGGCTTCTGTATATGACCTGCATTATTAAGGAGTCTCAAAACTGGTTGTTTAAATAAATGTTGGTAACTACTAGGCTAGAGTCTTGAAATACAGGGGATTACATCATTGTCCAACTATGCCTACTTCAGCAAAATGTATTTGTTTGTAAAGATTATGGGGAAGAAGAAAGGTCTTTCACACAATGATTCACATGTATGCCATTTTCCACTTTAGCCTTTGCATATATGTCAGATGTGGAAAGGAAAAAAAAAACATGTTGAAATAATTTGGCAATGGTTATAGTGTGATTAGTCATGGTAATCTAAACGGGAGGGTTGCCTGGTGTGTTATTACATTTCTTATATTGTTTTTCAAGAGCTGGTTGCAATCAGTCATGTTTCACAGGGTTTAAAACACACATACACACAGTCTTTGCTTGCTGGCAAGTAAACTGTTATTTAAATACACAATTGACTGAATTACTGAAACAGTTCTGTTGAGCTTGTGCAAGTGTTCTCACGTGCTTAAAGATGGTATAAATGTCATTTACGGTAGGCCATTTAGTACAACTATATGGCATGAATTCCTGCTCCCCTGATCGAAGTGTATCAGTTTATTTTATGGTCTTTATGACTCCTTTTTGATAGAGTCATCAGTAAAACTTTAATGACACTATAAAATAATAAAAATGTCATTAATTTACCATGGAGCCTGGACGCAGCGGTTGTAAAGTTACATTTATAAACAGAATACTTCTTATGTCAAAAAGCATTGTTATGTGGCAATGAATAAATAACACTTAAAGTTTGGAGCAATTCTACTGCTGGCACTCGCATTATTATAGAATAATCAGTAACTGTATAAAACATAGTATAGCATGTAAATAGTGGTATATAAAATTTTATGACAATATACCGTGCACATCAAAAATTCAGCTTTTACCTAAATACAGAAAAAAACCATTATGGTATACTTAACTGTTATCATTATTTTTCTTCCCCAAGATCACAATTTTATATTTGTTCTGAAGATATTAGCAGTTTTCCTCCCTTACTCCAGTGGATTTTGCTTCCTTAGTTGCTTCCTTAGTTCCCAGTCTTCTTCTGCTCTATCTCAGAGGACCACATTGATCATTCCCAGCACAGAAGTATAGATAAAGTCACTAATGAAATGCAAAGCGGGGGGAAAAATGTTAGAGGAGTTGAGTTATTTGGTGGCTGAAAATCAGGGGGATAATAATCTGTCCATCTGTCATTACTGAGGTTGCTCCATCATTGACTGTGATAATCTGTGAATATGATGGATGGCACAGCTTTGTAGTCTGGAACATTTATCATTTATCAATGCTCACTAAGGGGGGCTTTATAATTTAAATATCTTTTTTTACGATACAACACCTAGCCCATATATCATCATTTCAAAGCACTTAACTGAGAGTTCTAGAACACAGCAAAGCAAAATTTTCCCTCCCATAGGTTTTATACTGCCTACGTGCTTGTGCCTGATAATGCATAATAAGTGCCTAATCGTATCACTGAATGGAAAATGAAAATTCTGTTCTTAAAAAAACAACAAATTAGCTATCAGTCCACTTCAGAAATAACAGTTCCTGCTTTTCAGAGAACTTCAGACGCTTATTAAAGGAGAATGTTTGTAGTTCAGGGTTTATATGAGGGGTCCTTGGTGTTCTCTGAGCTTGCTTGTTTTCTTGCAGAAGTGTCATTAGCCATGCTAGGTAACATCAGTCTAGCAGTCTACCTAGTTTGTGTAATGAAACGTCTACAAGAAAACAATCCAGCTCAGAGAGTACCAAGGACCCTTCACTTCAGAATCTTGCTTATAATTTGAAAAAGATTGTGAACCCTACAAGTTTTAGTTCTCTTAGTTTCCAAGTAATCCCATTCTAGGTTGAATTCAGTTCTATGAGCCCTGTATTCTATAGAGGATTCATAGAACATGTTTTTTTCACTCAGAGAACATGCTCAGAGCTTTGAGTGAACCATTCTATTCCATCTTTAATGATAGGGGGTGAGGTGTTACCCCCCGTCGATAGGGCTCGCAACTTGGGTGTCCTCCTGGATTCGTGGCTCAGCCTTGAAGATCATATAGGAGCCGTGACCATGGGGGCTTTTGCCCAGGTTCGCCTCGTGCACCAGTTGCGGCCCTATCTGGGCCGAGATGCCTTGCGCATGGTCACTCATGCGTTCGTGACCTCCCGCTTAGACTACTGCAATGCTCTCTACATGGGGCTGCCCTTGAGGACCACTCGGAGGCTTCAACTGGTGCAGAATGCAGCCGCGAGAGTTGTGATGGGGGCCTAGCGATACTCCCATATAACACCTCTGCTCCGTGAGTTGCATTGGCTTCCGGTTGCCCTCTGGGTGAGATTCAAGGTGCTGGTGATGACCTATAAAGCCCTAAATGGCTTGGGTCCGGGATATCTGAGGGAACACCTGCTGTCGGCATCAAGTTCCCTTCGTCCTGTGCGCTCCCACAGGGAGGGCCTTCTCAGGCGGGCAACACCCAGGGGGAGGGCCTTCTCTGTGGGCGCACCTGCCCTCTGGAACCAGTTACCCGTAGAGCTTAGGACTGCCCCTGATTTTTGTTTATTCCACCGGGACCTGAAGACCTGGCTCTTTGAGCTTTCCGGCCAGGACTGAGGATTTTTTTAATTTTTTTAACTTATTGTAATTGGGTTTTTAATCAGAGATATAGGGGTTTTACATTTTAATCAAGGAAAATTTAATCTATTTTAATTGCTATTAATTTTTGTATTGTAATGTTGTTTTAATTGCCTTGTGAACCGCCCTGGGTCCTACAGGAGAAGGGCGGTATATAAGTTTAATAAATATAAATATATAAATATAATAATAAATAAAAATAAGTCCATAGAATGCATAGTAGAACACATGGGCATGAAATATGACTCTTGTGAAACACACTAAGCTGGAAGCCATGTCATATTTATCCATGTGTATCTTTATATAACCCATGACATTTTACTTTACTTTTATATATTCATTTTTATAGCCTTTCATACTTAGAAAATAAGAAAGTAGAATCCATGTGGACAGTATGATAACTACCTTCTTTTCTAGGATATATTTGATATGTAGATGGATAATCTGCTGGTTGTGTTCATTTAAAATAATTTGCTTAATTTAGCTCAGTTTAAAATGCTATTATTTACCTAAATTGTCTTGCCTCAGAAATTTACATATATTTGTACATACCACTAATAGTAATATTGAAATATTTTTTTAATTTCTTTTCTATAAAATAGAAAAGCTAGAAAATAGCTGCTATTGTTTTTAAGTGGAAAAATGAATACTGACATCGACAGAAATAAAAATACAGAGAATTATTATTATTGTAGTAATTTCCCCTTCAAAAATGCCACATTGATGATTATTAAAGAATTATAAATACACCCTGATTCTTTTAGTTATTATCATACAAGTTTCTCTTTCTTACAGTTCTGTGCTTTATCATGTAATTTTTCCTTTCCTTTCTGAATGTCAAAATATTGATATTCTTTCAGAAACTTTCTTTTTTAACGCAGAATATTTTCTGGAGCGAATCAAAGAGAATGAATGACTAGAAAGATATTTCAAATATGCATACTATGATACGGAGAAGGTTCTGTTGATTTCTTTAAAGTAGAATGCATTTTTCCCCCTTTTTCTTCATTTTAATCAAACTGAAGTTCTTTTACCAGGAAAAACTCAGGTACCTTGTTAGGGCATTTTGTGGAAAGATTCCTGTCTTAGTAAGTAGGACAGGTCTAAGACTCTTGGGTGTAAACTGGGAGAATAGATAAATAGAGGGGATGGCAAAAAGGAGATTGCATTTATGTGGTATTGAGCATGCATAGGGTTTCCAAAGTCCCTGAGGAATAAGCAACAGTAAGTTGGGACACCTGATCAAGCAGCTTTTGCCAGGGTTGCATGTCAGTTGCTCTGGGCTTTCTGATTAGAAAACCTTCTGCTCCCAGATTGTCAAAAGCTCATCCATGCCAGGCTAATAAAGCCACCTGGTCAGTCCACTAAGGAGTCAAACTGGAAGTAATGCAAATGCAATTCATCCCCGAAAATGCCAACATTTATTGAGAGGCAAGGTGTTTAGTATTGTACTGCCCCATTCTAAAAAAAAGAAAAGAAAAGAAAGAAAACAAAAAAGAAAATAGAGTTTTAAAATGAGGAACTCCTGGCTGAACTCTTGCAGAAATATAGAAATAGGCAGAGAAACAGAAAATAAGGCTGTTCTGATATCCTGGGAATTTATCGCCCATTCCCCTTTCTTTCTTTCTTTTTCTTTCTTTCTTTCTTTCTTTCTTTCTTTCTTTCTTTCTTTCTTTCTTTCTTTCTTTCTTTTTCTTTTCTTTTTTTTTGAAACAGATAAAGGATAGTTATCTTCCTTTCTTCCAGGAAGATATAAAAAAGGCTTCAGTGGTCCTGAAATGATACAGTGTTCCCCCCCAAAATAGAAAGATTTCTGGAAAACTGATGGAGAGAGAAGAGAGGTAGAACTTTTAAGGGAGTATTTGACAGCCATTATTGCTTTGCTGGTCAATAATCTGATTTATACTTTGAAATGGAATATGCATATTACAATGCAGGGATTCTGCTTTGGCTGAGGAGAGTAGAAGCCATGGGATGCTCCATGTGTGAAAGGAGACTGTGGTTAGTTATGAGTGCTGAAAAAGAGAGATGGGACAGCCAGCATTTGCTTTCCTTGGAACATACATAGATTCAGGTAACCCTTGTCAGGATGAGGGGTGAGCAACTCTGCATGATGCATCATGCCCTTTTTTACTACTGATAAACCACCATTGATGTTCCACACAAACAGAGGGCTGCATACTTACAAATTAGGTGCTGTTGTGGCCAGTGTAGGACAGCAGGATGTTTTATGAAGTTCAGTTTATGGCTTGGTTGCAGCATATTATTAGATGCTGGAAGGCCAGCATCTTAAAATGAGCATGATGGCTTTTAAATTAGCATGATGGCTTTGTATTCACATATGAGACCAATTAAGAAGTTGCTCTTTGCTTGTAGTATCTAGTTGCTTTTGACTTTGATGTGATCCAACAAAATCTGAGAGGGAGAGGGGAGAGAGAGAGAGAGAGAGAGAGAGAGAGAGAGAGAGAGAGAGAGAGAGAGAGAGAGAGAAAGAGAGAGAGAGAGAGAATAAGTACATCAGTTAAGGTGCAAAGCTAGAAACCATAAGACTGTGAGTTCTAGTATTGCCTTATCCATGAAAGCCAGCTGAGGACTTTAGGCCAGTCACAATCCTTCAACCCAACAAATCTCACAGGGTTTTTGTTGTTGTGGGAAAAGTAGCAGGCAAGAGGATTGGGTATGTTTGCCACCATGAGTTATATATAGTATAAAAAGGTGCGACGATGATGATATAATGATGATGAAAATACTTGTTTAGTAATCTATCAATGCTTACAAATTGATTACAGAGCACTTATTAATAAACAGAATCAGTATTAATGACTCTGTTGTTCTGGAAGCTAAGTGTGTTCTTGGCTTTTTAACAGCAACATCATGCTTAGCTGCTTTTTGTGCCTATGAAAAACTTATTTTCTTTCCAGTATCTAAGATGCTCAATGCAATATTAGCTCCTCAAACAACAGAGAGAAGAGCAATCAGCACTGTTTTGCTGGGTACCATGTGAGGTTTAACAAATATATCTAGTAAACAAAACCCAAAACTGATATTTCATGTCTATGATGATATGACATTCAAACACAATGCCATGTTCAGGTTTGAGAAGTACCTCAAAGGCATAAGAAAACCCTACTGTGTTTTTGCATAATATATAAGCATTGCAAAAAGTGACAAAATATAATGTTGCCACATGATTGCTGAATTTTTGCTCTCTGGTATGACGAAACCCTGGTTGACATCAATCTATATATTGATTATTGTTTTTAGTGGTGCAGTTTTACCATATATGTTTTCAGCACTCAAATTTTATGTTTTTCAAGGAGGAAACACTCATATCTTTTTACTCATAGCTTTTTTTTTAAAATCCCATTGAGGTTTAGCTCAAATTCCTAGGCAAAATAATAGTACTATTTCTGTCATCTAGTATTCCTTTTTTGAAATACTTGTCTTTGAAATCCTCTTGCATAAAATTCATGCTTGCATTTCTCAAGGGTTCTTCTGCAAATTCAGATCCCTAGGACTAGGATGTTGATTGTGTGGCTGTTAATTTTTTCCCGCTCTGAATTAGTAGCAGGTTTTAATAGAAAGTCCTCTCCAAGTCCTGAACTTAACTATTTCTGAAAATAGTCATTTAGGAAAGGTCAATTATTCACTGTTGCTTGGCAGTGATATCTGAAATTACAGTTTTAATCCTGTCTAAATCACAATAATACTTCCCTATCCTGCACTCATTTGAACTGAATGGGTTGTTGAAAGCTGCACTTTCATTATCTGGCAATAGTTGTTTCTTTTTTCCTTTAAGCAGAATTTTTAAATTTAGAGGGATGAATCCAATGTTACAGGGGTGTCTGCTGGGGGGCGTGCACAAAGAAGTCAACATAATGAATAACAACATGCAATCAAAGCTCCACCCTTAATAGTATGTGTCATGATACCTCCGATAAAGATGTCTTCCAAAAATAAGGGCTCCCTCCCCGCAGAAGGGCTCCTAACAGTGCAAGAACCTTTGATGAGATTATTAAGCCCACTGTTCTATATAATACCTTTTATTTGGTCTTCCTATTATGTTACTACGGTATATGTTACCCAGTGTCTTTTCTTAGTTCTTGCAAACCTCCATTATCTGGAACCATATCACTGGATTCAAGGTAGAATTTGAATTTATTGTAGAATCTAAAGTGACGGCTGTAGTTAAACTACTCTATTTCTCTTTTGTTTGTGATGTATGCATCCATGTCAATGACGGTGTTAGACAATAAACTGTGATACAAAATACCTAAGCTTGTATTTGGCAAGATGCATTCAGAAGCAGAGGTCAAGGAAGCACTGGAAATTAAACATATGTGAACACTTTTTTTTTAAAAGCTGAACATTGTCCTTTTTTTTTGGGCAGGAAAGAACACGCTTTGAGAATTTAGGCCCACATCTATCGGGGAAGCCCTGTGAAGATGGAAAGCTAGGTCCAGGAGTCATTGATCTTACAAGGCCAGAAGATGCAGAGGGTGAGTTATTGAAACAAATGGATTGAACGGATCAGCTCTGTTATCTTTCATCACTTTAAGGATGAATATCTTAAATTAAACTGCAGCTAATGCCCTCTGTCTGCATTTGAAGCATAGATTTCTGTGTTGTAGGCAAGCATAAAGCCTGATTTTAAAATGTTATCATACAGTATGCACTTACTGGTTTATTACTTGGAGGCTACTGCAACTGTTCTTATCAAGCTATCCTAGGTTCAATTCATATGTTACCTCTGCTGATCCATATAGACTTAAAATTGCTATTGAGTAGACTGATATAATCAGGTTTTATAAGCAAATAACATTCATGTCTGTAAGTTCCTTTTTTCTTATTGTGCTCTAGATACAGTGGATGAACATGTACTGTGAGAAGGTCATTTTGTTTAAGATACGGGGAATATAGTCATCTGTCACCTACAGCTATGTTGGGAGGTTGTCTTCGTCTACTGTTCTACATGTGAATAGATGTAAAGAAATAATAATATTGAGTTGAATTATATAGCCAGAGACCACTTTGCTGTGGAAGTCAACATTTCATAGCATTCCAAGGTTGGGAGGGCCCTTTGAGTTAACTGAATCCAACTCCCTACTTTGGGCAGAAGGCCAGATTGAAGCATCTCAGATAGGTCGCAACTTTTACTTCAGTACATTTGGTAAAAGGAGCCAACCACCTTTCTATGTAATTGGTTCAACTGCTAGAATTAGTAAGGTCATCTGAATGGAGCTTACTCCACCTTTAAACATACGTTTTAATTATAGTAATGAGGAAGAGAAAACTATGAGGTGAACTATCCAATCCATTAATTGACTGCAAAATTAATTACAATGAAGTTTTAATCTTCAGATGAAATATAAGAATGTTGATAACTAATTGATTGGATGTACATGACTTTTTTGTGAAAATGTTACTTCCACTGGTTTATAGCTCCAGTTCTGTTTATATCAGTGGAAACCTTCCCATTGATTTCAGTAATTAAAGACTCTGCACCATAGTGTATATTTAAATTAGTTATTTGATTGATCAGTTAAAGACATTGCCATTAATCAACTAAAAGCCTTTAATTGCTTGACAGCTCTATTGGAAATGACCACGTCAATCATATTTTGGGATAAATTTCTATGTCAATAGAAATACCTAATTTTAATTTTTAAAACTCTTACTGTTATTAAAGTTTACCGAATAATAAAATAATGATCCAGAGAACAATACAGAAATATTCTCAATTCATTCTTTTTGTTGTTGTTTTGACATGGCAAAATATTCCTGAGGAGAAAAAAGGTTCAAACTTATCAGTACTTACTGATAAAGTAAAACATAAATTGGGGTTTCTCTTGATTTATTCTTTTCTTTTCTCTTATCCTTCACTTATGACATATGAAAAGATAGGAAGATTATGTTCTGGCCATTACTACTGAGCGTATGGACATTCCATTTCATTGGAGAACATTTTTTATAGTGCATTCTCTTCAAATGCAGAAGAAGAAGTTGTATTGAAATACAGTTCAATTGCTATGGGTCAGCTTCTCTACGGAGACAGGCAGATACCATATTGTAATTCATTTTAGCAAGACCAACACAACATCCTATATCTAGAAATTTAAATAGTTCCAATTCACACCAGTTTAAAAATGAATCCCTTTGCTTTTGAAGGAGGGAGTAACATTTCACAATATTGCCTTTTCTGACTTCATAAATAGTTCTGGGTAAAATATTATTTGTAAAAAAATACAAATAATTACTCTGTAAAAGACATGAAGACATACTGAACTTTGAGAAGAGAGCCAGTTTGATCTAGTGGTTAAGGCACCAGGCTAGAAAGCAAGAGACTGTAAGTTCAAGTCCCATTTTAGCCATGAAAGCCTGTTGAGTGACCTTGAGTCAATCACTCTCTCAGCCCAACTTACCTCACAAAGTTATTGTAGTGGGGAAAATAGGAGGAAGGTGTGTTGGATATGTTCACCACTTTGAGTTATTTGTAAAAATAATAAAAGTAGTATATAAATTATAAATAAACCCATGCCCCAAACTTTGAGAAGTTGTTAGTAGCTGTCGAGGAAAGATAGATATTAAAGTGCATATAAAACACAGAATTATCAGAAAGATCATACCAGTCATTTTTTTATTCAATATTATTATGTAGATATCTTGGAAGACATCTTATGCACAGACACAGTTTATTCAATTTATTATTAATTATGCTAGCAAGTACATTGTGTAATATATAATGGTTCTGTACTTACTAAATAATGATTTTGAGTAACATTTTGGAATTACCCAGAAGTTGAGGAATTCCACTCAGTCCAATGAATCTGACATGGCAACTGTGGCTGTATAAAGGTGTTTTTATTTTGTCCAGTTGGATTCACTTCTGTGTCAGAACTGAGAAGTCATTACCATGGGACATTTGAGGGTCTGACATGGGACAGGAGAACTTAGGCTCTACTCTGTCAAGGCTTCATTATTATAGATCTCTGATATGTTCACTGATATGACTGTCCAAATTAAGAAAACTTCTGTCAGAGCTGTCGAGTCTATTTGGATCCTTTGAAACTAGGCTTCTGAATATTTTCTTTTACAGTGATACCTAAATCTGAAAAACTGTATACTAAAATGTAATTTTAAAATACAATTTTAAAACTGTATACTAAAATCTAATTTTTGTGAATGAATTTCACAAAAACATAAAAAAGATTTAAATGAATAATTCTTACGTAGCAAATAGGAATCCCCATTAATGCCAATATGTATTACATGCTCCTTTACATAGGGCTTGCTCTATTTTATATCATATTTATATCATATGTCTCTTGCTAACCAAGATTCTGAGACCAATTTTTTTTAAAAAAAGGAAGGTACTTCCAATTTCATATATGTACTAGGAGATAAATCTATATTATTTTCATGAATCTTATTTTTGTGGCAATAAAATGCTTTTATTGGCAGGACAGCTAAGCCAATTTAGAAGCTCTTTTCCAGTTGCCATGTACTCTTCACTATTCCCACCAGACACTGCTGACGTACTCAGAGCGTTATTTAGCTTTTGCAGTTCTGTTGCCCAGCAAGAAAGAAAAAAATACTTTTATTTTCCATTTGAAAATAAAGTCTCCTATATATCAAAACTTTACAATGGGAAATAAAAAAGAAATGGCACATGGTCAGATGGCCAGAAAGCTGGTATCATTTAACATTGGTTCATTGTGAGGAACGGGGAAAGAACCAGTTCAGGTTAGTCCTATTTCCTGCTCAGTTTATGAGTAAACTTGAATTTGCAAGCAGAACAATGAAAAGTGCCATATTCAAGTAACAAAAGGCACAGCTGCGGTGAGAATGTGAACAGCCTTCAACTTGGAAAAGAAAAACAAAAGATTTTCCCCTTGAAAAGCAAAACAGGTTTCTGACCTATCAGGAAAAAAAAAAGGAAAAGAGGGGAGGGGGAAGTGTGTGAAACAACCTCTGAGTTTTATGCAAACCAATCAATTGTGGCAGCCACCAGAAAAAGCTAAAATTGTGAGGTAACCTTGTTTAACACCCTCCTCTGATGAGGTGTAAGTAGCAGAAAGTACATGGATGACAAAGCACCCTTTACTTCTGTGACAGTGTTTCATAAAATACAGAGGAAAGAATGTCTCCAGTATCTGTCACAGATAAATATTTAGGAGAGTTGCTATGACAGTTAGGAGAGCGAACAAGAGAGCAAAGGAGGAAAGATATCATGAGACAGAAAAAGACAAAAGACTTTTTTTGTGTGTGGAAAGAATGCTGACAAACCAGCCCATGGTGACTTGGTCCTTTGTTCTCCATACACTCTTTTCCTGTCCTGTCGTAAAAGATTCACAATGTTAGTCCAACTAGCAACATTATTTTGAAGTAACTTTATATAAAAGAATACAGAGATCTTTTATTGAAGAACATACCCAGGAACTATTTCCTTTTGAGCTATACAGCACTACAAATGAGTGGCAATTTGGGGGAAAGCAACAATTTCCTCCCTTAGGGCATTGAGGATATTGGCACTGGACATTTCAAAATTCTGGCTTTGCTTCTTCTTCTTTTTGACAACAAAGTTGATTCGTGAGCCAAGTTGTAATGCCAAAAGAAACAATACAAGGCACAGCTGTATATGGAGAGAAAGACTCTAAAGTCTGAGCTTTTCTAAAACAAACATTGTATTTCGGGGGAGGGTGTGTACATCTGTTGCAAACAGGTGTACTGAAATATATTTGGATATATTTTGTTACGTGTGCATACCTACAAAACAGCATGTATCATGAATATTAACAGAGAAGTTAGTTGAAACATGAACATATGTGTTTCCTATGTGGTGATTGTTTTTGGAGGGAAAAGTGTTATACAGGAAGTCCTTGACTTATGACTACAATTCAGCCCAAAATTTTTATTACTAAGCAATACAGCTGTTAAATGCGTTTTGCCCGATTTTTCTTCCCACATTTATTAAGTGAATCACTACAGTTATTAAGTTAGTAACATGGTTAAGTGAATCTGACTTTACTTGTCAGAAAGTTGCAAAAGGTGATCACATGATCTAGGACACCGCAGCAGTCATAAATAATGCCAGTTGCCAAGCATCTGGATTTTGATCATGTAACCGCTAGTATGCTGCAACGGTCATTAAGTGTGAAAAATGATCATAAGTCATTTTTTCAGTGCCTTTGTTCCTTGAACGGTCACTAAACAAATGGGTATAAGTTGAGGACACTCTCATATCTTGCTATAAGAGAAGTTTTACAAATTTCTATTTTTTTCAGCTGCAGTGCAAAACAGAGTGCAATTGATTAGAATGTGGGAGAGTTTTCCTTCAACAATTGTCATTATAAATTTATATTTTTTCACACCATGATTTGATTAAAAGCACAAGGGGATCATTAGCATAATTTCCTCCTCTTGCAGTGCATGCAATAGAGATAGTAACTGTAATGGGAAGCCCACTGTATGCGTATAAGGTTTCCCCAAGATTAGAAATCATGTTTCTCTATAACCAAAAGACAGAGGAACTTGAGAATCATCCAAAAAGTAATTAAGGTAGGATAATACAAATCTCCATGGGAATATCATTCCACAAGGCAAGTGCAATTACCAAGCAATACACTTCTTGAATCTCACATACTGTATGATATTGGTTGATGTGACCCAAAGCATACCCACTCTTCATAACCTCACTGGGCAGACACAAATATACAAAAACAAGCCATTGCTTAAGTATACAGCCATTCATTATGCAAGGAAGATCTTCACAGTAAATTATCAGCACTATGAATTGCACTCAATAAACAATTGGTGGCCACTGTAATTCATTAAACAGTGATGACACTTGGGCATCCTTAGCACATCCATCATTGCCCATGTCACTGCATTCAGGACCAGTTGTTGCTTCTGGGGAGGGGAGGAATTTCAAGATCATTTATGTGAAGAACATTACATAAATCTACCTCTTTACTCTCCTACCATCGGGTAGGAGATATAGAAGTATAGCCAGCCGCACCCACAGGCTAAAGAACAGTTTCTATCCATGGGCTGTCAGGCTCCTGAATGGGAAATAACTCTATGTATGATAGACTTGTGAGGCCGGCGTGTGGTGCAATTAGCTCACATGGTGTAGCAAGATGGTGGGTTTGTTGTCACTGTGAGTTGTGGTGGGAGGGTCTGAAGGGAGGCTCAGCCAATCTCATTGTATACCTGTTGTACTGTGATAATAAAGGTTCATTCATTCAATAGGTGTGGTTGATTCCCAGGCAGGAGGGGCTGCATGTCAGAAGGCAAAGAGGCAGCAAAAAGTTTGGTTGGAGGAAGAAAGTTAAGAAAGATTCTCCGTAACTGTTTTCAGAGTATCTCTATAGTGATGCAAATAGTTGCTTCAGTTTGATAGCAATAGCACTTAGACTTGTATATCGCTTCACAGTGCTTTAGAGCCCTCTCTAAGTGGTTTACAGAGTCAGCATATTGCCCCCAGCAATCGGGGTCCTCATTTTACTGACCTCAGAAGGATGGGAGGCTGAGTCAACCTTGAGCCAGTGAGACACAAACTGCCAAACTGCTGGGAGCCCCCAGCCAGCAGAAGTAGCCTGCAGTACTGCCTTCTAACCGCTGCACCACCTCAGCTTTAGTTTGTTTTAGTTCCTGTGTATAGCTGAGGAACACTAAAAGAAACTGCTCAGAAGTAACTCCACATGTCTTTCTTGGTTCTGTAGGCCTGACAATAGGTGACTGTCTGAAATGCTAGAATGGGTACAACTCATGCTCCAAATGAATTCATGCAAAGGTTCTCTTGATCTTTCAGTAGGAGCAGTGAATCCAAGAGGATCGCCAGATTGTGCCCATGTATTGCATAAAAGAGTGCAACCCCATTAAAGACTAAATATGGAATATCCCCACAACAGGAAGACCAAAAAACCCCCCCAAACAATCAGAGTTAATCCTGAGTCTGTTCTTGCTCAGTCAGGACCATAAAACCTCCAAGCATTTGGCCAAGACTTTTTCAGCATCAATTTGTCAGCTTGGGGTGAAGATGTATAATTGGATATCATTAGTGCATTGATGATGCCTGACCCCCAAATCTGCGGATGACCTAACCTAAGCAGTTTCATCTTGTGGACTTCAACTCCCAGCGTGGCTGGCTCAGGAATCTGGGAGTTGAAGTCCACGAGTCATAAAAGAGCCAAGGTTGCCTACCCTTGGTCTAGATGTTAACAACAGAGAGAGTGTTGAGCCCTGTGTCACCCCACAAGCTGGAACTTATGATAAATATTTATATTGCCTCTTTTTAAGTTAGGGAGAAAATTACTTTCTTTCCAAGTAAGTTAGGAAGACTTTTTTTTTTCCTTTCCCAAGAGCCAAGAACATGATAATTCTGTGGGGATGATATTCACTTCGGTGTGAATGAACCCATTCTCATGAAGAAGATGAGAAGAGGAAAGAGCTATATTTGACAGTGTAAAACAAATGAAATGCTCGAAAAGGAACTCTAGGATCAGTGGGAAATACATGCTGAAATCTAAAGGGCTAAAATTTCCTTCATTTTGCAAAGCCACGAGCCACATGCATCAACTCACCACAAAGTCATTAGGTCTTTTAAAGCTCAGATGAAAAACATTAACAAATACCACAAAAGGCTTTAGTCTGGCCCCTTTGTTCATTCACATATGGCAGTTTATAACTCCTGCGCCACTTGGGCTGGGGTGTTTGTTTAAGCTGCCTCCATCAGAGCAGCCCTGAAAGAACAAAAGACATCTTGAGCGATCCTAAGCAGGAAATGGTCTAATCTAAACATGGCTTGTGACACTATAAGTAGAATAGAAAAGGGAGGGATTGATTAGTCATTAATGCATAATTGACTCCATATGGATGCTGCAATAATAAGCTCTTTTTCAGAGCAGTAGCTGCGTTTATTGAATTAGAGGTTTATGTTTCCTCAGAGCTGACCTTAGGGAATTCCTTTTGATTCTTCTTGCTGATGTTTCAAGAGAATGGAGTGTGGCATAGAAAAGAGACTTGTCTTCTGCAGTCATGCCGATTCAGAATAACACAGTTCAGGGCTGCTTTTTCAGAAGCAAACAAACAGAAATACAATTACGTGTCTCTTTCCTATTCTTTGCCTTGAATGTAGATTCCCTGTTTTGCATCTGTACAAAAGGAACACATTTCTCTTTCGAACCAATGTTAATTTGTTATGAATACTGCTGCTGTTACATTTATTATGACAGTTTTACTGATTGCAGTAGTTCACTGCCCTACAAATATTCCATAGGCTAGAAATTTTAAATAAATTGATATGGTTTGCTTAAGTACTGGTAAACATTTAAAATCAGTCATATACTTGTGGCTCTTTATCCAGGAACATTTGCTATTGGAATCCCAACTAAATATTACGTTATTTAAAAAGAATAGGATAAAGCTATCTTACTATCAAATCTGATAATGTTTTCCATCCTGGTACAGTTTAGCTATATGGAATATGCAGCTCCCAGAGTTCCCTGGCTAGGACTATGGGCCCCGAAATATAATACATTTGAATTACAAATATATTATCGCTTGAGCTTTTGTCATCATATGTGTGAAGTAGAGCTCTGAAAAAAATGTATATCCTGCATGTGTATGCACGCATGCATGGGTGTGCATGAATACACGAATGCTTTTATATAAATTTCATATAAATATGGCTCCCATCATGCATAAAGATGTATGCAGTAAAAAAAGTCATAGTTGTTAAGGCATCACAAAACTCTTTATTTTGAATATTTAGGTAATCTTTACCTCCTTAAATTGGAACCTATAAATATGGTATCATGATTTCCATGATACCATATTTAAAAACTCAGCTAAAAGGAGCAAAAAATAATCAAAAGCAAGCTAGCGCTATCTATTCTTTTGAACCAACTCTTGATCCTTTTCTAGTATTTCTGAACTTCAGAAAGCTATGCTTTTGTGACTGAATTATAAAGGTACACTTCTATATAGGCTGTTTGTCATAAAAGGCAAATGTGTAATTTTTAAAATTTTGTCTTCAGCAGATGCATTTTCAGCATACTGTTTTGAATTTAGAAACCAGATCTGAATCTCCAAGTAGCTGGGATCCCACAAAATCTATTGTTTGCTACTACAACAAACAGCCCCTCCTCTCCCCCAGTGGTGGGATTCAGCCAGTTTGCACCACTACAGCAGAACCGGTAGCTAATTTTTGTTGCCTGGGCCCAGAATGGACTTCTGGAAGTGGCATCCACACACAGAACTGGTTGTTCACATATTTGAATCCCACCACTGCCCTTCCCCCCTGCCCCCAGTATTTTTGAGCCTGAACTAAACTTTTTACTTTCTCATAGCTCTGATGCTCTCTTTCTTCTGATAATTGTTCCTCATTTCTATTTCACTATTACATTACATCCTTTTCTAATGTAGTTTTTGCACACTTTCCCCAACTACACCCATTTTGACTTTTTCTTGATATAGTACATACATTTCGTGTTGCAAACTATATTACAAAAATCTGAGGAGTATTTCAGTGCAGTAGATTCTGCTTCATACATAAATCTCAGCTGGTATAAATGTAGGCAGATTTCAGACTGGATTAACATATATCCATCCTTGGTTACTAGAAGTTGCAAAGTCGTTGAAATTCCATAAGCTGATTTTTAAAGAAAAAGTTTTGTTTTGTTTTTTACTTTTTGGCTGATGTTTAAGTGCTGTAGCAATTAATTGTAATTTTACAAATAATTTCTTTCTTAAGGGTTGTAGATTTAAATTTACAAGGAGCAAACATTGATGCTTTTAACTTTTTAACTAAATCACTGTAGTGTTAGTGAATTAGCAATATATCTGTGATATAATAAATATTATAAATAGAAGCACTCTTTATCATTTATAATATGCTGAACATCTTCCTATAGTGGTAAGATGTTTAAGAGTATAGAATATTACATGATGGTTAATTATTTGCAGAAGCTCATTTCACACACATTCTTTTGTAGCAGCCCTTGGGCCGAAGCACAAATATTCACTTAGAGATCAAGTAGAGAAAGAAGTTCAAGGTTTTACTGGTTTTATTTCCAAATCTTTCAAGTGTAGGCTTGCTCAAGGCAGACAGAGATAGAAGTTTCATGACATGCTTGGTCTGTTTGTGATTTATAACTCTGATTAAGAATTGTTTCTTAACAAATGAACACTAAAACAAAATAAATGCCAGGGGAGAGTCTTCCCCTTTTGCTTTAGTAAATGTATCTTGGGATATAACCTCTCCAAATAATTTACAGTTTATATTTCAGCAAATATTTCCGACTGACTGATTGCTCAGAAGTACAGAAATATGTACTGGTCATTTGCTTGTAATAGATCCCCAAGATTAGATCAAGATGATTGTAAGAACCCGATAAAATAATTCAATGCCTTCAATATGTTTTTGATGAGGAACATTTCTAAAGAAATTGAGGCATCGCTTTTCCAATCAGATGATGTTTGTGCTTCTCATATGCTGATTCAGGCTGCCTGGTAACTACAATAGCAGGCGGGGTGGGGGTGGGGGGTTGTATTTAGCCATAGGTATATCTTACCAAAAGACTAACTGCCATTCCAGCAAAATTTATTGCAAAAGCAAATCTACCCTGCTGCCAGATGTATAAACAATATTTTTGCCACTGTGACAGCAAAGTCTTTTGGCTCAATAACATTTTAAGAGCTAACAAAATAGTCTGTCCCAATTAGTATCTTAGCAACACTATTTTCGAACTTGCTAAGCTTTCAAGATATTTAAAGGTAGTTCCAATATATTGCAGTAGTTTAAATAGGTTACTAGGGCATAGATGACTGAAGATGGGCTATCTCTGTTCAAGAAGGATTGTGTTTGTTCTAGAATTCTATGCTTGTGAAAAGCACTGTGTGTCACTATAGATTTCTTAGATTTTCAATGGTGGCTTGAATGCAATAGAATTCCTGTCTGCAAATGCATTGCATCAGAGAGACTGTGATCTCATGCAAAACAGGATAGATTTGTTCTACTTCATGAACTTGGCTGAATTAAGCCTCTACATATAAACTGTCATCTTAGCCATGTTTGATTACTGGTATCAAGTCTTTGCGATCTCCTCAGGATGATCTGCCTCCAACCCAACCCTTCAGCTCTTCTGATAGTGTACTTATCACTGCTATAAATTTGGAGAATTGTCATATTGAATGATTAATTCATTTATAAAATTGAGTTGACATATCAATACTGGTTTTGCTATGTCCTTCCTTAAAATGAAATAAATAACATTCTTCAGTGTGATCTTCTGACTGAAAAATCCTTCATTCTAGCCCATTTCAGTTCACTGACATCTAAGATGTTAATGTGTAATTGATTAATTCCCTCTTTCACTGTGTTGAACTTTCCCATGCTTATGCTTCTTGTGTTTCATGTTCTCAATATCTTTGCACCTTTAGAGTTTCTTGTTCTTCCTGGCAACACTAGTAACAACACATCTGGAAGGCTTTCCTCTAGCAGTGTCAAAAACACTATTAGTAAAATGTCTGAAGCTCTTTTTCAGTAGCATGTTGAGTATCATCCAACCTCAGGGGCCACCATCATGTACTATATTGTCAGTCACATTATATTTTCTATCCACATTGTTTTCTTGATAAAATATAAGAGAGGTTTACCACTGCCTTTTATAGTGCAATATGAAATTCTTTGTTCTTGTCACTAACATGATCATCCACCTCCTATCCCTTCCTAGATAGCTGCCTGCTTATTTTGGCTAGACAGCCAAGATGACTCTCTTAGCTAGACACCCAAAATGACTCAAGATGTTATTGATGTACATGCCAGGTTTTCTTCATCCTCCCTGGAACACTCCCCCACCATGATGAGGCAGCTTTTGGGACTGAAAAGGGGATCATCTTATTTGACACTGATCCCCAAATATACATTGATTGAAATAGTTGATTAAAGCATTAAACATTGGATGATTAAGGCATAAATATTTATTCTGCATCTTAAAAAAATATAGTTGAAGTTCCTTTCCTCTCTCTTGCTCACATACACAAACACACACAGACATACACATGTAAAATTAATGTTTTATCTATTCCTCCTGCATAGTTAGGAATTTAAAACTGGATGATATCAATATTTTTGTGCTTTCATATTTGAAATAACAATGAAATCTGATACTAAAATCCAGTTAGAATGCTAGTATGAAAGACACTGTACATGCAGAATTACACATTGAACTTCTGCAGCAAAACTCAACTTTGGGTCTACTGTTTTTTGTTAGATACCAGGTATATTTCCATCTGCTTGGTGTTATGATAGAGAGGCTGCTGTAATAGTTATTGCTAGCAAATGTTGAAAGCTATGGCACAGTAGTTAAACTTATGCTACTGTTAAAATACTGCATTTGACATTCACAGCAGACTTGTCTTTTATCTGCATGCTGTGGTAAAACTGGTGGCAGTTTTAAAGTAATGGTATTGAGGGCTTCATAAATTACTCTGGTGATCCTTAAGAGAAGACAGTGTCACATATAAGTAAGTGTTTTGCTTCTAGGATAATGTATGTCTTCATCTGGCCCAGCAGTCAACATATTGCCCTGTGTTGATGGATATTGTCAGCCTGAAGCTACACTACATTTCACTGCACAATAAACATGGCTGTCAACATCATATAAAGTGAAATCAATTTATCCTGTATGGTCAGTGCATTTTAAATGAAATTAATGTACTGTAGACATGCTGGCAAAAAGGTAGCATATTAGTTATGCATCCTCTGTTCCACAATTTTATCCATAAAAATGAATTGCTTGTACAGAACAATCAAAATAATTGTGTACTTAAACTACAGTTGATTTTTTTTACAACAATTGGCAGGATTAGGTTTCTGTGTAATTGAAAGAAATAGATTCAAATGTGAAGACAATATAAAACTTGTCTACACTATAAAATCAAAACTGCTTTGCGGATTTCCACCAGTTTAGTTGTCATCAAGTTTTCAGAGTCATTAAGTGTTTGTCATGTATATGGGCAGCAATCTAGAATAAAGTTTTTTTAATTTTTAGTCTTGTCATAATTATAGTATACGACAGTTACATAGTGTTCCTATGGTGCACTTCATGTTTAGCATTATTTGCATCGCTTTCTTCTTGTGGAAATGTACAGTACATTCTTTTAAATGTACAGTATATCAAAATGTCTCTCATCCCAATATTTCAGTCAAGTACCACAGATTTGCTACACCCATTGCTTAAGGGAATGATAGCAAGTATCCAAGAAACACCAAACGTGATTAAATTGATAGCTGAATTTAGTATTCATTTCATTCATATTTCTGGAAGAGGCAAATGAGAAGGACCTATGAAGTTATCCCTAATCCAGATAACATAATAATAATGTTGGCATCCATCTCCTTTCTTCCTGCTCTGGCATTACAGGAAGTAAAGCAATGAATGGCTCTGCAGCTAAACTACAGCAGTATTATTGTTGGCCAACAGGAGGTGCTACTGTGGCTGAAGCGCGAGTCTACAGAGATGCCCGGGGACGAAGCAGCAGTGAGCCGCACATTAAACGACCGATGAATGCTTTCATGGTTTGGGCAAAGGATGAACGCAGGAAAATTCTTCAAGCTTTTCCTGACATGCACAACTCCAACATTAGCAAAATTCTTGGTAAGTACTAATTCAAATGTACAAAGTATCTCAGCTGGAACAGATCCATTTCTGGGGGGAAAGTGTTGCCCAGAATCAGGACCACAAGCCTTTTTTGTACTGAAAGCCAAGCAAATATCTGTGGGTTGTAGTACAACCAAAATCTTTATGGAAGACAAAATCACTTGGTTACATCTCTAGGATTTATGATTTAATATATTTTAATACTTGTATTGCTTTGTCTTGTTTTATAATCTAGCTCAAAGTGGAAAAAGTGCTTCTTGAAACTGGATCTATACCGATCCTTTTTGTTCTGTGAGGAATCCTGAGATATGACTTTTTTTTTTTAGGAGAGTATACAGTCCCATCAAAAATAGGTGAATTATCCAAACCAGAGAATTCTTCACTGACAAAATGTTTGAGATTTGGAATTACTTTATTGGCCTCAGTATAGCTCATGTCTTCTCCTTAGATGGAACAAAGCCATACACCTGGATGTCAGTAGCATTATGTTGTACAGAGATAATTAGCAAAATATTATTGCACCTATATATAAGAAATCATAGGAAATTAGAAAAATGAGCTTTCTGCAAGAGAAAATTATCTAATAATTTTTTACACTGGGAGTATGTTTAAATGAGCATTAACAAAAAGCTTTGGCAGTAATATGGTCAAACTGAATAATATTTTTCCCTAGCATCTAAACAATTATTCCATAATTAAAATGGAACTAACAATAAGAGAGTTAAATACCCAAGTTCATTTTACTTACATTTTTTTATCCAGTGTTAGGCTTTATCTCAAAAAAATTAATCTGTTGATTTTCTATAGAATTAAGATTCAAGATTTGTTTGAAGCATTACAATGTCTCTAGGGTTAACTGGGAAGGGAAATGTTTAAATAGATATTTTCCCACCAAGTCTTTAAATTAAGATTGTAAATTTTAACTAATAGACAAACAATTGTCATCTGAAATGAATTTATTTTGCATTATTATACATTGTAACAAAGCTACTTTTCTTACAAGCTTTTTTCTTTCTTTAAGAGATATTTTAAAAACCCTTTAAAAATAAGTGTAACTTTTCTAAAAAATCTGGTGTTTTTCATAAAAGTGCTTAGGTGTTTGTCTACTGTTTTTAGTATGTTGTATGAATAGTCTTTCAGATTTCTATAAAACATGTACTGTTTAATTTTGGCAACTATATATGGAGTCCACATTATTTGTGTGCATTCTTTAAAGAAAAAAAAACTGTTATAAGTATAGTAAGAGTATTCATTGAAATGCAAACATTCAGTATAAATATTTCAGAAGTGCCAGCAATCATATGTTTTTAAAGAAGATATAACGTGCCAGGAATTACCTCGCCACCACCAGAGAAAGAGGAAAAAAGAGGGAGAAAGAAAATGTGACAATTTAAATATAATACTGGCACACATTTTCCAGGACAATGACAAAAAAAAGTTGAAAATATTAGAGTGTTGCTGACTCTGGATAATATTTATACAATTTTTCCATTTGTTGAAGTATAAAAGCTTTTAGTAAAAGAATAGGTTTCACCCACGTTGACCACAGCTGTAATCATTTTTAACCAGCTGAAAGTTTTTTTCTTTAAAAGAAATCTCTGCTATTTAAGTAATTCTGTATAAGTAACATGGCATGTTTCTCCCTTTAATAGTAGGTATTCTTTTATTAGTGTATTTTGATTATTTTTATAGTAATTTAAAGTAGTAAAGATATTGCACATGTACTCTCCATGGAAGTTTTAAGTACATACACTTAATTTAACCTATAATACAAGCTCTATCTCACTTTGTTAGCATTTAACACATATCTCCCTTGCTTCTCAGCTAACAAAGTGAGATAGAGCTTGTGGCCTAGAGGTAAAAACAACTGCCTAATGTGCAATCAGCCCAGGTTCGAATCTCAGAAGGGTATGGCTGACTGATGAAAACAAATAAGTTTGAAATGCATATCAGTCTCCCTTTAATTCTTTGTTAGCAATCTAAAAAAATTACACAAATATGAGCTGTCACTGTTGTGACTACTGCCTGTCGATGGCCTTCGGTTATGCTGAAACAGGAAATAAAGATTTGTCCCATGTTTGGGGCCTAGCAAGGTAATCTAAATAGTTAACAAGCATTTAACATATATATATATAATGAGGGGTCACTGAATCAGTCACGAAGAAAGTTAAATCAAAGCCAAGATGATTAGAGGATCATGTCTAAAATGCGATTTGCTTACTCTTAGATTATTATATTTAATACATTTATAAGATTTTTTTTTACTTTCAAAATATGTATTCACGAGCTGTGGATTGATTTCAAGATTGACCAAGTAATTAAATCAGATATTTTTAGTACAGTAAAGGGCTTAGGTATATTTACTGAGATTTTTAAAATGTAATAAGTATTTTTTTTCCTTAGCCTATAAGCCTTCCATTTCAAAAAGAGTTAAATGTCATTTTAGATATAAAAGATATTTGCAATGTAGAACTGAAGAATAATGCTAATATAAAGAAGGCCTCAGATCCAATATGATGAATGGTGTTAGTTACACAGCCTTTAAAAATTGCCTGGTACCATCTCTTAATAAATTAATGATTGAGTAGTAGAAATAGTGGCGATTTGGTCTTTGTCTCAAGGATATACCAAGAATTTCCTGATAGATAGCATGCTGAAATTATTATCACATTTAACATAACTATGGTGAATTCTTTATTTCACCTACTCAGAAATTACTTACTTGAGAAGTTTTATATCCTCTTTACATATTCTGAAACTTAATTATCACAATATGCCATTCACTCCATATTTTCATTCTTATCACCTGCTTCATGTTCAGGTTGAAACTATGAAGGAGAAGGTTTCATCTATTCTGCAAATGGAGGTTCTGTAGTAGAGACTACCTTTTATACTGAAGGGTAGCGTCTACTACAAGAAGTTTCTTGCTCTAATATTTTGCCCTGCTCATAAGGATAATGAGTATGGAGAGGGAGACAGAGCTAATATTAGTTTTGCACTTGCAACTTGCATGATGTATAAGAAAGGTTGGTAACATTTGAGAAGAATATATGATAATTAGTTTGATTTGGCTTGGCTGATGCATTAAAATGAATTATGGATTACGACTTAGTTCAAGCTTGGAGAATCTTTGGCCTTTCTGATATTTTTGGACCCACTTCAATTAGGCTGATTCATAATGGTTAATGGTCAGAGATTGTTGGAATTATCACACAGCCAGATTCCTACTTCCTGTTTAGAGGTTTATTACCCCCAAAATGAATAGATTCAATAATTTACTGATATATATATATATATATTTTCCTATGCAGGTTCCCGCTGGAAATCCATGTCAAACCAAGAGAAACAACCTTATTATGAAGAGCAAGCCCGATTAAGTAAAATCCATCTAGAAAAATACCCTAATTACAAATATAAACCCAGACCAAAACGCACTTGCATTGTTGATGGCAAAAAACTGCGCATTGGAGAATATAAACAACTAATGAGATCTCGACGACAGGAGATGAGGCAATTTTTTACCGTAGGGTAGGTATTTGAGTAGGGTTTTTTTTTCTTTTTTTCCAAGCAAAATAATCTAAATGTGTGAATTTCATCTCTTCCTAATAGTGGTCGCATTCCTACTCAGGGTTGACACTTAACTTATACTTATGATTAGCCCATGGTTAAACATTCCTCCTGCTCACCCATCTCTGTTGTAGTGACATTAACAATTGAGGGTAATCTGAATCCACAATACATTAGCTGGGATTCATTAGTACTACATTGCTTTTAAATTAATATCAATGTAAAATTTCCTTCCCCATTACTGTTACAATATGGATAGGAATTAATTCATTTATTTCATGTTTAATACAATTTTATCTAATTAGGAGTTCCTGAAATCTTCAGCCATCAAATTTTATAATGCAGATCATCAAATAAATATATATACAATCTATACATTTCAAACCCATTCACATATAACTGTAATTGTTTACAAAATTGTTCATTGAGAAAACATAATATTGGAACTAGAAAAAAATTGTATTAAATGAATATGAATCTTCAAATAATGTTTTGAATTCTCTTTACAAACAGATATAGGAATGGACTGAATTTATAGTTTACTGTCTGTATTTTAACCAACAGTAATGCCTTGGAAAAAATACAGAACAATATGCTTTAATTAAAATAACCAGAATTAAATTCTGACAGGTTAATTTCCCCCCCTCTCACTTGAGTCTTATTCCACTGGCATGTACACAAAGTCCACTATAAATACTGCTTGCTATGGAAACTTACATTATTCTCCTTCCTTATTACTAATGAATGTTTGTCTTTTCATGGATTCTTTTTATTGTAACAAGAGATTCCAGAGCAATTTTTTTCAGTCTAAATATTGAATGGAAATCTCATATCAGATGTCTAGGAAACCAGGTCATTGATTTGGATTGTTTATGGTTTGGCATACTGAAGGTTAAATTTTTAATTTTTTTATGTAAATCAAATTTAGATTAAAAATTGGAAATATGATTATGATTAGAATATAATCCTCATTTAAAATAATAAGGCAATCTGAGAAGGTTAGATGACTGACTTTGCAGGAAGAGAATAAGGCTCACGATACTCAAATATGTCATTTACATATTCAGTTAAGAATACGGGTTATCATATCACTATGTAGCAATAAAAGCCCATTAAACTTACACTGAGGAGTTGGAGAAACTTTGTACTTGTGATCCAGGACCCTGTTATATTCAGATTATGAATGATGTGGAGACTAGCATTCAGGATCAAATGAATGTTGGGTACAGTTCCCCTTCAGATTTCTTTTCTGAATGGAAAAAGGAGAGAGCTATATTTACACAAAAGATCAGCAAGCACAGTTCCATCCGCTTGGACTGCCCATTGAAAACCATTAAGACGCTTAATGATGTCTAATCCTGGGATAATGAACTGTATACTATATTCGATATATTGGTTATGGCTCAGTTTCAGAATAATTGAATATGGGGATCACTACTTTTAGCTTGCCATTGGCCTACTTACAGAATTACTTTATACCGTGGTATTTTTTTGTCTATTAATAAGACTTTATGATGAAGCTCTTTTGTACAAGGCGTACTAAGGGAAACATGGAAAAAGGTATTTATTGTTTGGGTGGCGTATTTGCTTGAAGAGATTAGGGTTTGAATTACCTGACGAATATTTTACCAATATCCAAACGCATTGTCAGAATTTATTAGTTAGATTGTGGTGTGTGTGTGTGTGTGTGTGTGACAGAGAGAGAGAGAGAGAGAATATTTCTCTCCTTCCCCCTTCTGTATTTTATATTGCTTTATAATTGTAAAATAAAGTACAATATAATTTATATTGTATTACTAAATGATGGTCTTACTGATTTTAATTGTTTCTGAGCTTATAGTCTCCTGGTTTTTGGCCTTGTGTCTTAACCACTAAACCAAACTGACTCACTGGGAGACTCTGAATTCTAGTACTACCTTTGGCACAAAAAACAGTTGGGTGACCTTGAGCCAGACACACTCTCTCAGCTCTAGGAAAGAGGCAAGGGCAAACCACTTCCAAAAACCCTCGCCAGGAAAACTGGAAGGATTTATCCAGGCAGTCACTAGGAGTTAACACTGACTCAAAGGCACAAAAAGAAAAAGAAAAAAGAAAGAAACCCCCCCAAAAAACACAACCAAGGAAAGACATCATCAGTACAGACAGAAAAGAATATTTGTAGCTCAGGGTTGAATTGTGGGGTCTTTGGTGGTCCCTGAGCTTGATTGTTTTCTTGCAGATGTTTTGTTACCAAACCAAGTGAGATCATTGGTGTACTGATAAATATTATGGGGAAGCCTGTGTCAAATTGTTCAACATGTTTAAAAAATAAGTGTTAAAAGGAGAAAACAATGCTGCTGCATCCTTTGTTAAAATGGGAGGGACCACTTTTCAAACATACCTTTGTTTCCTTGTAGGCAACAGCCTCAGATTCCAATTGCCACAGGAACAGGAGTGGTCTATCCTGGTGCTATTACCATGGCAACTACTACGCCATCGCCTCAGATGACATCTGATTGTTCCAGCACTTCTGCTAGTCCTGAGCCCAGCATCCCTGTCATTCAGAGCACTTACAGCATGAAGACGGACAGTGGGAGCCTTGCTGGAAATGAAATAATAAACGGGGAAGATGAGATGGAAATGTACGAGGACTTTGAGGATGACCCCAAATCAGACTATAGCAGTGAAAACGAAGCCCATGAGGCGGTCGCTGCCAACTGAGGATGTTTGCTGAATTACTCTGACTTTGTTTTCTTTTCTTTTGAACAAAAAGTTCTTAAATGAGCCTGCATGCATGTATGGCTCCTACAGTTACATCTGCAGAATGGTCTTAAATGTTTCTTATTGTGTGACACAGATTGTTCCCTAATTTTCATGAACTTTTTTTAAAAAAATTTAGGTGAAGACATTAAGTATCAGACATTGGGGACTTGAAAACTGATATGAATCAATTGTTCTCTTACAAGTCTTATCTCTCTCTCTCTCTTTTTTTTTTGTCTATTCTTTCCTGTTCCTGGATGCTGATAAAAAAGGTTTAAGTTACTGTTTTAATGGGGGTTTTACATTCTCACTCAGGTATGCTGTGCCAGCCTACAGATTGTGAATGTGTTTTTATTCTGAATTATTTGAAAAACAAAACAAAAAACCCTGCAAATTTCCTATCATGAAACAGAACAAGTCCTAAGCGTGTACATCTATCTGTATTAGCTCATCTTTTTTAAAATAAGGTCTCTAAATTCCTTTTTTTTCCTCCTTAGATATAGCCGACTTTCTGATGTGCCAAACTTTCCTAACTTCTGAATCTTAATATTTAAAAAAAAAGTCTTAAGGGAGACACTGTAAAGTCTTAGACAATCCTTTGGCATCTTAAAAATACTGATACATCTTAATAGAAAATCCTACTTTTTTCCAGAAAATTGTAAAATACTCAGGAATCTGGAGACAGGATATTGCTTAAAAAGTGAATATAATTGCTACAATGCACTTGTTCAGTTGCTTCTGCCTCTTGATGTACCATCAGTGTGAAATATAAGTAAGCACAACAGAGTCATCACTGGCTAAGACAGGCCTGTCTTAGCAACATAAGCCCACCTTCAAGTCATTCTCTGTCCCTTTGCTTTGAATTCTTATATTCAGTCTTAATTACATTTGGTCTTAATGTATTCATTCCAGAATGTCAGGGGGCCATGTAGTAAAAAAAAAAATCAAATGTATTGTTGTAACGGCATTATCATTTGTTTGCCTATCATTTCTTCTAAAGAGCCCTTCCCCCTAAAAGTGTGTGGTATCTTAAAAATAATGAGGCATATTGGAAAGGAATAACTCTCTCTTTCTTTCTCTCTGTCTCTCTCAAACACAAGGAAATGTGTTTCTACATGTCAGAAACACTTGGGAAAATGCTATTATTAATAGAATAGTATCATAACAGGAGAGTATACAATATTTACCTACTATGCTGTTTCTTTTTAGGATAATTTGTGAGGCTTCCCTAAAGTACTTCTGTTTTCTAATCTTGAGTTATTGTATGTTGTCAGACAACACTTCATATATTCCCCACCTAGTATGCCTAGTGCTAGGAATAATGAAAGTTGTAACCTAACACAGTATTGGATGCAAGGTTTAAAACTATTTCTGTTAAGTTTATGTATTAGATTATGTTAACTTTTTTTCTAGTACATAGATAGCCTAGAAATACAACATAGTCTTCCTCTTTCTTGGAGAGTAAAGTGCTGCCGCTGTTTAGGAATCTTCCTATTGCTATTCCCATAATCATCCTTTGATGATATGTAACCTTATTATCAAAGGGACGCGGTGGCTCAGTGGGTTAGGACGCTGAGCTTGTCGATCGGAAGGTCGGCAGTTTGGCGGGTCGAATCCCGAGTGCTGCGTAGCAGAGTGAGCGCCTGTTACTCGTCCCAGCTTCTGCCAACCTAGCAGTTCGAAAGCACGTAAAAATGCAAGTAGAAAAATAGGGACCACTGCGGTGGGAAGGTAACAGCGTTCCGTGCGCCTTTGGCGTCTAGTCATGCCGGCCACATGACCACGGAGACATCCTCGGATGAGCGCTGGCTCTTCGGCTTTGAAACGGAGATGAGCACCGGCCCCTAGAGTCAGAAACGACTAGCATGCATGTGCGGGGGAACCTTTACCTTTTACCTTTTAACCTTATTATAGAAATTTTAAATCTTGCAGATAATCTGTGTTGAATATTAATTCTATAGAACTGAAAAGGATGCAAGGATCATCCTTGTACTTAACAATTTCACTTTATTAATTTAGATGCATATGCTCAGCAGTATTTGAAAATTTTCAATACTTTATGTTATCTGCCATATAAGAAAAACAAAACGAAAGAACACAAAGCTATACCCCAAGGTCAGTATTTGTGAATTATGCTGGGTTTTTTTAGATCAAAACTGCTGTAGAAATTTAAATTCTTATTTATTTCAGTGTTATTATATAGTTTTATTATACATAATATTGATTTCTAAGGAGCCAAGGGCAAGGTAAAATTAAGCATTCCCAAATTAAACATCCAGTTGTTTGTGGATGTTAGTATTTAACACTGAAATTTGAAATTGATCCATTTAATGTATTTCAAAGTACAAAACCTGGTTAGTGACTTATAAACTCACCAACTCCTGCTTTGATCTGAAGAGAAAAGAATATAAATGCTTTCTTTTTTTTTAAATCTGACTATCAAGTCACAATTATTTCTAACTGGTACATATACCAGAAAGATTGCAGTTTTATGTACCCTCTAAGTAAAACCAGTTTCACGTAGACATTTTATGGTATGGCGGGGTAAATTTTTTCATGCCAATTAGATTCTCAGTGTGAATGTTTAATGGTGATTAAGAAAATATATCAGGTATTAATCCAAATGGAGCAGCTGCCTCTCCGTTTCCCTTCCAAGTGGTATGTTTCATCCAAACCAATTAATTATATGAGGGTAAACTGTACCAAGAGTTCTGCCTTTTACAGACATGCCATTCTTAAGACTGGGGGAAGATTCCTATTAGCTTGCTCAGGGGATAAGAGTGCCAGGTTTTTCAAAAGCATTTTAGCACTTTGTAGGATGGCAAAGATGATAAACCACCAAGTAATAAATCTATGAAATATGACCTAGGTCCTTCTACACTTAAATGATTGCAATCATATCTTTGTGCCTAGAGCTTCCATTACCGAGAATGGCAGATGAGGCTCCCTCTGTTTCTATTTGCAATGGGAAGTTTACATAGGAAGACTTGGGTCTTTTGACTGAGGCCATTGCATCTTTTTGCCTAGTTCTTTTCAGAGTGTTTTAGACTGGTGTTCTCATTAGCAACATTAACGTAGTGTCGAGCCAGATTATCATCATGCTATCAAAAATCTTGTAGTTTTAGCAGAAAAAGAAAATTATGACCTAGCAGTTTGCAGTAATTATTTCTACAAGTGGAGGCAGTTCTGCATTTTTACAATAGGAGATTTTAATTCATGCAGCAAGCAGATTGAGCATTTGTGTGTGTGTGTGTGTGTGTGCATGTATGTGTGGATGCATACACACATAGTCATCAAGTTTTGGCAGCCATTTTCTACCATCTAGAATAGAATCATTTATCTTTCCTATTTATTTGAATGAATGCATCTCTCATATCCCGTAGTTAAGGCAGTAAAACTGGTCTAGCCAAGATGCAAAGGCACTTGTTATCATTAACTGATGAGAGTCCTCTTCATCTAGTTAAGGTACTGAAATAAAATCCTCTGCGGTCTTTGAGATTGCTTAGGAAATCGAACTGATCTAACAGATGTAGCTTGGATGGGAGATAACCCGTTATTTCCTAAAGAATGACTATTTATTAATTTCCTACAAGTTTCTCCTGTTATAAATCTCTCTCCATTCTACATGTCTGGGGTTGTGTTTCTCCCCCCCCCCATAGCTAGAATATGCTGTAGTGCTAGCATTTTATGTTTCGTAATTATTTTTGCACAAGGGCAAACATTTAGTTTCGTGAGTTATTTTCTTTTTATAATTCTATGACCATGCCAAAATAATATTCTGCAGGCTGGCAGAGAACAAAGGACTGTTCTTTAGGACTGAAACTTGATTTTACTCGTACTACAAAAACACACACTCACAGATGTTGTTTCGTAAGTGTAATAAGCACTGGATATAAATGGTATTTTTTATCACTTCTAACTAATGTGAAACTGTTGTACAAAAAAAAAACAACGACATGAACAAAAGTCATCTGTTTCGACTCGTGTGGGCCTGCCTCACAGTTGCCGGATTTGAGTCATTTTTTTTATGTCTTGTTATTTCATTTATTTATGCAAGATTCTTATATGTATGAATACTTTGTTTGAGCTCCAGTCCTCCATCTGTGTTGATGATCTGTAACTTAAATCTGTGTTCTTGACGTTGATTGGCTCTTCATGAATCAACAGATGGTAGAGTGTGACTTATTGGACAAGTTTTGAATTTAAAATTTGCAGTATCAGTGTATGATATTTATTAGCCTATACTGGCTCTAAAGTATCTATAAAAATCAAGGAAGGACAATCGTTGGGAAGCAAAAATATTTTTTTCTTTTTTTAAAATTCATCATTGGAGCTCCAAACAAGGTTCTTGAGTAGTCACCATCTCATTTAAGATTTTTTAAAAAATGTGTAAATATAACATAGGAGATAGAATTTTATTTTTTGTTCATGGATACTTAGCTATATATAAGTTATGTATTTACTTTTGTTCTGTATCAGTGTACATTGGTCCATATTAAATGCTGACAAATCACTGTACCTCATGTAGATTTTATGCCTGCAGTGTGGCAGCAGTATTGTGGACCTGTAGCTAAGCTGGCTAGTTGCCTCCCATGTCCCCTCCTTCAATCTGAATCCCGTATAATAAACACAAAATACGTCAGACATTGCACCTGCTTATAAAATAACAATCTCATATTTACTCTGTAGTAGTGGCATTATAGTTTGGCAGAACAGTAAAACATTTGTCCAAGAATTATAACATAGCCAGTTGTTTCTTAGTATTTCTTCATTAGCAAATGAGTGCATAGGACATGAAGTACAACTACATATTTTGGGCATTCTAGCAGTCTGTGATTCTAGTTCAGGTGACAAAAGGGATGATTTCTTACATCCTTATTTAGCTCTGTAGAACAAGGCAAACTTAGGTCTCATTTCTTTCAATTAGACTAAAGTATTTTGGTCAAGTGTATGATGTCACAATTCTTTGACATCTTTGCCAAGATAGTCTGAGTAGGAACTGATCCTCCCCCAAAGTCTACCCTTCAATTTAATTTAGATTATATTTAAACCAACTTTAAAAACAGATTGTAAAGGAGACAGTTTTCTTGTAATTTGCTTCAAGCAAACCTGATGGACATTCTTGGTTCTTTCTTTGAAAGCAACCAATGTGACTTATATTGTCAATAGGAAAACAAATAAATAAGAAAGCAAATAAATTATCATGTTTGTTTGAGGAGTTAGCCATTAATCCAGCTTTTTAAAGTAAGTAGTTCCAATTGTTAATATAACATAGATTTTTTTTAAAAAAAATCTGTGTTTGGTGTGAAACAGTATTGGCTTGTCAAAATAGAACTGTAGCATTTATAATTCTTCATTAAAATACAAAAGGGCAGTAATAATTTTCTATTGTCCAAGATAATGCTTATTTAAAATGAATGTGATGCCATGCACTTAGATTGTTAGAGTAACTGTACTTTGCAAACACAAAGTTTAATATTTAACTTTCAAGGGAAGACTTCTGACATTTTTTGTTGACAATTGAAGAATATTGTTTAAAAGGTATAACCAAACCATTCAACTTGACAACTGAAACACAGTTTCACAGGCTTTATAAAAGGACAGAAAGCAGCTGCAATGGAAATGTCTATTTCTTAGAATACACAGTACGAGGTGCAGGCTTATATTAAGGCACTTAATCCACCACCCCAACAATGTAGGCAGCAGATTGCTGGAGGAAGATTTAGGCAATGCTGTTGGCATTTTTAAAAATGGAAAGTCTAGGCTTAGGAGTTGGAACATATACATTATGGCTCTGCATGCTTTAAAACTAAGAAATCATTTGGACCCTATAAGCCTGGCCTTCTCTGTTCAGGAAAGTCTTCTTCTTCTTCTTCTTCTTCTTCTTCTTCTTCTTCTTCTTCTTCTTCTTCTTCTTCTTCTTCTTCTTCTTCTTCTTCTTCTTCTTCTTCTTCTTCTTCTTCTTCTTCTTCTTCTTCTTCTTCTTCTTCTTCTTCTTCTTCTTCTTCTTCTTCTTCTTCTTCTTCTTCTTCTTCTTCTTCTTCTTCTTCTTCTTCTTCTTCTTCTTCTCCGTCTTCTCCGTCTTCTCCGTCTTCTCCTTCTTCCTTCTTCTTCCATTTCACCCTGAAAAAAAGATGTTGCTGCTTTAAAGAGATGTGTTAAAAGTTAATGCAACTCTTATGGCAGTGGATTTTTTTTCAGGCTTGCATGGAAGCTTGGAATAATTTGAGTTCTGAGGTGCTCTATTTGGCAAAGTCCAGGGACTTTTTCAGAGTCATTTTCCAAGTGTCCATAGGCAGGCCTTGTGTACATGCAATACATTTGCTTTTCCATTCAGTAGCAACCACTGTCTTCTGTTGTATAAATATATGATGGTATTCCAATACATCCTTTGGGGGGAAAGCCCTGGATCTTTTGCTGATCCTCATAGTCATCAAGAGGCAGTATAAGAAGGAAGGGTGAGATTATGATGAGACAAAATTTATACTCTGGTGTTCACTCTGTATGAATGAGTGTGATTGTTATTTACAATAAATACAAAACCAGTTTTACAAGGACAGCAGTAACTTGAAAACATGATTGTTTGAATAATTGTGTAAATGAAACAAATGATTTTGTAAATGCAAGCATCACTTGATACATTGTTAAAGTCTGCTCTTATTGTATCTTCTGCTGCTTTTCATCTAATTTACTATTAATTTCTAGTTCACTACAAATATTTTCCCAGTAAAAAATGCCAATGATCCAGTATAGAAAAACAAAATTCAAGGGGAAGCCCGTGGTATACTTCAGAGTAGGTAGATGAAGCTTTAGCAGAAACTTATACAGTATGTATATCTGGATAGGTTTGTCAGTGCCAACAACTGCTCAGAAATGCAGCTGGTAGAATGTATTAGAGTACTTAATATTTTCAATTGAAAAAAATAGTCACTCAGAACTTCTCAACATTGCATGTGTGTTTAGACTGAAGTTGGCACTTAAGCATGACCTTAAAGAAAAACTAACATGTGACCTCAATTGATATTTTTAAAAACATAAAAGCACTTACGTACTCTGTTTCTCAAAATCATTTTACTTCACTTTCTTTTCTCTGTCCACCATTATCTTTTACTACCTTCTTTGTTCTCTGAATTTTTTTGCTATTGCTGTTTGCTGGTTGATATATTGTAATACTGTGATCCCACATTAGAAAGGAAAAAAATATACAGATTTTTTTAAATAGCTAGATTTCTTTGTCATTGGATTTTATACCCCCCCCTTTTTTTATAATAACAGCCCAAATTAATTTTTGGAAGCTGATGGAAAGTATTCAGAGGGAGCTCACTGGTGTAAAGAGAAGAGTGGCTTTAGCATGAGTGTAAGAAGATGCTACCCAATTGGTGTTTACGACAATATGAAAGTTCTAAAGAAGTTCAGTGATCTGCTTGCTTTATCACTTCTGCTTTCTTAAGAAACCCCAAGTGAGGTCTTGGTCGTCTCAAAAGTTTGGGGAATGTGCAACTGTTTGTATACTGCACATTGCAGTATTGCTAGTCCACGTTCCCCATTGGTCTTCCTGTCATTTGTGTTTTGCTTTCTCAAAAGCACAGGTTTCCCCCCCTCCCTCTTCTCTTTCATTGGCCCGTAGCAAATGTTAGAATGTTTAAATATTTCTATCCATTATTGTATTTGCCATGTACAAATGTTTCATTACCCTAAGATGAGCTTATAAGCTGTTACTTACTGTAACCCATTTTCTTTCCTGACATTGTGATGTATATTGTGAAATTGTATTCTATGTTAATTTAATCAGCACAATTCACTGACATGCTGGACTGACAATGCTAGCTGCTGTTTCAAAGTGTAAAGTTTTGTGTAGAGCTGTTGGGGGGACCTCAGAGGTTCCCCACATCAAGGTACTATGCTTTGGTTCTCTTGGGGGTGGTTCTTTCAAAGCTCTTCTTACACCCCATAAGTCCATTTTTAAACTGGTAGATTTTCTTGTACAAATTCTTTACAGAGTGTAGGTACGTACCTGAGCCCAGGGCTAGTAATGATTTGGGCATGTAAAGGAAATAAAAAAACCCTAGTGTCTATTGCTGCTTTGAATATGTTTTAAAAGTCTGAAAATGTAAATAGTTTATCAAAAAGGAAAAAAAAATCTTGTACAGTCCAGTGTAAAGTTTTTAAATGAACTGAAAAGGTTGCCATCGCATCTCTCACACACTCTCCTCTTGAAGCAGTTTGAAAAGACAACCAAGCTTGCTAAGGATTTTGATTTTTTTTAAATAAAAATAAAAATATCTGGACTCTTAATTTAAGAGGGAAAAATCATTCTTAGCTTTGCTTCATAGCATAAACAGACTTATTGGATTTTGTTGTGCAGTATTGACGTGAGGTAAATTAAATATTAAATAATTTTTCAGTGGTACTTTTAAGAATCTTCTCTGCTTCAGAATTGAATAGAAAAGACAAAATGGAAAGACGCTTTCTTTATATCATATATTCTGGTGTATGCTGGCACCTTACATCTTCCTCCTTCTCTTCTTTTTCCCCTTCTTCCCCTTCTCTCCTTCCTCTTCCCCTTTTTGCACAAGGTGCTTTCCTGATATGTTTAACATGTCATCATTGGGTGATGCCATATACACCATGATAAGGGGATCTGACCCTTCAGGGGAGTGTCTATACGACTGCCTATTTATGCTCATTTACCTCAAGACTGTCCTCTCTGCCCTTAATCTATTCACCATCACTCCATATTTTGTACTGCTGTTGACACTTACAGATTAAAGATAAATTTTGTTTTATGATATGTGTGTGGCCTTTTCTGTGCAGCCTATTCTTTCCTTTTGACAGGTAGCAGTTGGCATCAGACCCCAAGGAGAAAGATCTGCAGTTGTCCCATGCCTTCTGCTCAGGCTCCTGTCCCTCCCTCCCTCTCTCTTCCTGTCAATTTATTGAACATGCCTTCCTGTCACATAAATGGTTTGGATTTTCTGGCTTTGTTTTTGGAACAGTTGGTGTTCCTTGCCTTGATACCCCCAAGCCTCTGTATTTATTAGAGGGGTGATGTATTAGCAGGGAATACATGTACAAATAGGCTACCATGAGGCAAGATTTTCTTTAATACCAATGGAAAAGAACAAAAGTGGCCTCTTAACTACTCATCTTTATATTAATTTCTATTCTAAAATAATTATACAAATCAACAGAGCTTGTCTGTAATATAATACCATATCACTTTTTGTCAAAAAGACTACCCCCACCCCTTTTAAAAAAAATGTTCAATTTTTGAAAGGGCTGTTCTGATTTCCTTCACCAGGGAACATGAAATTATAGTTCTAGAAAAATAGATCATTTGTATTTCAGGTATGATTCATGATGTTCTGAAAGTTAAAATTCTGGGATATCATGAAAACATTTCCTGGAATGACCAGATCAGCATTTTGGGGAGAGAACCAGAATACTACTGAGTACTGGAAAATTCCATCCTTGGTACATTTTGCACTTCCAAATTGTTTTTTTGAATGATAAATATATGTTTAATTTTTGATCAATAAATAACTTGCACATTACTTCCTGAAAAATTGCAGCAGTAGCAGCAGCAGAAAATTTATTTATTTATTTAATTTAATTTATATACCGCCCTTCTCCCGAAGGACGCAGGGCGGTGTACAGGGCAATGCAATAAAATACAATATACAAAAATAAAAAAAATATTAAATACTACAGCCCTATTCAATAAATTAATACAAAACTATAAAATACCCCTAAACCCATCAGACCAGGCCGGCTTGTTCAAATAAATGTGTTTTTAGGTCCTGTTGGAAGGAGCGAAGGTCGGGAGCCATCCGGAGATCAACCGGTAGACGGTTCCAAAGGACTGGCGCGCCCACAGAGAATGCCCTCCCCCTGGGGGCCACCAGTCGACAATTTTTGACCGACGGCACCCTAAGGAGGCCCTCTCTGTGGGAGCGCACTGGACGAAGGGAAGTTGATGCCGGCAGCAGGTACTCCCGTAAGTAACCCGAACCCATGCCATTTAGGGCTTTATAGGTCATAACCTATAAAATGAAGTGGAACCATACAAAGAGCTTCAGAGCTATATGTGGATTCTGCATGACAGATAGTTCTTAATGAACAGGCTATGTATGAACTTGTACATTGATGTGATGAAAGTGATTTCAAAAACAAAAAGATGTAGACAGATATAAGGAATGCTGCTGGTTCAAATTCTTTTCTTTTAACATCTTAGGATTTCCTATTCCCTTTTTGTGTTTTGCGTTATGTTGTTTCCACAAAGAGAATAATGTGATGGGTATGTATTTTGGAACATAGGAAACACATGGGTTGATGGGGTTCTAATTTCTGGACCAATAGAGAATAACGTTTCTCCTCCATTTGAGTTAATCTTCAGGTATCTGACTCTGGTCTCATGTTGTCTCTAAATTGTCATTCCTTCAAGCTGAAGACATCCAACTCTTTTACATCATTGTTAGTGTGTCTAACTCCATAAGATGATCTTAAGCTTCTCTTAGTCCAGGGATCTCCAACTTGTCAACTTTGAGACTTGTGGACTTCAACTCCCAGAATTCCCCAATCACCCATGCTGGCTGGGGAATTCTGGGAGTTGAAGTCTGCAAGTCTTAAAGTTGACAAGTTTGGAGACCCATGTCTTAGCCCCAAAGACCCATCACTTAATAAAGTCTCTGCTCTTTGCTGCATAATTGTACTAGTCTAAAAATTCACAGCAACTTTCTATGAATGATTTCCACTTATATAATTATCACAGTCAAAAGCAACGTACCAAATTAAATTTTTATTTAAAAAGTTAAAGCTACAATTCCCAGTTTTTCCCCTCCAAATTCATGGTTGAATGACTTTAAGGAGTTTTAGCTACTATAGCTGAGTATTATCTGTCAGGAAAAGCAATACTACTACTACTACTACTACTACTAATAATAATAATAATAATAATAATAATAATAATAATAATAATAATAATAATAATAATAATAATAATGTTGGAAGGAACCTTGGAGGTCATCTAGTCCAACCCACTGCTCAGGCAGGACACCCTATACTATTTTGGACAAATGGCTGTCCAGTCTCTTCTTAAAAACTTCCAGTGTTGGAGCATTCACAGCTTCTGAAGGCAGGTTGTTCCACTGGTTAATTGTTCTAACTGTCAGGAAGTTTCTCCTTAGTTCTAGGTTGCTTCTCTCCTTGATTAGTTTCCATCCATTGCTTCTTGTCCTGCCTTTGGGCGCTTTGGAGAATAGCTCCAATGATTGCCACCAGGATATGCTTGAGATCTACCAAGTTCCATGTTTGTAAAATGAATAGATACATTAGCTTTTAATTGCTTTAAAAATATTATGAGAACTCTAGGTTGAAGTCATGACAATCCATAACAACTTTCTTTTGAACTTTTACTTGTAATTAGAATTCTCTAGATGACTGGCAAAATAAAAAAAAAATAATTGCCCTTGACAAATCATTACTAGCAGTATTAAGAATTACCTGGGTGCATTTGAATTCACTTAGACAGAACAGGCTTTCAAAACCTCTAAAGGTGCTGTTACACAACAAATGGCTGTGGCTTATTTGGGAGTGATCTCTCAGATTTGTCATAAGAGAAGTAAAGGCAATAGTTAGAAGTTAAGAAATGTGTAAATCCAAAACAACAGTTCAGTTGAGAGATGGAATCTGCTTTGTCAGCATTGTATCATATTTTTAATGAATTGTAATCAATTTAATGAAAGATATTATCTAATTTCCTGAGCAGTATGACAAATTTAGGAGGAAAAGAGCACTGAGGCAACTGTATAAGTCAGAAAACTCAGTATTTATCTATGGTTAAATACATTGTAGGTGAGATACTCATTTTTATAAACGTATTTGTTTTCATTTCAGTCCTATTCAAGAATCTTTGAATGGCTTATACACAACTCATCAAAGGTTCTGGTGTGATTGAATTTTTTTCAATCAAACCTGGGTTAGGCTCTAGTTGTGTTAATACAGTTAATACAAACTTTGCACATTGGGTGTGCCCACTCTCTTCTTACTCCTATTTCTATGGACCACATTTTGAGGTATACAGAGACTTGCAAGGGGATAAGTATTTACTTCAGCAGCAGTTTCCATTTATACATGACTTGAGACTTCTGTCAAATAACAATAACTTAGAATATAAACCACTGGGACATGATAAATTACATCCCGGAGCTGTCAGATGTTATCTCAGAACCATTGTACCATATCTTTAAAAAAAATCCTGGAGCTCCAAGGAACTTCCAGAGGATTGGAAAAGAGCTGATGTGGTACCCATCTTAAAAAAAAGTGTGTTGGGGGGAACCAGACCCAGGAAACTACAGATCAATCAGCCTGACATCAATATCTGGGAAGATAGTGGAAAAATAATAAAAAAAATCAGATGTGTGAACATCTAGAAACAAAGTTATATCTAGTAGCCAGCATGGGTTTGTAAAAATAGATCATGCCAAATCAATCTTATTTCATTCTTTGATAGACTGACTAAATTACTAGACCAGTGAAATGCTGTGGACATAAAGACTTCAGCAAGGCATTCAACAAAGTAGAACACAACCTACTTCTTGGTAAACTAGAAAAATGTGGGAGAGACAGCATCACCATCAGATGAATTTGTAACTGGATGACAAACCATACTCAATGAGTAGTCCTTAATGGTACTACATCTACATGGAAGGAAGTAATCAATGCGGTACCAAAAGATTCCATCTTAGGCCCAGTACTCTTCCATATCTTCATAAATGACTTAGATGAGGAAATAGAATAGGAACTCATCAAATTTGCAGATGACACTAAGCTGGCAAGAATAGCCAACACCCCAGAAGACAAACTTAGACAAAAAGATATTGACAAACTTGCACAATGGGCTACTCAACATCATGAAATTTAATGTGGAGAAAAGCAGGGTTTTACACCCAGGCAGGAAAACCAAAAGTATGAGTACCGATTAAGCAAAGCCTGGCTCAAAAACAGTAACTGTGAGAGGGACCTTGAAGTCCTAGTGGATGATCACTTAAACATGAGTAAGCAATGCGTGGCAGCAGCCAAAAAATCGAATACAATCCTTGGTTGTATAAACAGAGGTATAAAATCATAATCATGTGAAGTATTAGTACTGCTTTATAAAGCCTTAGTAAGACCACACCTGGAATACTGCATCCAGTTTTGGTCACCACATTACAAAAAAGACGGTGAAACTTTGGAAAAAGTGCAAAGAAAAGCAACTAAGATGATTAAGGTCATGGAGACAAAAACATATGAACAACGATCGCAAGAATTGGGTATGGCCAGTCTAGAGAAAAAAGGGACTAGAGGTGATATGATAGCAGTATTCCAGTATTTGAAGTGCTACCACAAAAAAGAGGGGGGTCAACTTATTTTCCAGAAATAAGCACCAGAAGACAAGACAAGAAACAATGGATGGAAACTAATCAAGGAGAGAAGCAATCTGGAATTAAGGAGAAACTTCCTAACAGTGAGAACAATTAACCAGTGGAACAGCTTGCCTTCAGACGTAAGTGCTTCATCACTGGAAGTTTTTAAGAAAAGACTGGACAGTGACTTGTCTGAAATGGTATAGGGTCTCCTGCTTGAGCAGGGGGTTGGACTAGAAAACCTCCAAGGTCCCTTCCAGTTCTATTCTGATTGATTGATAGATGGAAGTCTGCAACCAGCTAACTCTTCTGATAATGGATAAGCCAGATGTTGCCTCTTCACTTCTTTTAATTCTCAGAAAGCCTAGGAAACTATAGTTAATTTGGAAGGTGCTGAGAGATCCTAACTTCCAGGTTCCAAACTTAAGAAAGATATATGGTGATTCTTCAAAGCTGAGTTTTTTTATTGTTCCATGTACATAGACTGCATTTTGCCAAACCGAAGCACTCTACTATCTGCATCTAGTATATACTCTGAGAACTGTTAGGGAGGGATTGACTTCACCCCCTTTCTCTCATACATAATACCTGGAATGAGCAGTCTCTTTATTCCTCTGGAATACACTCCCTGCCTCCTGGGAATCTAGTTACTAAATGCCATCACACTAATGATTTTGCTACTCAGGCAAAGATCCTCTGATAACACAGTTAAAGGAAGATATCATAGTGCACTCTGCTTGCTTTTCGTCTTATTTACTATTTATTTCTATTTCATCACAAGCGTTTCCTAATAAGAAATACCAATGCAATGGAGACATCTTTCAGAGCAATGGCTTATCTTTCACCAATAAATTCATTCTACTGAAGTCCAAAGGCTTTCAAGGTTAAGCGGAATTTTGCATGCATTTTCCTGGGTGGGGGAGAGGAGAAACAGGAATAGATGAGAAAAACTTTAAAATATAATGGAGTGACAGTGTAGTCTAAATAATTCTTAGAAAATAATGAAAAAGTCACCATTCCATAGGGAAGGGCTACTGTAAATGCAACCTATAGGAGAAATGAACTGGCCTAAATTTAAAATAGCTAGAAGCAGAATTAAGGCAATAGGACAATAATGTCAGTGTTAGTGGTATGAAGAATGTAAACAGTTGTGATATTTTCCAACTGCTACTCCAACAACATCTTTGAGTTTGAAATAAAAATGTTGCCTGGGTATTTTATATGAGATTCAGCTAACTCATTTGAACCTACCTAGCAAACTCTGTTAGTTTGTCACACTTGTTCACCAACGTAATGTTTCACTTGCATGCTTTGTTAGGACCGCCCTAGGAAAAGCTCAGGTTTTCCCTAAAGTCTTGTCAGTTTGTTATTAATGGATCTGAAAGCATTAAGCTTTTCAGCCACGTACTTTTTTTTCTAAAGCTTTTCTTAAAGCTGCCAAATACTGACAACTGCTATATTCTGCAAATGTTTCAGAGATGGAAACTTTAAAAATGCTTACATCCTTGAGCAAAGCTCCCAGTGTCTCACACAGGTCTGCACTTGCTTGCCCCTAAAATATAGATCTTTGGAAATGCATCAAAGTGTTGGCTAATCAGCATGTAGTTTGGGGGAGGAGGCAGAATTCTATGACTGGTATAATTTATGAAAATGAAGTAATGATTAAACAGGTGGATAGAAAGGGTGAGATAATTACATAATGTGTGAAAAGGAAGAACCTCTAGGCACAGGGCCAGTTATGTCACTGGTTCTTTGCTGCTGCACTTGAATCATTGGGGATTTAATACTTTATTCCAGAAGTTTGGAATATATAGTTATATTATTTTGACAATTTACCCAGCTCTCATGCCCTGAAAGTGGAAATATAATTCACTGCTTTGTTGTCATCCTGCATTTGCTAGTGAACAAGCAAAATGTAAAAAAAAATCTGAAATGAAATATACAGCTGGATGAGTTAATCATATAAATCTGGCAGGATGGAAAATGTGATCTTGTGCCATTCTCCTAGACACCCAAAACTGTCCAGACCTGACTTGAGTACAATATTACAGGTGAAACTTGAAAAATTAGAATATCGTGCAAAAGTTCATTTATTTCAGTAATGCAACTTAAAGGGGGAAACTAATATATGAGATAGACTCATTACATGCAAAGCAAGATAGTTCAAGCTGTGATTTGTCATAATTGTGATGATTATGGCGTACAGCTCATCAAAACCCCAAATCCACAATCTCAGAAAATTAGAATATTGTGAAAAGGTGCAACATTCTAGGCTCAAAGTGTCCCACTCTAATCTGCTAATTAAGCCATAACACCTGCAAAGGGTTCCTGAGCCTTTAAAAGGTCTCTCAGTCTGGTTCAGTAGGAATCACAATCATGGGGAAGACTGCTGACCTGACAGTTGTGCAGAAAACCATCATTGACACCCTCCATAAGGAGGGAAAGTCTCAAAAGTTAATTGCAAAAGAGGTTGGATGTTCCCAAAGTGCTGTATCAAAGCACATTAATAGAAAGTTATGTGGAAGGGAAAAGTGTGGAAGAAAAAGGTGCACAAGCAGCAGGGATGACTGCAGCCTAGAGAGGATTGTCAGGAAAAGGCCATTCAAAAGTATTGGGGACTTTCACAAGGAGTGGACTGAGACTGGAATTAGTGCATCAAGAGCCACCATGGGCTTCAAATGTTGTATTCCTCTTGTCAAGCCGCTCCTGAACAACAAACAACATCAGGAGCATCTTACCTGGGCTAAAGAAAAACAGACCTGGTCTGTTGCTCAGTGGTCCAAAGTCCTCTTTTCTGATGAGAGCAACTTTTGCATCTCATTTGAAAACCAAGGACCCAGAGTCTGGAGGAAGAATGGAGAGGCACACACTGCGAGATGCTTGAAGTCCAGTGTGAAGTTTCCACAGTCTGTGTTGATTTGGGGAGCCATGTCATCTGCTGGTGTTGGTCCACTGTGCTTCATTAAGTCCAGGGTCAACACAGCTGTCTACCAGGAGATTTTGGAGCACTTCATGCTTCCTTCTACAGATGAGATTTACAGGGATGCTGACTTCATTTTCCAGCAGGACGTGGCACCTGCCCACACTGCCAAAAGCACCAAAACCTGGTTCAATGACCGTGGGATTACTGTGCTTGATTGGCCAGCAAACTCGCCTGACCTGAACCCCATAGAGAATCTATGGGGCATTGCCAAGAGAAAGATGAGAGACATGAGACCAAACAATGCAGAAGAGCTGAAGGCCACTATTGAAGCATCCTGCTCTTCCATAACACCTCAGCAGTGCCGCAGGCTGATAGCTTCCATGCCACACCATATTGAGGCAGTAATTGCTGCAAAAGGGGCCCAAACCAAGTACTGAGTATTTATTTATTTATTTTTATTACATTTATATACCGCCCTTTCCCGAAGGACTCAGGGCGGTTTACAGGGTAATTAAAAACCAAAAATACAAAAGTTAAAAACCAAGTTTAAAAAAGATTAAATTTATCCCTGTATAAATAAAACCCCAATTAAAATAAATCAATCCTCAGCCTGGGCCAGAGAGCTCGAAGAGCCAGGTCTTCAGGCCCCGGCGGAATGAACGGAGGTACATATGCATGCTTATACTTTTCAGAGGTCCGATATTGTTCTATGTACACTCCTTGTTTTATTGATTGCATGTAATATTCTAATTTACTGAGATTGTGGATTTGGGGTTTTCATAAGCTGTAAGCCATAATCATCACAATTTTGACAAATCACGGCTTGAATTATTTTGCTTTGCATGTAATGAGTCTATCTCATATATTAGTTTCCCCTTTTAAGTTGCATTACTGAAATAAATGAACTTTTGCATGATATTCTAATTTTTCGAGTTTCACCTGTACATATGTGGCTTTTGTTGAGGATTGTCAGAACTAAATGAAGTATCAAAGTCTGTTTTGCAGTTTCAGGCTATCTATCTCAGAGAGCCTCTAAATTTGGTGAGGGCATTCTTGTAATTTATCAAAAATGACTGATAAATCTCCTACAGTGGTACTGATAAATTCAGAGATGAGATCTTGAGCATAAAATCCAGAAAGCAATACAGGTAGTCCTCAACTTACGGCCACAACTGAGCCCAAAATTTATGTTGCTAAATGAGAAATTTGATAAGTGAGTTTTGCCCCATTTTATGACTTTTCTTGCCACATTTGTTAAGTGAATCACTGCAATTGTTAAGTTAATCATATAGTTGTTAAGGGAAGCATGTCAAAATGTTGCAAAAGATGATCACATGACCCTGGGACACTACGACCATCATAAATGTGAGTCAGTTGTCAAGCATTCAAATGTAAATCACATGACCATGAGGATGGTGCAATGGTCATAAGTGTGAAAAATGGTCATAAGTCACTTCTTTCATTTTCATTTCATTTTCCCCACAAATAAGCCCGGCTCTTATATTTATTTTTGATCCAAAAGTCCCTTTAGGGCTTATTTTTCGGGGGTGATGTCTTATTGTGCAGGCATGGGGGGAGGAGGAGGGGCCATCGCAGGTGAGGCCCGCTGGAGGACCTGGTTGGAAGGCAGGGCCGAGTACAGGAATTCCGGAGTTTTTGCGCGGTACAAATGAGGTAGAAGATACTGTTACTGGACCAAAGGCATTTAATCTTAGGTGAGCAGTGAATGTGCTTACAGCTTTTACACAGACTAGAAAGGGTCTAATTCAGGGATCGCTCCCCTTTTCCTTTAGCACGGCTCAAGCTCCCCGCGCTTCTTTCCAATTCTGCCTCAAAGCCTCAGCGATTCAGATCTCCCCTGGCCTTCCCAGCATGCAAGCCTAACCCCACCCCCTTCCTTCCACTACCACCTCATTTTACCCCCCCCCTCTCTCTCTCTCTCTTACACACACACACATAGGCACACACACAGAGGTTGGATCAGATCTCTCTGTCTCTGTCTTTGTTTCTCTCTCTCTCTCTCTCTCTCTCTCTCTCTCTCTCTCTCTCTCTCTCTCTCTCTCTCTCTCACACACACACACACACACACACACACACAGAGGGGGTCCTGAGTTCTTGGCCTTCTAAAGCTTACTTGGACAGAACCTCAGCACCCAGCATACACCAGGCTGAAGAGGAGCCCTCCTATAAACCAATCACCAAACTGGATGGAGCCCTCCAATAAGCCAAAACCAATGGGTGGTGCTTCCCTCTCCATTCAGAGTGGGGCGTGCTGAGAAAGTCAACTAGCAAAACTTTTGCAAGAAAACAGTCCTGGAGAAGAGCATGCAATGAGAAAGAAAGCCTGCCCCTCATGGATGGAAACAGGTAAAATGAGGAGGCGAATCGCTGAGGCTTTGAGGCAGAATTGGAAAGAAGCACGGGGAGCTTGGGACATGCTGAAGGAAAAGGGGACCGATCCCCGAATTAGACCCTTTCTAGTCCAGGGACAGTGTAAAAGCTGAAAGCACATTCACTGCTCACCTGGATTAAATGGCTTTGGTGTGATAACAGTATCTTCTACCACATTTGTACATGCAAAACTCCAGAGTTCCTGTCCCTCCACCCCAGCCCCCCTGGGCTCCCTCACATCCCATCTGAGAGATGTCAAACTGGCCATGCCCCCCCCGCCCCCAGGCAACCACAATACTAGGGCTTACTTTCGGGGTATGAGGACATTGACAGCTGACGTGCCTAAGCGGCAGACCAACACCATGATCGAACAAGACGGCATGAGTGATGGTCCAGCGATGACGCCGAGCGACTGCATGCAAGAGGATGGATGCACCGAACAGCTGGGGGCAAGATGTCAAGATCTAAACGGAAGCCGGCTTGAACAGTTGAGCTGGAACTAGTGTGGCTGAATGCAGGAGAGCGGGGGGAGAGTGGGGGGCGGGCAGGCTGATTACACGTTATGTGACCTGACAGTTAAACTGTCACACAGGTATATATGTAGGTTCTTCCAACCTTTAGCCTTTACTCTGATGATGTCAACAGGAGGTTGATGAAAGCTCAATGATTAAAAAGCTCTTTTGTATCCCAGAGTTCAGTAGCTTTATTGGTTACAATGGCACTAAAAAAAGTGACATGATCATTTTTCACATGACCATTACAGCATCCCCGTGGTCAAGTGATCAGAATTCTAATGCTTTGCAACTTATTCATATTCATGACGGTTGCAGTACCCTGAAGTCATGTGATCACCTTTCGCAACCTTCTGACAAGCAAAGTCAATGGGAAGCCAGATTCACTTAGCTGGGTTACTAACTTAACAACTGCGGTCAGTGGTGGGATTCAGCCGGTTCGCACCACTTCGGCAGAACCGGTAGCTAATTTTTTGTTGCCCAGGCCCAGAATGAACGTCCAGAAGTAGCATCGACACAGAGAACCGGCTGTTCACATATTTGAATCACTGACTGGAGTGACTTATTTAACAATTGTGGCAAGAAAGTTTGTAAAATGAGGAAAAATTCACTTAGCAAATGTCTTACTTAGCAACAGAAATTTTGTGCTCAGTTGTGGTCAAAAGTCGAGGACTACCTATACAAAACTGAAGGAGCTCTAATCTGGTTTGCACACTTCTAACATAAAGCCGTATTGCACTTTACTTTTTAAGTTTTGTTCATTCTTATTCTTTGTAGCATTTCAGTTAAAATTTTGCCAAACACTTTCTCACATATGTTAAAGAAAATCAACTTCTCTATTCTAGCCTTTGGATTCATTCTTGCTATTTTTCCCTTTGTACAGGAGAAAAATAATGGCATTCCTTCAGCCATCAGGCACTGATGTAGCTTCATGCATATATTAACTAGTTATATAAGCACTCCAAAGTAAACCACTTAATATTTTAATATTTCTCCGGTTACACTAGCTACATGTACGGCCTTGCCATTTCTCAACATTTTCATAATATTTATGACTTGCATTTCATCATTTTTCTTGGATTCTAGCATTTATAACATTTGTTTCAATTTCAGTCTTCAACATATTACTTTCATTCACTTACAGATCTCTAAAATATTCCTCCGATACTCCTTCACTTTAATTTCATTCCAAATAATTTTGTCACTTTTATATTTAATTCCATATACTCTACGGAAATTCTTTGCTTAATTCTCTTGTTGTTGCTTAATTCTCTTGTTGTTTTCAAAACACACACACACACACACACACAAATGTTAAATTTGCTCTGCATTTTTCTACTTCTTAATCTTAAGTATTTGCTCTTTGACTATATTCTTCACACTTGTGGTTTTTGCTATGTGCATTATACAACATATTTTTCTCATATTCATCTTTTGCAACAAGTTTTCATTCTTTTTTATGAATGTTTGCTCATCCACAGCTTCTTTCACCTCATCATTCTACTAAGCATCTTTTTCATATTTTCCATTAGCATAACTCCACACATTTTTGTGGCACCCTGTAACTCAATTCTTTTTACTCTTTTCAAAGCATTTTCCTCACCCTCTTTCTATTCACGGCTCTGTGAGACTATCTTATAATTTCTTCATACAGGCCTACAAACTCCCTTATTCCTTTCTGGGCTTTCCTCTCAAAAAAGTATGTAATGCTCCAAGCAATCCCCATTTATCTGCCACAAATGATGTGATCTCAGAAGAGATACTGGAGGATTTCCAAAATATATATTACAGGGCATGGTAAAGAAATTGTCAAAAAGAATTTATATTTTCTTACATACCCCAATATATAATTAAAGACTGACATAAAAGCTTTTTTCAAACTTCTACTCAGAAAGAAAAATAGTACTATACAGAAATCAGAAAACCAGTAAAAAATTTCCAGCTAAATATATTTACATACTTTTATAAAGATAGAAATGTATTTCTGTTCCCTTATTCCTGCATTTTCACCATTCACTGCAATATAACATGCTATTATCACCAACCTATAAAATGCTGTTTTCATAAGTACCCACAAGAAGCCAGATATCAATTTATTTTTTCTGATATAAACTTTTGCCCCTTCATTTATAATTAAACCTGCACTGTTACTGCACTGCTGCATTCTCTATATATTTATCAATTCTGCTACAAAAGATCAGAACACTTTCATTCAAATATATTACATCATCCTTGTCTTTCTCTTAGTTTCACAAATTCACAAGTAATCCATTCTTCTTTTATTTATTTCATGTGTTAAATTATGCTCTTTACCATTTTATATTTTATGTATATTTTTCATAAACTTCCTTAATCCAAGGTTATTACTATATCATCTATAAATGATAACTCCTCATCTAGAATACATAATAATATGTTGTTTTTAGTAGGATAGAGAAATAATTAAGTTATTAGCCTTAGTCATGCCCATCAAATATTCCTCACTAATAGTAACAAGCTCCAACCAGTAGGACTGGGACCAACTAGGCAATTTTTGAAGAACTTCTGATGAGTAGTTTTCATTGAAAAAAAGTTAGGAAGTCATCCTTATACAATGCTGTATTTCAAAAGCAAATCATATTTAAAGAATTAAAATTCAAACCATTTATGCTTCCTTCTACTGCCTAGCCTTTTTAATGGCTTTCTCAGGTGCCTAATTAAGTGAAAGGTCTAGTTTCCATACATCCATTGTTTTAATAATTACTAAATATGATACTAGTTTGTATACTGATTTTCATAAGCAACATAACTCATCAATTTTGGCATTTTTGGATAGCCTGAAGCAAAATTAATGTTTTTGCCTGTATGCCACCAACTAGGAAATAAATGCATTTTCCTAATAGCCACTTAGATACAAAGGTTTAGCAGCATTTTGACTTGCTAGTTAAATTCAGTACATCACAGATGAAGGATGTTCTTTGCTTAAGCCAGGGGTCAGCAACCTGAAACAGTGAAAGAGCCACTCGGAACCGGTTCCCTCACAAAAGGAAAAACTGGGAGCCGCAAAAAATGTGTGTGCAAGTGCGTACATGTGCGCATGCACAGAACGGGGTTTAACTGAAGAGTGGAGCCAAGGCGAGATATGCACCTATCCTGCATATTTCAATTGATTGGTTGAACTTTTTTAGTCCTACATTTTTTTTTTGGACTGCGCATGGCAGAGAACTGGGAGCCGCAGGAGACGGCTGAAAGAGCCGCATGCGGCTCCGGAGCCGCGGGTTGCAGACCTGTGGCTTAAGCAAAGCCAACAATCAATATCCCAAAACAGTCTGTATTTCACTTATTCCCCAAATCTTCTAATATTGAGGAGATCCTATTGATGAGCATTCAATCTGCAGATCCTCAATGACCTTTCCCAACCTTGCTACACTTAGCCTAACACCTTTACTGAAGGAAGTAATAAGTAATAAATATAATAAAATCAACTGTATTCAATTTATCTAAAACTCTATGTGTTTCCCTCTTTACTCATAATGATTTGTCTTCAGTGGTTTTAAAATGGGATTTCCTATTAAAAACATCCTCATGTGCAAGGCTATATAAAGTTAATATGGTTTTGTATTTTATGATTCCACAATGTTTTGAGTTCTATATTTCTGGTCTTGGGCAGGAAAATTTAAAGGACCTGCATTTTTATTTTTCCTATGGAAGGAATTGTCATCTTTGAAGACATTCTAAAGCTCAACAGAGCGGGTTGCATTAGAAAGTTCAGCCTGATTTGCAGCAATTTATTGTAATGATCTTTTACAAGGTACCCCTTGGAGGAGATTCTAATTCTCCTAGTTGGTAAGCATGGTGAATGGTCTGCTATTGGTGTGTGAACCACTTCTGTAGCTTTGAAGCAAAGGCCTACTTCTGTGTTTGTGGTAAATTGTTCATCCCGAAGCTATGTCAATAAGAGTTCTATTCACTGAAAAGTTTTTAACTTACTGATTTGATTAAGCCAACAATTCTAAACTTACTTACTAGAGAGTAAATTCTATTAAACACAATTTAAATTGAATCAATTGATAGGGCTTTTCTCCAATGAAGAAATCTAATTGTAGGCCTCCAGGGACCCATAAAATATTTCTATATATTTTAAATTAATTAGAACACAACAAATAAATAAATAACTTTCCAGTGCAATCGTTAATATTTCATTCTTATCTAAGTCAAAAAGAATTGGATGAACAATTGGATGATCTTAATAATGTTGGGTAAACTTGAAATACTGTAAAATATATTTTTAAAACTATGTGAGATTTTTAGTGCACAAGTTGAAAGCAAAGTTAGAATGAGGGTTAAACAGATTTATAAATTTAGCATGATAAATACTGGCTACTGCACAGTTCCTACCACCACCAGTGTAATGCTTATTAGAGATATTTCTATAGTGATATTTTTATGGGAAAAATGAGTTCCAAAGAATCTCCACTTTTCTGCATTAAACTCTGGGCCTTCGGGAACTGCAGGAGATAAGAAGTAATAGTGAGGGTTGCATCCCTACAGTAGGGATGTAACTGTCACAAGGAAGACAGAGGATCAACCAGAAGACAGAAGGCAAGACAAGAAAATGGATGGAAACTAACAAGGAGAGAAGCCACCTAGAACTAAATTTCCTAACAGTGAGAACAATTAACCAGTAGAATGGCTTGCTTTCAGAAATTGTGGTTGCTCCTGTTGTGATTCAGTGTCAGCCTGTGGGTTCGGCAGCTGAATCGGACAGTTCTGAGGAGGAGGAGGAGGAGGAGGAGGAGGAGGAGGAGGAGGAGGAGGAGGAGGAGGGGATTGGAGAGCCTGCAGAGGGAAGTTCTGAGGCATCGCAGAGCTCTCAGCCAGGCCCCTCCCACCCTTCTCAGACCCAGCTGTGTGAGCCTGACAGCTTGGACGAAGACGATTCACAGCTGGCTTTGTTCAAGGACACCCGAAGCAGGAGGCAGACAAGCAGGAGTAAACAAAGGAAGGCAATGAGGCACCTCGGGAGGAGGCAAAGAGAAGCCACGCCTTGAAACTGTGTGGGAATGTGTGGGAGGTGCTGGTTGCTGAAGGCAACCGTTTGAACAGCTTCTGATGTAGTCGTGGTTAGTATTTGTTTTGCTCTGTTTTGGATCTGTTTCATTTCATTTGTGTCAATAAATTTGGTTGGCTTACTTTCAGCCTATTGACTTTTGAAAAGTGGTTGTCCCTGACATTTCTGCAGGGCCAGTAGTAGGCTGGAACAGAACAGCTCCATCACTGGAGGTTTTTAAGAGAATGGACAACCATTTGTCTGGAATAGTACAGGGTCTCCTGCTTGAGCCAGGGAGTTGATTAGAAGACCTACCTAGTCCTTTTCAACTCTGTTATTCTGTAATTCTGTAGCCCGGAGAAATGTTTCTCTGGAGCAGATATTATCCTTAAACAGAAGGAAAATGGTAAGAACACAATGGATCACTGTCATAGAGAATAATGGTAAGTATGCAAATCTGCAAAGATCTGAGTTGAAGCTAAGTCCTATTTAAGATATAAATGTGAAAAGGAACAATTCAAACTGATTTGAAATTTTTTTCAGTCATAGGCTATAATGGGAAAGCATCAAAATGCCTCCAGCTTCCTCATTTTTTGGCAGATGAAATGAAAACAGGAGCGATAGAAACGTTAACAGTCTCAAGTTTCAGACAGATAGCTTCAAGCATTGCACCGTAATATTCTGAAATATTCTCCCTGAATCTCTTTAAAGCAGACATAGCAGAGAAGAGGAAAGGACAATACAGCAGCCAGCAAAGAGCCTCCTGAATAGACAGCGTAGATCAGGGGTGTCAAACTCAATTTCATTGAGGGCCGCATCAAGCATTGCGGTTGCCCTCAGGGGGCCGGGTGGGTATGGCCAGGGTGGGCGTGGCCTACTGGGTGGGCGTGGCTAGAGTGTGTATGGCCTACTGGGTGGGCGTGGCCAGCTCTACATCGTTTGCATCAAGGGTGCCAAGGGGGCCTGGGCAGGAGTGGGACAGATCTGAGGGTCTCTGGCAGAAGGAGGGTCTCTGGGCCAGGGCCAAGGCAGTGGGGGCCGTTCCCTCACTGTTGCCAGGATGGCTTCGTGGGCCACATGAAACCACTTCACGGGCCATATCTGGCCCCCGGGCCTTGTGTTTGACATGTCTGGCGTAGATTAAACATGAAAACTTTTGAAAACTTTTTTTTTAAAAACCCAACCTCTAACACTGAACAGTCACCCAGCCATTGCCTACTTGCTTTTATGAGCCATCTGATTTGTTTGCTACTAAGCTGGCAAGGTTAGACTATCACAATTTTAACCATGCGATGAAGACTTCTAGTAGAAGATAGACAAAGAGCTGAAACAAATGGAACACTGTTTTGTTTTATTCTGAAGAGAGTTGAGGAAATGAAAGGAGTAGGAATGAAAGAGCTGACGGACTCCTAATGGACTGGACAGAGAGACTAACGAGGGTGATACAAAAGTCTGACAAATAGATTAAATACGGAAAAATAAGGATGAAAGGGTCAGGATTCAGGAAAAGCCAGAGGATCAAACAAGAGCAAACAGATTTTTAAAAGAGCAGGAGAATGGACTCTTTCTTTCTCTCATTGAATCCACCTCAATTATTTCTAACAGAAGAATGAGACACAAAAGCATTTTCCCAGGCACACTGATAGGCAGAGTTTGCAAAGATGAAAAAGCTCACTGCCTAGTTACTGAAGTCAGTACTGTATCAGAGTGTGAATCACATCACTAAGGTCTACACCAGTGCTTCCCAAACTGGGTAAATTACTCCAAATTGGCTAAAGATTTTTTTTCTTTACATAATGACACAGAAACCCATTACACAATCACAACAGGGACATTTAAATCAACTTAAAGTGTTTTACCTACACTAGGTAAAAAGGACTTTCTGATAACTTTTTTGAAAGAAAATGAAGGAAAAAGTTTGGGGAACAATGGTCTACAATGTGCACATATTTAAAAATGCAGTATTCTTCATTGTTATCAGTGCAACTATTTATATAAGTGCTTTTTAGGCAAATAGAATAGAAAAATAATACTATTGGAATTTAGAAGCAAAGGCTGGCACCTTATATTGTTTTTTCGACACAGGAAGCTAGTAATATATATGTACACAATTGGGCTGTATAATTATTATAGTAAATACATGTAAATAAGCAGGGACTCAATAGTATCTCATTTCTTCTTTCTAAAATTGTAATTCATAAGCACTTTTACAAGCAGATCTGGGCTCATGGATTTTTTTTTTCAGGATACCAATTTTTCTTTCTCACTTTTCCATTAGTAAACCTGTGGTCTAATTACTTTATATAGTTACTGTTTGCATGTGAATAAGTGACCTTTGACTAGAAATCTAGTACTCTATGGAGATATGCATTTTTTTTAAAAAAAAATTACTCATAAAAATATAATTTCACTTAGATTTAAAACATTTCCAAACACAACAAATACAAATAAATGAACCCTGTTTCTAGGAGAAATTCATTCTTCTTTCTTTCCTCAAAGAATTTCCACATTTCTGCTTGCTGCCGCTCCTTTGCTCTTTTAATTACAAAATATATCTGCAGAGATATCAGTCTTATCTTTTTCATCAACTGTGTATTTTCCTAAGATTGTTGGCATGAGGCTCTAATTAGGTCTTAGGCAATAATTCTCTCTGCAGGTTTTTGGGAGGTATCGCTCCCTTAATGCTCACGGAGAATCGCACCTTTCTCTATATACTGTATGTATGGCAATCATTTCCCCTCAAGGTTATGTCCAGATGTGTCTGACATGCCAGTTCTCCAACAGAGTGGGTATTACACGGGCCTGCTCTTTTGATTTAACTAAGCGTTTTGCTACTTGGGCTTTCAGAAGATCATACTTGGGCTTTCTTTATATAATTTTAATTATTTTTTTACAAAGTTAAAAGAGACAAAAAAGTAGAAGAAAGAAAAAGGAACAAGTATTGAAAACAATAGAAGGCAAAGGAAAAAAATGGGGGGAAGATACTTAAAGTGACTTCTAATCTTCTTTACAGTACTTATAAACATACTTGAAATAATTTTCCCTCTTCAAAACTGCATAGTGTAGTTTAGTTCCCTATATATCAGACATGTCAAACGCGCGACGTCATGTGACGTAGCGCAACGTATCGGGACAGTTTTGTCATTGCTGGCAATGGGGTGGGCACGGTTTCTGCATGACACATCTGGCCCGCGGGCTGGCAGTTTGACACCCCTGCTATATATGGTCCTTTTTAATTGGCAAATCCAGAAATCATCAGTTCATTTGTATCCATTTTTAGCAAAAATTCAGAAAAGGGTAAAGTTTGCTTATTTTTCTAAAAGGTGGTTACCGTGCAATTTTCCTGACCACTCCCAAAATCTTTACAAATGAATTTAGTGGGTTTTACTCCCAGGTGGAGGGGATTCGTTTGCAGGTTTATATGCAGTCAAATGACATGAAGCAGGGTTTTTTGTTTTAAAAAGAAGATGCACTGTCTTCCCAAGAAGTACAGTAAGTTGCTCTCTCAGATGTTGGGGGAAAGATAGATGCAGGGCACTTATCCCATGATGGCTCCTAATGGTAGATAAAAATACAGGCAGTCAAAGAGGCTTAAATACATGGAAAGCCAGTGTAATATATTGGGGTTTGCTTAAACTGCTTTTCACGTGTCTTTTGAATGCTGCTTAAGGTTGCTTAATTAGGGTGTCTGTGTAATGGTCACTGACTAGCCAGACATGCAGTCTCCAGTAAGATCATTGGATGATTTGTGGCGGGAATGGGTTCCTTTAAACCTATTGGCCACTGCCTAGTGGCCAACTGTATAAGTAGCTGCGCAAAAGCCTCAGTTCTCAGTTCTGTTCCTGTTTGCCTAATAAAGCAATGTTCCTGCTTTCAACCTCTTGTCTCGCCTCATACTTCCTAAGAACTCACGATACAACAGCCAGTTTGGTGTAGAGATAGAGGTGAGGGTCTAGAAAGCAGGAGGTTGTGAGCTGTAGTCATATTTTAAGCATGGGAACCTGTTGGGTGACTTCAGCCCAGTCACTCTCTCTCTCTCTTAGCCCAACCTAGATGGTTGGTTGTTGTGGGGAAAATCTGAGGCAGGAGGATTACAAAGGTTTGCTGCCTTGCCTTATAAAATAGGGATTAAAAAAAACTAATAATGGGCCAATTGTCTATCATTTCTTAGCCCAGAACTTGATAAAAACTGTGGTGTGTTACTGAAATCTTACTTTCGCTCTTGCTGTTAAAGAACTGAGGGAGCAAAAGCCATCAGCTAAAGTTCAATTTTCTTTCCTTTCTTTTTGTTCTGGGACACTTTTCACTGGTGCCAGCTGGAAGGAAAAGGATTCAGTTAGATTTCAAAATGATGATGTAGCTTTAAGTGCTGTGTTTAGATTTACTGCCAAAATGTTAGTATAAAATGGCGGGTGTTTGCACTGTAGATAATAACTAATGTGCTGTTGGTCAAGATAGGCCACTGTTCTGTTATTATTCTATGACTCTTATGACTAAACATTGAATTGAGCCTGGTGGAACAACAATATTTTATTGGGCCTGGAACACTCACTTGTCAGGATAGAATTGGAGTGCCAAACATCTAATGAACCACAGGGGGATGGCAGGGGTAGGGAAAGGTGTCGGCTTCTGCCAATATTTATCTGTTTCTTTTGGGGAAAGAAGCAGCTTTTGTTCAAAAGTCAGATATTCTAGACCTTATAGTATATGGAATACAATAGGATCCTTTGATTGACTGTCCAATGATTATAGTTTTTTGAGATACACAGAATATTGGGTGGAAATAGCGTAAGGGTATTATACATTTTAAAAAGATTTAGATTAAATTTATCTCTAAAAGCACTCCAGAAATTGAGTTGTGCTCATTGTATGACCCAGCATGAGCTGAATTCTTTGTTCAGTCCACTTGTCAATGAGTTCTGGCAATATTACACTGACAATATACAGCTTAATGATAGAGATCGGTACTATCTTATACGGCAGTGATTTGTACTGTTAAGCATCTGGCAGAAGAGTATATTGTAGTACTGTTAAGCATCTGGCAGAAGAGTATATTGTATCTACCATAATATGAAGCATTGTAAACAATGCTTTCCCAACCCAACCCCCCTCCAAATGCATTATAGTAAGCCCCATTCTGTGACTTAATGCTTTCTTTTTGACCTGGACTGCAAATCTGTTTATTCTTAAATATAATTCAAAATGGATTTTTTTATACATCAGTGTTGTTAATATATAATATAATAATAATAATAAAGTTGGATGGTACCTTGGAGGTCATCTAGTCCAACTCCTTGCTCAGACAGGAAACCCTAAATGATTTCAGACAAATGGTTGTCTAGTCTCTTCTTAAAAACTTCCAGTGTTGGAGCATTCACAACTTTTGGAGGCAGGTGGTTCCACTGGTTAATTTCCACTGTCAGGAAATTTCTCCTTTGTTCTAGGTTGCTTCTGTCTTTGGTTAGTTTCCATCCGTTGCTTCTTGTCCTGCGTTCAGGTGCTTTGGAGAATAGCTTGATTCCCTCTTCTTTGTGGCAGCCCCTGAGATATTGGAACACTGCTATCATGTCACCCCACGTTCTTCTCTTCATTAAACTAGACATACCCAATTCCAGCAACTGTTCCTTATATATTTTAGCCTCTAGTCCCCTGATCATCCTTGCTGCTCTTCTTTATACTCTTTCTAGAGTCTCAACATCTTTTTTACATCGTGGTGACCAAAACTGGATACAGTATTCCAGTATTATCAAGGCATTGTAAAGTGGTATTAACACTTTATGTGATCTTGATTCTATCCCTCTGTTAATGCAGCCTAGCACTCTGTTGGCTTTTTTGGCAGGTGCAGTACACTGCTGGCTCATATTTAAGTCATTGTCCACTAGGACTCTGAGATCCCTCTCACAGTTACTACTATTGAGCAAGGTACCATCTATATTATACCTGTGCATTTGTTTTTTTCTTGCCTAAATGTAGAACCTTACTTTTTTCATCATTGAATTTCATTTTGTTAGATAGCACCCAATGTTCAAGTCTATCAAGATCTTTCTGTATCTTAAACCTATCTTCTGGAGTGTTGGCTATTCCTGCCAGCTTGGTGTCGTCTGCAAATGTGATGAGTTCCCCATCTATCCCCTCGTCCAAATCGTTGATGATGTTGAAGAGCACTGGACCTTGAACAGACCCCTGGGGCACCCCTCTACACACTTCCCTCCATGTAGATTTGCCTAGTGTGTCAGTTGCGCCCCTTCTTGGACCAAGATGCCCTATGCATGGGTACTCATGCCCTCATCACCTCTCATCTGGATTACTGCAATGCTCTTTACATGGGGCTGCCCTTGGAGAGCACCCGGAGGCTTCAACTGGTGCAAAATGTGGCCGCGCGGGTGCTTATGGGAGTATCTTGGTACTCCCATGTTACACCACTCCTGTGCGAGCTGCATTGGCTTCCAGTTGCTCTCCGAGTGTGTTTCAAGGTGCTGGTAATAACCTTTAAAGCCCTACATGGCTTAGGCCCGGGGAGACCACCTGCTGCCATTGTCAACCTCCCATCGTCCAGTTCACTCCCACAGAATCGGCCTCCTCAGGGTGCTGTCTGCCAGGCAATGCTGGCTGGCAGCCCCCAGGGGGAGAGCCTTCTCTGTGGGCGCCGACCCTTTGGAACAAACTACCTCCGGAGCTGCAGACAGCCCCCGACCTTCAGTTCTTCCGTCGTGACCTGAAGACTTGGTTGTTTCAACAAGCGGGTCTGGACTGACTACGTATTTTAATTAGCTTTTACTGGGTTTTAAGTTGTCATGTTATCATTGTATTTGTTAGTTTAATTCTTTTTAAATTTTCATTCTGTTTTTTCTTTTCAAATTTTATTGTTGTGAGCTGCTCTGAGTCCTTAGGGAGAAGGGCGGCATATAAATTTAAGTAAATAAATACATAAATAAATAGATGCAGTTCCATTGAGGACCACACACTGAGTACGGTCAGTCAGCCAGCTATGAATCCATCTGGTGGTGATGCTGTCTAACCCACATTTTTTTTATCTTATCCAGTAGTTGGATGTGGTCTATTCTATCAAATGCCTTACTGAAGTCCAAGTAAATTATAGCCACAGCATTCCTGTGGTCCACTAATTTTGTCACTTGGTCAAAGAATGCATGGCATGACAAACTCATATTGGCTTTTGGTAATGACTTTGTTTGCCTCTAGGTGTTCGCTGATTCATTGCTTATCTTTTCCAGAATCTTCCCATATATAGATGGCTATATATACATACTGTAGCCATTTATATATGACAAGTACTGCAAGGTATATTGTGCAAAGGCTAGACAGCTTTTTGAGGGCCAGATAAATGAGCAGTAAAATGTTGGTTGCAGTTGGTATCCTCATCTCTCCCTACACAAACAAAGGACACAATTTACTTTTTTAGACAGCCACTCACAGATGTTACCTTCCCACCATCACAACTACTTCCCCATTATCTGCCAAAACAGTGAAAGTATGGCTTTCTGTCAAAGAACAATGTGTGGATGTGATTTTTTTTCCCATTTACCCCCAGGCTCTCTCAGGAGTGCATCCCAGCCAACTGCTGGACAATGTCCTTTTTTTTTTATTGAAAAGTTTTAACATACAGTTTATCTTTAACAATCCCCCCTCCCCCTCCCCTCTCCCTCCCCCTCCCTCTCCCCCCTCCCCCCTCCCCCCCGACTTCCCAGAGCTAAATACAAGGTATATATATATAAAAAAAATCATAAACAACCATATACTAAAAACCATAAACTCTAAAATCCATCACTCTCTAGCTTATATAGGATAAAACAAACCTTAGTAATATTAAATATATATAGAAAAGCTAAAATAGAAAAAGAAAAAAAAGAAAGAAGACTTATTCAAATGCTACATGAAACTTCTTAACCCTATATTTGTTCTGGATATACTCAATCCATTTTCTCCATTCCATAATATAACGTTCTTGCGAGTGATCTTTCAAATAAGCCGAAATCTTCGCCATCTCTGCCAGGTCGGAGACCTTTAAAGTCTACTCTTCTATGGTCGGCAGTTCCTCTTTCTTCCAATACTGACCTATCAAAAGTCTTGCTGCCGTAATTAAATTTAACATCAATTTAGTGTCCACAACCGTAGCATCCGTAATTATTCCCAACAAGAAAAGTTGTGGACAAAACTTTATCCTTTGCTTAAAAATCTTCTGCATATTCCACCAAATTTTTATCCAGAAAACCTTGATCTTTTTACAAGTCCACCATACATGAAAATATGTTGCATCTTCATCACCACATCTCCAGCGTTTTGGCTGATAATTCGGATACATACTTGCAAGCTTTTTAGGATCTAGATGCCATCTATAAAACATTTTATAAAAGTTCTCTCTTAAATTTTGAGCTTGTGTAAATTTTACGTTCCTCACCCAAATCTTTTCCCACGTGTCCATTGTGATAACTTCCTGGATATTTTGGGCCCATTTTATCATACAATCCTTAACAAGTTCTGTTTCTGAATCAATCTCTATCAATGCAAGATATATCCGTTTAATATGTGTTGGTCCCTGATTTCTAATTTGCTTTATCAGATTTTCATCAGTCATTGTGAAACCATTTTTCTGATCTTCTTTCCACCTGGCCCGTAGCTGAGTATATTGAAACCAATTTTGAACAATCTTCTTGTCCCGCAAGAGACTATATGGCTTCAAACACCAAACATTTCTTTCCAAGCTTAGAATCTCCTTGTACGTAGTCACATCATGTTTGAAACCAGCATGTATATTTTCTATTGCATGTTTTGGAATTGCCCACCATGGTATCTTAAAATCTAACTTATGTCTGTACTTCTTCCAAACTCTCAGCAATGCCTGTCTTAAAATATGCACTCTAAACACATTATCTACCTTCTTATCATACAACAAATATGCATGCCAGCCAAACAGCAAGTCGTGGCCCTCAAGATTTAATAATCTCTCTTGTGTCAAATTAATCCAATCACTTATACCTGCTAACGCAGCAGCTTCATAATATAATTTAAAATTAGGCATTTTAAGACCACCTCTTTCACGAGTATCCTGCATAATCTTAAGTTTAACACGTGGCCTTTTCCCTGCCCAAACAAATTTGTTGATACCTCTCTGCCATTCCTCCAAATTAGAATCTTTCTTAAGAACCGGTATCATTTGAAATAAAAATAAAAATTTAGGCAGGACATTCATTTTTACTGCTGCGATTCGCCCCAACAAAGACAATTGCAGTTTTTCCCAACTCTCCATTTCTTTTTGGATTTTTCTCCATAATTTTTCATAGTTATTTTTATATAATTTTGTATTAGAGGGCGACAAAAACACCCCCAAATATTTAACCCTTTTGACAATCTCAAATCCAGTTGACCCTTCTAAAAGGGCCTTTTGCGATGCTGTCATGTTTTTAGCCAAAATTTTAGTTTTCTGTGCATTAACTTTAAATCCAGAAACCTTCCCATATTGCATTATTATCTCCATCAGGTCCACAACAGAACTCTCCGGCTGGGTCACTGTAACAACCAGATCGTCTGCGAACGCTCTCAATCTATAATCCTGATCTCTAATCTGTATACCCTTAATTCTTTCCGAATTTCGTATTTTTACCAATAATATCTCCAATGTTAACACAAATAACAAGGGCGATAACGGACACCCTTGCCTTGTGCCCTTCTCAATATTACATACTTCTGTCAAGCTATTGTTAACTATTATTCGGGCTGTTTGTTTTTGATATAATGCCCTGATTGGTTGCAAAAATTTATCCCCAAAATTCATTTTGTCTAAAACTTTCATCAAAAATTGCCAATTCAATTGATCAAAAGCTTTTTCAGCGTCTAAAAAAATTAGCGCCGCAGGGATCTGGTTGTTCCTTTCCAAAAATTCCAACACATCTACTATATGCCTCACATTATTTTTCATTTGCCTACCACTAATAAACCCAGTTTGATCCCCATGAATCACCCGTTGCAGAACCCTCATCAATCTATTAGCCAGCACCTTAGCAAATATCTTATAGTCTGTATTTAATAGTGATATCGGTCTATAGTTTTTAACTTGAGTAGCATCTTGGTCTTCCTTCAGAATCAAAGAGATAAAGGCAGTTCTCCAAGATGGAGGCACCTTTCCCCCTCTCTGGATTGTCTGGAACAATTCCTTTAACGGTTTAACCATCTCTAATTGTAAATTTTTGTAGTAGGCCGCGGTCAAACCATCTGTACCTGGCGCTTTGTCTACCTTCAACTCCTTAATTACTGTAAATATTTCTTCTTCTGTAATCAGTTGATTAATCTCCTCTTTTTGTACTTGTGTAAGCACCGGGATGCTAGCATTCTCCAAATATTCATCAATGTCCTTTTCATTAATCTTCTCCTTAGCATATAATTTAGAATAAAAATCCACAAAGGCTTCCTTAATAAAATCCTGTTGAAACACCATTTTTCCCTTGTGTTCAATTTTGTCTATATTAGAAGCCCTCTGCTTTTTCCTTAGTCTATAAGCTAGCCATCTACCTGGCTTGTTAGCATTGCAAAAAGTATTATGCCTGGCAAACCTCAAATTGGTTGCCACTTGATCAGCCATTAATTTGTCAAATTGTCCTCTTAATAGCTTAATAGCCTCCTTAGTCTTCACATCCAATGGATTCAAAATCAAAGCATTCTCCTTTTCCTTAATTTCATTCTCCAATTGTTTCCTTCTAGCTTCCAACGTACGTCTATATTTATTGTTCATATATATCAACACTCCTCTCATATAGGCCTTGCTAGCATCCCAGACCATATCCATAGAAGTATCCTTATTCATATTAATTTCAAAAAAATCCTTCATTCGCTGTTTACACTCTTCCACATTTTCCTGGTTTCTAAACAAATTCTCATTTACGCGCCACGAGCGCCTATCTCTGTTATCCTTATTAATCTCTAACCATACTGGGCTATGGTCAGAAATAGCTCTTGCACAAATCTTTATCTTCTTAATCCTAGAAAAGAAATCATTAGTCAGCAAAATAAAGTCGATCCTAGAAAAAGATTGATGTCTATCAGAAAAAAAAGTATAATCCTTTCCATGCGGGTGTGTGTCACGCCAAATGTCTCGCAATTCCAAATCATCCTTCATTTCAAAAAAAGACTTAGGCAGTCTGGCATGACACGGAATACACTTAAAAAAACCAGCCTTATCCATCTGTACATCCAAAACGCCATTCCAATCCCCCATAAAAATAAACGATTTGTAATCCAGCTTTGTGTGAAGTAAGCTAAAAAAAGTCAGCCTGTTGTTGTTGTTGATTAGGAGCATACAGTCCAACTAAAAGCGTTTTTTTGCCTTCTAGCAACAAGTCAATCATTACGTATCTTCCATGCTTATCTGCTTCAATTAAGTTCGCTGTTATAGCACTTTTAATATAAACAACCACTCCATTTTTCTTATTCATTGCAGAGGCAACAAATTGAGTACCCAGTCTTGAGTTCAGTAAAAACTTTTGGTCCATAGCCCTAATATGCGTTTCTTGCAAGCATATAACATCAGTCTTAAATTGTTTTAAATATAAAAAAACTTTCTTTCTCTTCTGAGGCGAATTTAATCCATTAACATTCCAAGTCAAAAATTTAGTTGCCATTCTTATCGCCGCGAAGCTTTTGGAGCACCTCATCAATGGCCCTGCCTCCTTTGGGCCACGCTCCTCCCACTGCCTCGCTGTAAGTGCGCTTTGAAAATTCCATAATCTTCTGCTGGTCTTGTTCCTTTATTTGTTTTGCTCTTTTTAAAGCAGCACGCGTCACCCTCTGCTCTCCAGCATCAGCCAATGAAATTATAGTTTGATCCCCTCCTGCACCATTCTCCTCTGTCTGTCCATCTTCGGCCTCTTGAGGTTTTCCTTCTCCAGATCCCTTTGCAGCTTCCAGAAGTGATAGTGGGGTTGCTTTTAAAACATTATTGTAGAATTCACGCGCCTGTGCCACAGTAACCAGACGATATCTTTTACCTTCATGCATCGCCACCAGCCCAACTGGAATCTCCCATCTGAACCTTATATCACGTTGTTTAAGTTCCTGCACCAAAAATGCAAAGTCCTTTCTTCTCCTTAAAATCTTTGGAGGAATTTCCTTTAAGACCAAAACTTCTTGATCAGCACCCACTACTTTAGTATCATAGGCAGCTTGAATAACTTCATCTCTAATTTCTCTCTTTGTAAAGTAAACCACCACATCTCTAGGTAGCTTCCTCTGTCTGGCAATCCATGAATTCACACGAAAAACTTTATCCATACATCCCTTTATTTCAGATGCTGGCTGACCCAATACTGCTTCCAGGGCTTCAGAAATCAGCTGCTTTAAATCTTCTTTAACATTTTCTTTTAAGCCCCTAATTCTGATAGCATACTGCATCTGGTGAAACTGAACAAGGCTTAAGTCTCTGTCCGCTTTGTCTTCATTCTCCAATACCTTAACTTCTAATACAGCATTTTTTTTGAGTCAAATCTTCCACTTTTTCTTCCAAACCTTGTACACATTCAGCCACACTTTCCACTGTAGACAAAATGTCTACCCTCATCGCATTAAATTTCTCTTCCATCCTCTCTTCTATTCTCTCCTCCATTTTTGCCAGTTTATCACTCAATGTTACTAAAATTACCTGGGCATGCTTTTCAAGGGCATCTTCTAAATCCTTCGATGTCAATGCAGCAGGAGGAAGCAAGGCTTGCAACGATGTCTGTTGCACCGGAGAAGTTCCAGCACTCCGAAGAGTTTTTGAAGGAGGTTTAGCCGCCATCTTTTACTTTCACTTGTGACGCACTTTCACTTTAAGTTTAAAAAGTCCATTAAGCTCGAGAGTAAAGTATAATAATCCTCTTCACCTTTTCCTCTTGTACCGCTCTGCCTGCTCCTTTAATTCCAGAGTCTTTCCTTCAGGCAGGGGTGGTCGCAAACGCAAGAAATCCGGAGCAGAGACGCTGGCCAGCTGGGAGCAACCCAGGCTACGGGGGAGTTCGATCCTTCAGCCGCCCAAGCTTTAAGCTCAGGCGGCCCCGGAGAACTCGACCCCTACCTGGGGCCTCACCCACTCCTCTTCTCCCGAGGAGGGGGCTTCAAATTCACCCGAACAGCTGATCGGCGCTGTTTCGGGTGAAAATTACACAGCTGAGCCGCGGGCAGCCCGAAAAGGCTGTCTCCGGCGCCGCGCAGCCACCAGAAGTCAATGTCCTTTATATGAATAATGGGATGCTTCCTTCCTCAAGAAAAGCATTATTTCTTCAGTCCACGGAGCAATCAAGCAACAGGTTTCTAAAATGGCAATCTGGTATGGCTACGGGATATAGACATAAAACCATAAGCAACCCACAGGTTGCTCAGATGTGCTGGCAGTGCTGCTGCAAAGGTTATTCACTTTACTGAAAGATCAATTTTAGGATTCAAATCCAAGTCTGATAGAGCATTTAATTCTTTGTATTCCAGTGATAGTCAAGTCAGTGTAGTTTTAATCAAGTTTGTTTGTTTGTTTATCTATTTATCTGTCTATCTATCTATCCACCCATCTTACCATAGGGTAACTATGGGGGGCTTGGGGTAATAAAAATATGTCTATACATATATATTAAAACATACATAATTAAAATCAAACATTAAAACCTAAGGACACGTGGGGAAGGCGGGGACTGTGTGGGATCTATTGCTAATGGATCAACCACCTCCACTGTGATGCTCCCCCATTGGAGCCCCAAGATGACTGTTAGAGCCTTACAAAAGGATAGGTGGGTTGGGACCAACCTCACATGGGGAAGGTAAGATGTTACAGAAGGCAGGAGCAACAGCAGGGAAGGAATATTTCAGCTGACGGGACCTACAGCATACCTCTTCTGCAAGCATGAGTTGGATGGGCCAATCTCAGTGGGGTTTAAATTTAAATCCCAGTGGGATTTAAACATGCATAAGATACTATTATTTTGAACAGCATTTTTTTAAAGGTCTAAGTTGCATGCATTGATATATCTTGTGCATTGCATGTTCTCACCATGCAGGTGAAGACCAAGCTGCTAGTTTGCAATAAGAGAGTTTGTTATTTGATTAAATGTCCTGATTAAATGGTGCACTGCACTATTCAAGCTGCAAGTTAAGTAGCCAAGATGTAATACACATTACTAATCAACATACATTCACTGTGAAGTAAACTGAATATTTTATAGGTGAGCTTTTGTGTCATTTTGTGGCTTAGTTGAATTCCTTCTTTCTCATTGTGATGAAAGCCTGCATTTCAACAGGCTTTGATATGATGCAGATGGATGGATTATGGAAGGGACTAAGACAGAAAAATGGAAGACTGAATACAAAGGGGAGGAACCTTTTCAATGTAAGGGGATAAAACAATCTCTAGGTATTCTCAACTAAATGTATTTAAATTATGTCCACAATACAAACCCTTAGGAGTAAACTATACATTAGCAAATTTAGCTTCTCATAAGTCCTATATAGAACCAGCTTTATAGTTATAAACCCCTATTCTGAGATTCATAAATATTCATGGGATGAGAGATGGAGAAATGTAGACTACTGTATCACTGCAAGGTGAAAGTAAGCTCCTTGAGATATTGCCATATCAGAGCAGGGAACGCCACTTTATTTTTATAGTGGCATGTGCTTTCGATATAATCCAGTGCATATGAATTAACTCTAGAAGTCTCAATGAAACCAAAGATATTTGAGAAATCGGTTTTAGTGCAGAGCTAAATCTTATGGAAGAGGCCACTTACACTTTCTCTCTATTCACTCTTCTCCTTCCATTTCAAAAATTTGATAACGGAAAAACTCTCAAGGCAAATTATTGTTTTTGTTAATAATACTGATTATAATGTGTAAAAAGCATGCACCAATCATAATCAGTCTCTAAAGCAGAAATACACAATATATTGTAGTATTTCAAGATTTAACAGGATAGCGTATGCTGCTTTTAGATCATAAACAGATAGTAAAGATTCAGGTTCATTCCAGGGGTATAAACACCTATAGGGTTAGGATTTTGGATATGTTCTATCCCACAGCTTCATTTCTTCACACTTCAAATTTTAAAACATTTCTTATAGATTTGAAGTAGAATGATGAGCAGCTTAATACCTCATACAGGTAGTTTCAACTTATGACCATAATAAAGCCTGGCTGTTATGGTTCTAAGTTGTGATGGTTGTTAGGCAGACCACCTTTATGTCCAACAAGAGAAAAAAACCAAAGGGACACTGGTGGAGCAGTGGGCTAATGCCTCCTTAAGTAACACCAGCTGCCTGCAATTAGTGCAGGTTCGCATCCCACCAGGCTCAAGGTTGACTCAGCCTTCCATCCTTCCGAGGTAGGTAAAATGAGGACCCAGATTGTTGGGGACAATTAAGCTGACTTTGTAATAATGCCGCTTGGGGTGTGTGTGTGAAAGCCCTAATAAGCAGGCATATACATAGAATGAAGGCTACTGCTAAGCTTGTAAGCCGCCCTGAGTCTTCGGAGAAGGGCGGGATATAAATGGAATTAAAATTAAAAAAAATATTACAAGACAAATAGTTGGAACTTTCTGAGAATAAGGATAAATCTGGTAATTTCACCATTAGTTATCCCAATCTCATACACTCTTACTCTAATCCAGAGGCCCCCAACCTTTTGGGTACCAGGGACTGGTTCCGTGGAGAGAGGTTTTTCACACCCACGGAGGGTGTGTGATTTGTGTGCTGCCTGTATCCCACAGATGGGGCTTTGCTTGTTTATGCGGACCCGTTGCTGGCATGCTGCAGCCCGGTACTGGTCCACAGACAGGGGATTGGGGCCCCCTGTTCTAATCTAATGCTTCGGGTACAAAATAAATGATGGGTTGTAGCTCTCTGAGGCAATCTAATAATTTTATTTTAAATGATAGATAGATGATAGATAGATAGATAGATAGACAGACAGACAGACAGACAGATCAAATTATGAAGACTTTAGACTCATTTCTTCCCGTTTAGATAACCTAGATAATGAAGCAAGGACAGAGCTAAAGATTATGCCCTGCAAACTAGCCTTCCAAATTATGTTATCCTCAATATATTAAAACTAAAAAATTTAAGATTGTAGGGAACAAGGCCCAAGTCACTCCTATTGGACATCATAAGTTTTTTTTTCTTGTCTGAAACATGGTAATTTGGGGGAAAGCATACATATCCATACATACACTTAATAGGATTGAGGGATATATAGACCCTGACTCAGAATTTTACTGTGATGTTAAGATCTAGTTTAATAGATGTTTCTGCCAGTAGACAGAATTCTGGCCTATCTCTTACAAGTATAATGAGGCGCTATAAATAATTAAAATTAAATGGCACTTGCTGAATAAAAGAAACTGTACTGTATGATGATACCTTATCTTTTCTTTGTGCAGGTTATTAATGTGGAGTAGCATAGTTTCTTGTAATTAAAATGTTATATGCTTGAACTAATTAGTTTCAAGTTTAAGATAGAGAAATCCATATTCTTGGGCATGTCTATATTTTTTTCTTTAAGAGCTGAAATTAAGCATTTTTCTACTGACACTATGATTTGATCCTCTGTATGTGATTACTTTTAATTTGTTTCAACTTTGCAGAAATAACATGGCTGACTCAAATTCATCTGTGTTGTGATCTGATGCCAACCAAGTATACTCATTAATATATATATATATATATCAGGACCCCAGAGATTTGCAATTGGAATCTAATGACACTTTCATTGGTTTTCCTTTTATATTAAGAATAAGAAAATTTTCACAAGTTGTAAATTGCACACAGAATTTTGTTCTACTTGATTACTACTCAACATTTATAGAGGATTGCTAATTAAATGTAAAGGTCAATAGGTTATATAAGTCAGTTAATCAGGAAATTATGCAAAAGTACCATAAATGAAACATGTTAGAAAACCCTTGGAATCAATAGAGGTATGCAAATAGATCAGCAAAGTATATCCTGTATGAATTCAAGTATTAAAACATGTTCCATGACACAGTACAGTAACATGCTAACTGGAGTAGACTGTACCATTTCACTACAGCTAAATATGGATGCACTTCTTTGTGAGTACACTTGATATCTGAAATTCAAATAACTATTTCCCTTTGTTTACATGCTCAAATAATTTTATCCTTGGTTAAAAAATAAGATTGCGGCTCTTATTTTTTAAATTACAAATAATTTGTAAGCCCCTTGTAAATAAGGCTGATTTAACTCAATAAAGCTTATGTGTAAGGGGATGTGTGGAGAAAGTATACTGTATGTAACATAATTCTGTAAAGTACAGTAGCAGTGGAGTAAAGGTATATCCAAAACACATTAGACAATTTTGTCAAGGAAGAGAAATAACAAGAAGAAGAAGAAGAAGAAGAAGAAGAAGAAGAAGAAGAAGAAGAAGAAGAAGAAGAAGAAGAAGAAGAAGAAGAAGAAGAAGAAGAAGAAGAAGAAGAAGTTGGAAGGGACCTTGGAGGTCATCTAGTCCAACCCCCTGCTCAGGCAGGAAATTGTATACCATTTCAGACAAATAAGATTGTCAAATCTCTTCTGAAAAACTTCCAGTGATGAAGCACTCACAACTTCTGGAGGTAGGTTGTTCCACTGATTAATAGTTCTAACTGTCAGGAAATTTCTCCTTAGTTCTAGGTTGCTTCTCTGTTTGGTTAGTTTCCATCCATTGCTTCTTGTCCTGCCTTCAGATGCTTTGGAGAATAGCTTGACTCCCTCTTCTTTGTGGCAGCCCTAAGATATTGGAACGATGCTATCATGTCACCTCTAGTCCTTCTCTTCATTAAACTAGACATACCCAATTCCAGCAACTGTTCCTTGTATGTTTTAGCCCTCAGTCCCCTAATCATCCTTGTTGCTCTTCTCTGTGCTCTTTCTAGAGTCTCAACATCCTTTTTACATCATGGTGACCAAAACTGGATACAAGTATTCCAAGTGTGGCGTTATCAAGGCATTGTAAAATGGTATTAACACTTCACTTGATCTTGATTCTATTCCTCTGTTAATGCAGCCTAGCATTTCTCTCTTTGATTAGTTTCCATCCATTACTTCTTGTCCTGCCTTCAGGTGCTTTGGAGAATAGCTTGACTCCCTCTTCTTTGTGGCAGCCCCTGAGATATTGGAACACTGCTATCATGTCCCCCCTCATCCTTCTCTTCTTTGTTTAATTGATTATATATAAATATTTTATGATACAATACCATTTTCCTAGAGTTATTAAGAAAGCTCTGGGTCCTATCATACATACATACATACATACATACATACATACATACATACATACATACATAATACAATGATAAATTTAAATCTAATGAATATATATATTCTAGAATATTTGAATCTCCCTTATTGTAAAGGCATGTTTAAAAAAGCAGTGGTCTGCATTGAAAGACAGTTCTCTGTTACCTACCTATCCCTTTTCTTTCTGGATTAAAGCTAAATTTCTATTGCAATATTTTATTAAACCATTGGGTGTCATTGTCACAATGACACCTAGTGGTATTAGCTTAGTTAGCTGCCCAGTAGCCATCTTTACTGTCAAAACATTAGCTATTACTATACACCATCCAAAGAGCAACATTATTTTGTTATTGAAAATTGAATTTCCCTGACATAAAAGTTAAAATAAGTAAAAATATTTGGGGAAAAACCAAAACTAATGCAACAAATTAAGACCAGTAGCACAAATATTTATACAGTAGATCTAATAGCATTATACATGTATACACACCCAGATTAACTTCATAATTAAACATTCCTGAAGAACACAATAGACATCATATAATTGTAAAAAGATCATCCTGCAGGTAGCAGACAAGACTTTGTGGACCCATTACAGATGATAAGATCCTGTTTCTATTTATCATTTGTTACAGAGCTTGAAAGGGATCCTCTAAAGATGGTCTTAATTATTTGTATGTGTAAGAAGAGGCAATCGTTCTGGTAGCCCAAATCAACACAGTTAGCATTCCAAAGGATAAAACTAGCACTTGGTTCATAAAACAGACAGGAGTCTATTCCTAACAATGAAAGAGATAGTCTGCATTTCTTTCTTTCTTTATGCAAACAAACCTAGAGGTAAGAGGAAACAACTATCCAAAAATCTGACTGGAGACGCTTTCAATCACTAGGACATAAATAACATGATCAAAGTCTTCAATGGATTACAGTAAACACTCAAGAGTTTTTAGTCATGAAAACTAATAATAAAGTTGTCTGTAATCACTTAAGTTGATACACAAAGCTTCTCTTATGTAAAGCTCGGCAACTCAAAACACAGCAGTAGACCTGCACTAATCGACCCCAGATGCAGATCATGTGCTCTCCATTAATTATTAATCATTTACTTTCACAATTAACAAGGGGCGTCTGCAGCCCAAAAGGCTCCAGCATGCAACTTGAAGGAAGAAATGGTGTACCATGGATGGATGTAGCTATTGGAGGCCCGTTAAGAAAAGTCCAAAAAGAACAAGAAAGTACTCCAACTAGCCTGTTAAAAAATATGAAAAGCCTCTTTATTTTGTACTCCTACTGTATAATTCTTTCCTGGGTTTTCTCCATGAAAATATAGGATGAGATCCAGTCTGGGTTAGTGGTTAAGGCACTACTCTCTCCTGGAGTTGACAATGTCTGCTACGCTGCACAGAATGGAACAGAATGTATGCGGCTGTCATTCAGACACAGTTGCATAGGCATTCTTTTTATGTCAATGAATTTAACATTCTCCTCTTGAATGTGCCTTGCCTTCCTCTGCCTCCCAGCAGGAAGTCGGATCCAATCAGCACACAGGGCATGCACATCTGCACAATGCACTGTTGGGATTCAGGAAGTGTGCCCCTTGGCCTGTCTGCTGCTCTCTGCAAACTCCGCTTACCCATCCACCCCTTCACAACATAGGTATGCGGCAATGGCTACGGCAATTGAGGGTGACTTTAATTCAACTATTAGCCTTAGGAAGAAGGCAAACCACTTCCAAGATTGAAATCTTGCCAAGATAAGTGCAGTGACTAGTCTAGTCAATTTCCAGGAATCAAGCCTGACTCGAAGTCCTTTGTGCCCTTTCTAGCTCTCCCAGAAGAAATGGGCTCCAATAATCTCCATCCTCTTGGTACTTGCCGTTTGTTTTTATTTTCCTACAGAACTTTGGATTTTCTGTAGCTCCTGACTTTACTGATGTTGCTTGCCTTGGACCTACAGCAGCTGAAATGCTGCCATAAATTCATCCCGGTCCTGTGAATGTTTTGGTCTCACTTGGTGGGCATTCCGAATTCTGTGAGAGTCCTTCATCTTCTTAATGACATGTTCAGGAATTTAGACAGGCCTAGAGTTAGAATGGCATCATAAGTAAAGTACTTATTTAAACAATAGATCTCTAATTATCCTCCACATAATGAATTCTAGACAACTCACAAACCCAGCATTAATAGAGCAACAGAATTATCATTTAAAAATATGAAATTGAGTATCTCTGTGATTTCCTCTCTATCTCTCTCCATCTTCCCCATTTCTGTATTTTTCCCTCCCTCCCTCCCTCCCTATGGAGAAATCTGGATTTTTAAACTCCTTGACTGAGGGATCTGCCTTTTGTCTTTTTTCACTGACTCTTTTCTCTGTTCTTTGCTTCAGAATAAGATTGAGCTGTTGAGTCTGTTACCATTATTAATGCGAAGAAATGCTGCATTACAAGGCAGGATGTTGTAGAAGCGATACGGATGAGCCACAAAAAAGTAAAGTCATTAAAGCCGTCACTTGACTGAATAACAAAGGAAATAGTGATCTTGTGTTCATAACATTAGGCAGCCTTCAACACAATTTAAAGCTGTTTGGAATAGTTAATGTGAAGTTATGGGAACAGGAGAAACAGTAATCTGTCTTCTTCCTAAACTAAGCAGTGGAGTCTCTGGCAAAGACACCAGGATTTCCACCCGAAATACAAATACAAATACAGTTGTCTTCCGGGTGAGGTTCAAGGTTTTGGTAATGGTTTTCAAGGCCCTACATGGCATGGGTCCAGAGTACCTCAGAGATCACCTGCTGCTGGCGTCGACTTCCCTCCGCCCTGTGTGTTCCCACAGAGAGGGCCTCCTCAGGGTGCCACCGGTCAGAGAATGTCGGCTGGTGGCCCCCAGGGGGAGGGCCTTCTCTGTGGGCGCCCCGGCTTTATGGAATCAGCTGCCGGTTGAGCTCCGGATGGCACCGGACCTTCGCTCCTTCCGACGTGGTCTGAAGACCTACCTATTTGAACAAGCCAGCCTGGCCTGATGGGGGATGTGCTGGGGTTTTTATTGGGGATTTTTATACTATTCTACTGTTTTTAGCTCGGGCTCTTATTTAATTCTTTTTTAAATTTTTGTATTCTGTATTTTTTATGTGCCCTGTTCACCGCCCTGAGTCCTTCAGGAGAAGGGCGGTATACAAATATAATAAATGAAATGAAATGAAATAATGAAATACAAAAGGTGTTGGCTTCAGCACTGAAAGTGATGGCAGCTGAACTGCCAAGTGACCCCTTTTTTTGGTGCTGGTTTCATTATCTTTCTTGTCAGAGCTATAATTGAATGAATGCCTTGAAACTGAACTGCGTGGTGTAAAAGCAAGTCTTGGGCAATATAAGCAAGGCGAGAGATTATAAAACAGTAGTTTTTTTTAAGGTCATTTTTTTTACAATGCAGTGTTTTCTATGACTTGACTTTACAGTATTCTTTCCTTTGTGTTTTATTTTTTGTGCTTTTGTTTTTGTTGCTGTTCTGAGGAGCCTTGGTGGAGCAGCCTTGGTGGAGCAATGGGCTAATGCCTCCTTAAGTAACACCAGCTGCCTGCAATTAGTGCAGGTTCAAGTCCCACCAGGCTCAAGGTTGACTCAGCCTTCCATCCTTCCGAGGTAGGTAAAATGAGGACCCAGATTGTTGGGGGCAATTAAGATGACTTTGTAATAATGCTGCTTGGGGTGTGTGTGAAAGCCCTAATAAGCAGGCATATACATAGAATGAAGGCTACTGCTAAGCTTGTAAGCCGCCCTGAGTCTTCGGAGAAGGACGGGATATAAATGGAATTAAAATAAAAAATAAAATAAATGTTTTCTCTATGCTACATTGGAAGTCATCAACAATCTTCTAAATGTTTTTGGCCGCTTTGTCTTCAGTAGCGCAGGACAAAAAAGTAATGTTGGTTTAAACTTGATCTGTTTAAACCACTTAGTTTCCACAGTCCTCATTCTGTGAATAGCTGTACTAGGAGGGGGAGGGGGGAGGGGGAGGAAGAGGAGGAGGAGGCAAGGATGGATCGCAGAGTTTAAGTGTCCTTCATATATCAATCCAGTTTTTATTTTGAATTTATAGTTTCATTGCAGATATATTCTAAGACCACTGCTAGAAGAGAAGCTTAGTTGTCACTTAGAATATGAAATTGAAAACTTGCTTTTTATATGCTTTTTATAATGGGTTTCCAGTCAGCCATAAATGTAGACTTTGACTTTTCTCTAATCAAAGAAGTTAATTTAGTCATCTCTGCAAGTACCATCATTTTTATCAATCATTCCTCCATTGTGGATAACGTAGACCCTTTCCACTTTTGAGTATATAATAATCTCGCTGGTAAGAGGCTGAGTTCTGAAACTATTTTTGTTAAATAGGAAGCTCGGTATGGGGTTTTTATTTTTGGTGAAAAGGAAGAATAATTCATCTTGTGTTCTGCCTCAGTCTGTGTGAAGTGAAAGAAAAATATCCACTCTATGGTCATTTTTAGAAACTTACAGGGTAAATATTTGCACTTAATCACCTTTTACTACCATAATAGGATATTGATTTTTCATAGTCCATTTGAGGCTGGTATAGAGATAGTGATAAAAATCTAATTATCATGAAAATTTAACTCATCACAAAACTTATCATTAAATTTTAACCTCACCAAATGAATGATTCAAATCACAATGACATAACATTCTATTCTGTACTTGGATACAGAAATGAAGATATCAAATTCAGCCTCAAAATAAATCAAACCACGCTTCTCAAGGAGATTCAGATTCAGTTTTAATAGCTACCTCTGTATTTGGAGGACTGAACATTTATGAAAAGATGTTGCTTAATTGTTTTTTACCCAGAAATGGAAAGTCCAATGTTTCATAATTTGTGCCATAGTTCTCCCCCAAACAAAAACATATATTGTTCATTGGGTTACTACAGTTGAAATTTTTCAAAGTTATCTTTATTCTCTCTTTCTCTCCCTTCCAGTCTAAATTTCTTACTGATTCTAATCTTCCTTCCTTTTATAAATTGCCTCTGTTTTTCATTAGCAGGTGAAGGTGGCATCAATAAAGTTGATGATGCTCCTTGCCTTGATGCTATATGGGTCACATATAGTTTTAATTAGAGAAGGGGCTCTTTGGGGTGAGTTGAGTTTCAAGGTCAGAAATGTTCTGTTTAAAAGTTTGCATTGAGACAATGAGTAAAGCTAATATTATAATGTATGACATCTATATTGTTTAAACAGTCAAGCTCATATTACTGGTGGCTAATCTAAATCCTAGAATGGAACAGAAGAAGGCAAATGTGTTACATTATGTGATTTACGTGTAGGATTCCTGTTGATGAAAAGAGGAAACTGAAATGGATATTGAGCTTTTAACCCTACGGCAAACTTTGCCAGCTGTCACCTAATTCCATAAAGAATCTACAAACGGGTAATTCCTGGGGAGTCTTCCTGCTTGTAGTCATTGATAGCTTCTTTCCACTCTTTAATTGAGTCGACTGAAAAAAACAGAAGTGTCATGTTCTGTGTATTTTTAAAGGAAAGGAAGTTTCTTTTATTATTTATTAAGCTCTTTGATTATTGTAATTTATTATGCCAATGTATTTTAGGTTGTTTAGTCATATTAAGAATTGAGACATGCCCTAGAAACTTGAATTGGCCATCAAAAATGATCTCATAATCTCTCAGATGGGGAAAATATGGTATGGTTAAGTACCATTATCTTGGATGGCTGCTTATACATAAGCTGTTAAAGAGTATTATAAACAAAGGTAATATAAAATATACTAACACAACCCCAATTTTTCTATAAAAAGCTTTTAAACATTGATCGTATAAAGTATCTTAAACTGGGATGTTCCAGATCTGCCAGAATGTCTTTTTTCCCCAAGAATCAAGATTGTTTTTAACACAAAGAGCTTCAAGGGCAATTGAGCTGTAACCTGGAATATTAAAGATGTATTTTAGGTGTTTCTAGTCATATGTTAATAAAATAGGTATATCTGTATCTCTCTCCCTTTCCCTCTCTTTCTTTCCCTCTCCCCTCTATCTATCTGTCATTTATCTGTTAATCATCTATCTACACACCTACACACACTAATACAAACATGGATTTATAGCTTTTATTACCTTAAAAACCTGGAAAGTCATAATATCAATACTGGGAGCCTAGTCAATATGTGTACCTTTTGCACTTGCATTCTAATCCTTGATTTTTCCAGTTTTGGTTGAAATCCAAAGATCCTGAAGTAGGTCTATTTGGATATAGTTATTGCAACCTATTGCATTATTTGGGGAAAAGACTAGTTTTAAATATTATCTGAATTAATGAAACATTAAGCTTTGATTAATTTATGGGATACAAAACACGCTTACTTTGTTAGGTGTTCTAGGTTGGGTAGAAATGATGGAAGAGAGGCAATCCCTAGGATAGCCACTGGCTCTGAATAGGAAAATGCAATTTCATTTAACTAAGGATGAAAAATTGCTGCGGCCAGAAGGACCATATCTATATCTGTATCTATAACCAGATTGTCATATCAAGATTGGGTTCCTCTGTATCCAGATGTGGAGAGTCTCCAGGCACTGAGACATGACTTTAGTATTGTCACTTGATCAACCAGTGATCAAGATGTGCAACTGAATATCATCAGCATACTGATACCTGAAAACATATCGATGCCTGACCTCACCCAGTGAGCTCATGTAGAAAGTTAAACAGAAGACAACACAGACAGCAGAGAGGTACAAGATGCACAATACTATAAAAAGCAGACAGCGCAGCATTTGACTCAATCTAGACTGGTCCTACAGGTTGCTCCACCTCTGGCGATATTCTGTTTCCCTGGGAAACTCAGGATTAATGCTAATTAATCATTAGCATTAGCATTATCACTGTTCATAGCAAACAGGTAGGTCAGTCAGCCAGCCAGAGATATTCCCTGGAGATTGGACTCAAGTGGAATTTGTTCTAAGCTTTTTGAAATGAGTAACCAGGCGAGCTGTTCAATTCATGGAAAACAATGATATCATTCTGAACATCTACCACAAATCTTATGTAGAAGTTTAAAGCTGCCTTTCAAGATTCAATCAAGGACCACCTGCTGCCGGCGTCAACTCCCCTCCGCCCTGTGCGTGCCCACAGAGAGGGCCTCCTCAGGGTGCCTCCAGTCAGGGAATGTCGACTGGTGGCCCCCAGGGGGAGGGCCTTCTCTGTGGGTGCTCTGGCATTATGGAACCAACTACCGGTTGAGCTCCTGATGGCATCGGACCTTCGATCCTTCCGTCGCGGGTTGAAGACCCACCTATTTGAATTAGCTGGTCTGGCCTGATGGGGGAATATGGGTTTTTAATTGGTTTTTATTATTCTATTATTGTTGTATTTTAATTGGGCATTGGTTTAATTTTCTTTTAATTTTTGTATAGTTATTTCTATATGCCCTGTGAACCGCCCTGAGTCCCTAGGGAGAAGGGCGGTATAGAAATGAAATAAATGAAATAAATGAAATAAATGAAATAAATGAAATCAGAATATTGATTTCTAATCATGAGAATTGTAAATTGAGACAAAGAGGACACTCAGTACATGAGTATTTAGCATATCTTCAGTTACATGCCAGGGACATGTGCTAGAATGATTTTACTTCAATAAACCAGTTTTGGGAAGACTTTTCCTGTAAAGTGAGGGAGGAATTAGTACAACAGGGCATATCAAACACTTTGAAAGAGTTATGTCAAGCTGCATAGTGTTGATGGCAGGCAAGAACTGAGACACAAATGTAATAACAGAGGAAGATGTTTCATAGCCTTTGTTCACTGCTCACCCCCAACTTCCAGTTGCATCCTTAAATACCAACTATAAGGAAGCCATGAAAATAAGGCCATAAAGCAGAGAAACCACAAAATAAAGTCCAAAGTTCAATGATATAATATCTAAAGACCGAAGTTCAATGATCTAATATTAAGCAATTGCATTTTATAATCCACATTTGCCTTCACACATCCTTAGGCTCAGAAATTCTTAGCTCTTCTGGACTTAGGGGTAAGTGCTAATTGTGCAGCAGTTGGACTTACACACATGACAACTAGAAAAGCCTATTCTAGTGGAGATAAACAATTGGGGACCTCTCAAATCAGGTCCCATCTTGAAACATAGGGTTCCTCTGTATTTGTGAATAAATGACCAAAAATAATTCTAACAACTATTATTTGACTGCTTCGTAGCCCATCCCAATTGTCATATGTATGGGGTTACTGTATGTATATATGCATGTATGCATTGGCATAGCCTGGATACAAACACACACTCCTGATAATGTTCACTTTTCCCTCTCAGCAATGTCAATTGCAGGCATTGGATTCTTTTTCTTCTCTATGTTCCACACTACTGTCTGAACCTGCTTCCTTGTGAGAAAATTATGTAGATTTGCACTTGCAACCTTGTCTTTGATTTGAGCATATGACTGAATAATCAGTGAGGAACCTGCAGCCCAGATCCCAAGTAAATGATAATATCGCCTATCAACTCAAGAGTTAGCAGCTTTAAAAGGAGTTTCTGGCACCATTCTGAAGTATTTATTTATTTCATCTCTTGTGCCTGTACCACTGTTTCTTTAAAAATAATTCTTCTTTAAGATCTGTTCATGATTATTGATTTCTATGTTCTATAAACATTAAAAATCATTATGCACTGCCTCTTATTTAAAATCATCACTCTTTGAGCTTCCCAGGGCAGATAGGGAAAGACCACTTGAAGGAAGAAGTAAGGCACAGAACCCAGAAAAATGTAGGAGGGAGTCCAGTTGTTACTGGTGGAAACAGGTCTTTTCGGGGAAAAAAAATACTGGGTCGAGAGGAGGGGGGAAAATCAAAGGAAATATTTATTTATTTAAATTTTTATCCCATCTTTATTACTTTATAAGTAACTCAAGATCATAAACATACATAATACTCCTTCCTCCTCCTATTTTTCCCACAACAACAACCTTTGGGCTGTGATAGGCTGAGAGAGTGACTGGCCCAAAGTCAGCCAGCTAGCTTTCATGCCTAAAGCAGGAGTAGAACTCAAAGTTTCCCAGTTTCTAGCCCAGAACCATAACTATTACAAACTGGACCTCGAAAAATATCAGAGTAACTTAATTATGCTATTATGATGAGTTTGAAAATTACTGTGGCAGCCCTTTAAGATTCTGGTATATTATCCCATTAGCAATTAAAACCTTTCCAGAAGTCCAAAAATGTTCTGGTTTCCTATTGAGAAAGGCTTATGTGGTTTCATTTCCTGAAATGCCTTGAAGCCAAGGAACTCATCAGCATTAAGGAACCCAGAGAGGCTGCATAGGCATCATTCAGTCCAAAACCCTCATTATACAGCCATTCGAGGCAGAGACTAAGGTCTTGGTGGAACCACCTGCCAAATTCACAAGCTCACTCTCAAATTTATCTAGGTTCATTTCTTGGGGTAGTGTGGACCCTCCCATTAAGTCAAAAAGCAACTAAAAAGCAATCTGACCATGACAAAGGACTGGTGGTGATGCCCTCTATCTTCAGATCTTATTATGACTTAAACGAAAAAACAGGTTGAGCATATGACTCCAAGTATGTCCCCCATACCCTTAATAATTTAGGTCCTGGGCTGCCATAGGGGCCATGAACTCCTCAGCTGTACTCCTTTGCTGCATGAGGTCAAGTTAAAGCTTCCCAGAATCATTTATTCTGGGGACTTAATTGCCAAATGAACAACAGCACAAAGCAGCTCAGGGTGGCCAGTAAACCAGCAACAAACCCAACTTCTCCTAGAGCCCAGGCAGAGGGTAACACAGCCAGGTATCCAGCCTTTGAAAACCATTTAGGATAACAGCTGCCCCTTACCCCATCCTAGAGGGTCATGGTTGGTGATCATAGATTTGGGCAGCCTTATTACTCACTGTCCTGGCTTCTAATATTACCAGTCAAAGATCAGGAGTGCTGAGATCCTGTGACCTGGCAGCAGGGAGGAATACTAGGAACTAGAAGGTAAAATCAGTAATCAAATATCAACTCTGCCTTCTACATTTGTCCCTGTATCACTACTCAGATGTTACTGCCTGTCCTAATTACTCTGTAGTCCTTCATTCCCTTTCCTTCAAGTCCTGGACTATCTACAGTATCCTCAAAGTTCTCATCCATCCACCCAATCAACCTCAATCCACCATTGACTCACACCCTGCTTTGCTGTAATGCACTCAGCAGACACAAGATATGCTGAGTTGTCATGAAAGCTACCAAAACACTACACAATTCATTTCTTCCATCCCTCGACAACCCCAAATCTTAATTCCCTGAGTACATACTTAACCTAATAATCTAAGTAGCATTCAATCTTCGTCTGCTCATCATTTTTGTTTGTTATCTTTCCCTGTAGATGTGACATCTTGGTTTGCTCAAAGCTGCCAGCACTTGATCAGTTTTGTATTTGTCCCCACTAAAGTTAACCTTTTACAGTATTCTGTCAGAAAGTGATGAAAGAATGAATGAAAGGGTAGCCCTTTCTTTAACTAGCTGTGTCTTTTAATGGGAGCAATAGTGAAGTATCACTACTGAGAAGTTAAACATTTGGTGGTACAGATGGAAAAAGACAGACAACACATCTATAATGTGTTGAAGTGTTTTCCTGCATTAGATTATGTTGCAGCCTATTTTATATCAGGGCTGGTTTTGTTTTGGCAAGAGATAGCAAGGAGAGAGAAGAGATCAGATTATAATTAAATACCAAAAATTCCCTGTTGAAGAGCCTCCCTATGCTTCCCACTTAATTTGTATATTTTGATACATTTACTGTTATATTTGCACACATGCACATACACGCCCACAAGCACAGACTCAGAGTAAAGCTTTTGACTGACGGAACATGCTGCCTAAATTACACAGCCTAAATCATAGTGTAAGATCCAAATTAAAGCATCCATGATAAATGGCTGTCTAGCCTCTGTTTCTACACATCAAGTAAATGGGAGCCTCTTAACTTTGAGTAGTTCATTCCTCTGTTAAACTGCTGCTATTCAAGTCTTTTCTAACCTTCTCTCGCCATGGTCATTCTTTTTTTTATATAAACATTTTATTAATTTTTAATTTTACAATCATGAGTACTTAATAAACAATGTGTTGTCTGAGTCCATTGGTAATTCAGTGGTACATATTAATTTTCTCAGTCTAGTTCCAATACTACACCATCTGGTGCTTCCTTAGTCCTCTCTTCTTCCAGTGGTATGCATTTTTCCACACTGGGCAAATACAATTCTTGTTACTGTTAATACATATACAATTAAATATAGACATCTTCATCACATTTTTCTGGTATTATACATAATATCGATAGTGTCAGTTTATAATATCTTTTCTAGCCAGAACACATCTCAATTGCATTTGCACTTAAAATCCATTTGTTCAATCAATATCTTGTTTTTCTGCTTTTTAAAATTTTTAATTTCCCATCAGTGTTCAAAATCTCTCTCTCGCTTATAATTTGCTCATAATAAATTATATTTGGGTAACCAAAAGCTTCTCTTATTCAAATTCTTTTAGAATTTCCATATTTCCCATAATATATATAATATTATATATAATATTTATATATAATATATATAATTATATATCTAAAATATAATATAATATAATATAATATAATATAATATAATATAATATAATATAATATAATATAATATAATATAATATAATATAATATAATATAATATAATATAATATAATATAATATAATATAATATAATATAATATAATATAATATAATATAATATAATATAATATAATATAATATAATATAATATAATATAATATAATATAATATAATATAATATAATATAATATAATAATATAATATTCTAGTTACAAATCCTATCCTTCTACTTATAATAATACTTTTATTTCTAACAGTTATCTATTTTCTTAACCATATTCAAACATCTGTTTAATAGTATAATATCCCATCTAATAGGTCAAAACCTCTATTTTCTTCAGTCTTACTCTAGCTTTCTTCCTTTGCCAAATAACTTTCCATATCAGTCCATTTGAATCATCAAGTACTTCTTCCTCTGTTTTTATATATATTGTTTGGAATGAGGAAGAGAATTTGATTGAAGTATTTTTGGAAGAATGCTCTCAAACAGCCTCCTTCCTTCTCCTTCAGTTTTTCTTTTCATTTCTTGTTTGTTAATATTCAGCATTTCTCCTAACAGCTTTATCATTCGTTCAATCAGCATTTCTTCCTTATTCTCAAATGTGTTCTGAGATCTTGACAAGTAACATACCTTTTCCATTTCCGGTGTTATCACTGCGTCTTCTAATTTTCCATTTGTCTGTCTTTGTCTATTAATTCCTTCCTTTAGGTCCTCCATCTTTGGATCTGTTTCTTCTAATTTTCTTTCTGTTTTCTGGGTTACTAGTTCCTTCTTTGTAGTCATTGTCTGAATTTGTAAGTTTAGGTTAAAAAATTGTTCTTTTATCTCATTTGTGTTATTTTTAGTCTCATGAAATAAAACAATTGTCTCTTGGATTGATTTCAACATAAAAAGAAATTCTTTCTGAGATTCATTAACATTTTCTTGTTGGAATATCAAGCTGGGGGCAAGTGTTAAAGATTTTTTTTTATCATTTGTGGCTAAGTATGGAACACCCATTTTGTTTTTGTATGTAGTCTTTATAGTCCAATAGGGTTCCCAACACAGAAAAGCAGCCCAAGAGTTTTTTCCTTTTTCCCAGCTGCAGTCTGCAAAAATAAAAGTTTCCAAGAACAACAAAGAGTCTTATCTAAGTCCAGGCTTCAAGCCAAGTTTCCTTTAAGCATAATAAATTGTAGTGCTGTGATTCACCACTAGATGTCATTGACACCATCTTCCAGCTTTCCAAATCCGAGCCTATTTTCAGAGTTTCAAATATCTTTTCTAAAAAAAAGTCTCAAAGGTACTTTTAATCCCCAAATTTCAAATCTATATATCTGTATTAATTCCAAATTGATCTTGTAGCTTTCTCTATTTTCCCCAAAAGCAATTAATTTGCCGCTTTTCTTTTCGTAAGGGAGCTGGGCAGAAACTTCCCTTCCCTCTTTCATCGGGGAGGATTCTTTACTTTGGGCATTCTTTTTTTCCAGGAAAGTAGTATTAAGGTCATAAAAAAGGATAAAGTCTCACCCAGTTCCATTCACGTTGCTCAAAAATTGCTAGTTAGTGCTTATCTTTGGTTGTTAGCAGCTTCTGACTGTAACCAGTCTTTCCCCCACTGGTTTGGAGGGCTTCCTCAGATCCAGCGGAAGGGCCACCACCCTTCTGTGATTGATGAGGTTCGCCTCCTTCTTCATCACCTTTCTGAGGTGACTTTCGACCCTTTTTAGGGTCCTCAGCAGGGCAAAATTGAACGTGCCCCATCTTCTTGCGTCCTTTACACTGCGATGCCTAACTGGAAGTTCCGGCATGGTCTTTCTTTTATGATCCATTGTTCTGCGATCTACACTCTGGGGTGATAGAGAATACATTTTGATTTTCTTCTGTGTGACATCCTTTCAGGTATTTGAATAGTGCTACCATATGGGTATATGGTCTCCACTTTTCATGGCACAGTCCTGCAATTTCTTCTCACAGGACATACTTTCTAATTTCCTTCTCACTGCCTTTATCTGAATCAGTTCTCCAAACCCGCTTTAATGTGGGCAAACATAAATGGATGTAATATGAAGTGGAATCTGATCAAAGCAGAAGTTATCTAGGGAAAAATTAACACATAGAACACATTGGATTTATAGATCCTAAAGTGTCTTATGACATGTGGCATCTTTTTATGTATTTTGTTTGTAAAATGTTGAGAAGATTCCTTAGGACTATGGAATACTCTGATCAAATGTTTATTCTAATAATGTAATGTGTTATTACATTACATTAATGTGACTGGCCCAAAATTACCAGGAGATTTTCATGCCTAAAGTGGGACTAGAACCCACCATTTTCCAGTTTCTAGCCTGGTGCCTTAACTACTAAACCTATAGCCAATAATTGAATTGGCAGAAATTTATAAATCATTTCTTGTTTCAGAAGTTTTACTAAATTCTATAGTCCAACTTAGTTTTCCTCCTCCTATTTCTAACATTATCATTCTCACCTCCAACCACTTGGGGCACAATTGTTTGTTTGTTCTACCAATCTCAGTTTGAACCTGACTATAAAACTCATTAAACTCTTTTTATTTCACATCAATGGTTGGAGATAAACTTGGTTAAATGTCACATTAAAGCAGGGGTGTCAAACTTGCAACATCATGTGATGTGTTGCAATGTATCACGGCTTTTTCCCCATTGCCAGCAATGGGGTGGGCATGGTTTCACCATGATGCATCTGGCCCACCGGCCGGCAGTTTGACACCCCTGCATTAAAGAATTATCCAAGAAATTTAATTATATTTGATTGATTGACTGCATTATACCCAAGTACTTTCTTTTACTACAATCTTTCTTTGAAATCAATGCTCTTCCTTCTTTGTTTTTTGAGAATGCAATTTGTGAATAGCAAACAGATAATTTTCTGACTGAATTCAGATATCAGTGTGTAGTCAGTCATTGCATCTTTCCCTGTGTTGAGTTTCCTTCTTATGTTCCATTTTCCCACTGTAACTGTAACTGTCTCTTTGCAGCTTCACATTTTTGTTTCCTCCAAGGCAACATAATCAATTAGATGTCCTGAAGGCTTTAAGCTAGCCACGTCATAAACAACATAAGTACTCCTAAATATCCTCAGCTCTTTCCCAATAGCATGGGACTCATCCCACCACTTCCATTAAAGCTATTAAATCATATTAGACTCCCATGCTAAGACTTCAAGCTAATACTGCTTATTTCTTGTACTCTGAGCATTGGTGTATAGGTAAAAGTATTCCTTCTTGGGAATAAACTTCATGTACATGGCAGATTTTAATTATTGTTGCCATTGGCTAACAGCCTAATCCACACAGGATATGCATTTGCATTAAATGCAATTTATAGGCAAGCTTAATCAAAGTATAATATTGCCTGTAGCAAAGCTTGCCTCATTTCTGCCTTTTGCTCTGTCTATAGGACATTGCTGAGACTAATCTTCACTATGGGATTATAAAAATGATGTAAGTAGGTGAGGAATATGCAGTTTAGAAATATTTTCAAATTACTATTCAACATAATTTGTAACAATATGTTAAAATCATAGATATCAAAATATCTATCTGTACCTATTGCAATAACATCACCAGGTTAATTTCCAAAAGTAACAAAACTGTTGTCCCAAAGATGCTTTTCCAAAAGGCAACTGGATTTTCTTGATTTTTTTTTCTTTCTTTGAAAATGTTTCTTCAATTCAGCAGCTTCTTGGATGAGAAGTGAAACATTCTGAAAGAAAAAAAAAACAAAAAACCACAAGACAGCACCTTTGGGAAAACCATGACCTGGATGACCGAGAATCTCCATAGATATTTAACAAAAGAGTTCATTTAAAAAACTGTCAAAAAATAAGTCACTGAAAATAAAAAAGATGTACTGAATTTAGATAATGTCTGAATGCAGTCAGGTTTGCTGCCAAGCAAATAGCAATCAAAAGAGAATCACAGTATTCTGTAATCAGGATGTTGATATTAAGAAAGAACTGTAATCAAAGTTACCCAACTCACCTTTGGAGACAGGGAACAGCACATACAGTTGAGCTTCTAACAATTTTATTCTGCAACTTTGAAAGCAAATGGTCTACATCTAGGATAGAAAAGAGTCCACATTGGTCTCTCTGATTTCACATGATAGCAATAGCACTTAGACTTATATATTGCTTCACAGTGTTTTAAAGCCCTCTCTAAGCAGTTTACGCAGGGACGCGGTGGCTCAGTGGGTTAGGACGCTGAGCTTGTCGATCGGAAGGTCGGCAGTTTGGCGGGTCGAATCCCGAGTGCTGCGTAACAGAGTGAGCGCCTGTTACTCGTCCCAGCTTCTGCCAACCTAGCGGTTCGAAAGCACGTAAAAATGCAAGTAGAAAAATAGGGACCACTACGGTGGGAAGGTAACAGCGTTCCGTGCGCCTTTGGCGTCTAGTCATGCCGGCCACATGACCATGGAGACGTCCTTGGACAAGTGCTGGCTCTTCGGCTTTGAAACGGAGATGAGCACCGGCCCCTAGAGTCGGAAACGACTAGCACGCATGTGCGGGGGAACCTTTACCTTTACCTTTTAAGCAGTTTACATAGTCAACAAACTCATTTTACCAACCTCAAAAGGATGGAAGGCTGAGTCAACCTTGAGCTCATGAGAATTGAACTCCTGGCAGTCAGCAGAATTAGCCTGCTGTACTGCATTCTAACTACTGTGCCACCACAATCGCTGCAGATCATTCTTAATCATAGCTATCATTCACATGTATGTTTTTCTTCCAAGTAAATATGTTAGAAGTTCTGAAAAATTCCAGTTCTAAGCTTGTTTCTATTGGTCAATACATAGAGGATACTACAAGAGCACACCTTAGACTTACGTGCATTCCTTGGTACAATATGCTTCATGCAATGGGAGTCATCTAGGTAAAAACACACACATGGATAAAGCAAATATAAAATCAAATGAGTCATGAACATTCAATTGTAATGACTGCACACAATTCACAGTGTGATGTAAGTTGAATATGCTACATAGCCAGCAATGTTTTTTTTGTAAAAAAAAAAAAAAAGGTGCCGGAACTCACACAAGTCATACAACCTGCCTTGCCTACCCTACAATGTTCCATCCAAAAAAGGTGCCGGAACTCCGTTCTGGGTGATCTATGACAAAAAAAGCCCTGGGCTTATGGAAGGCTCATTTGTGGGATCAATTCACCTACACTTACATAGTCAAATCCCTCACACACTTAATGCACTTTAGTCAGAACTGATTTAATTAAATTCCTGTTCAAGTAAGCCTTGATCACAGTCTGTCTCCTGCAAAAGGAAGACTGGAAAATGACATGAATGGGGCTTAGGCAGAATAAACAAATGAATAACTTGTATAGCAACTGTATATCCATAAACTGGCAGTTCATTTAGGATCCCTCTATTCTACAAAAGGTATTAGGGAACTCAGGCAATCCCATTTTTTTTTCCTGGAGGAATTCTCCCTCTTCTTAGAACAAAACAATGATTTCCTAAGATTTTATTGGGAAATAAGATTGGTGAAGAAAGTGCTGGTGGTATGAATACATTTGCCCCCAATTTAGTTAGCTGGTTATAAAGTAATGGCATTGAATGGCTTCCCTATACTGAAGGTCCCAGTTATATGATATGCCTGTTGGTGACTGTTAAACAATGTGTTTGCGTTCCTTTTGTGAAAGACTACTGTCAGCTCCACATAATCAGGATGTCTGTAATCAGGACACCTGTGTTCCTGGGACGTTGCCCAGGGAACCAATTTACCCTAATGATAGTGGAAGATACTGACGGCTGCACAGATGCCTGCTTCATCTGAACAATGGTACGTTTGCAAAAAAAAAATGTTTTAAAAAAATCCCTGAAGAGTTATGCATTGGACCAGTGCCAGTAGGTTAAATAATGTTTAATCAGGTGCTAAATAGGTAATAATGTAGCAATACTTTGTCCTTATGCTAATTTTTCTACCTGCAATCCCCCCAAGCACTTTAAAGAAGGCTAAACGTGATTTACCCAGCAAAGATGGGTAACAGGGGTGTTATCACTATTGTTCAGAGAAAAATGAAGGCATGAACTCATCACAGATACATTGGTGGAATTGGGACAAGTAGTAAGGACAAGCATTAAGAGCCACATTTTATAAAACAGCAATTGGCAAAAAACCATGGTGCAGTTTTGTTTACAAACCATGTGACTGGGTCCACATAGTTCACAGTCTCTCTCCCCCTCCCCCCCTGCCTTCCCTTCCCAGGACAAAAACAAGCAAATCACATTGCACTTTAGTGCAACCTAATTGTAAATTGCAGTATCAGAAATGTGTGAAATCCAAATAAAATGCTAAACAATCTGCCTTTCTGCATGTTTAATAACTATGAAAAAAAACCCTCTGAAGTGATCTGAAGTTTTATATCAAATCATGAGAATCCATAAAAGGCCTTCCCTCTGCTGCCTAGTCATATGGATGATTATATTTTTGGAGTCATGTGTTTCTTAGTGTGTTTTTTGTAAATTGTTCATCTGACACAGTTATTGTTAATCATTTAAGTAGAGGTGACTTTGGAGGAAAATATGTACAAATCTAACCATTCTCCCTGAAATGATATAGCGGTGATTAAACTGAAGTGTAAAACTGGGCAAAGAGTTTTCTCGCTACTGTGATTTGAGATTTGAAGCAGAAACTTGTATCTGTGCGCCATTGACTGGATTTGCAAAAGACATTTTTCTTGTTTAGAATTGAAAAAAATTGTAATACTAGTCTTTTTTTTTTAAAAATAACATTGAAATCTTGACAACTGTCTTGATTTCAAGCTGAGCATACACAATGATCATCATGGAGTTCAGAAGCTCAGTGCAGTCAGCTGTAACAACTTAATGCTCTCAACCTTACACTCATACAAAGATTCAAACTCTTTTTTTATTAAAAAGAATCCATTGGTAAAATATCAACAGCATCCCTTCCCCTCAGTAACATGTGCCTTCTATAATTAAGTAAGGCATTGTTCCCAAAAGAGAATTTGTTCCTAAATTTAACAACTATTTTTTATTTATTCTAATAAGAACAAATTTATAATACTTATTTAGTAGGAAATCTTATGGAATTTATAGGGACCGACTTCTGAAGATACATACTGTATAAGATTGTCTGTGATGGTAAACGAGTGCAACAAAGATTGAGAATAAGACTGTGCTCTGTATGTGTGTTTTTGTGTGTAGTTGTTTTTAAAGTTTCTGATTACAACTTAGTATCCTCCAGATGTTAAGGAAGGGTGACATAGGGTATTAAAACAGTGACGCTTAGCTTTAAAAGTTACTAAGCTATCCTTACATCTGAAAAAGATATGAAAATAAATGCAAAACTGAATTATCCTAATTTAATAACAAAGTCCCAAAGGCAAAGGAATTTTGCTTTTCAGAAAAACGTAAGTTGTACTGTAAGGCTGATAATAAAATGCTAGTAGTTTTGAACTGCGGTATACTAATGTCCTCTTCCTTAATATAATGCCCCCAAGAGGCCATCAATTGGCCATCATTCCTTGGAATTCTGGAAACTGTAGTCTGGGGTAGACTGCATTGGGGTGGGCTCTTCTAAAGTCTTATCTTCTTTGGAACCTGGGATAATTTTTGTATTTTTTTTTATTTTAATAGTTACTTGAGGAGACCAAAATGCTACCTTTATTTTCCTTTCAGAGTAGTCGGGCAACTATTCAAGGAGTAATATGATAAACCCCTGGCGCTTCTGAAAGAGCAACTAACTGCTTTCAAATTCTGAGCTATTTGGAGAACAACTCGCAGTGCTGATCTTTGACTTGGAGGGTGAGCACGTGGGTGTTTACCTGTATGAGGAAACACACTTCATTCAGTATGGACCGATGAGACTGAATAACATACTTTGTCTCTGAAAATCGCAGTGATTCTGTGTGGGATAGTGACAGTTCATGAATCAGGATTAGAGTTTCTCTTGTAATAAGCTCTTGAAGCCAGGAGGAGACCACAGAATGGAAAAGAAAGGGGCAATATGCCAACTTCTTTTTAAAAAAAATACAAAGAACATTCTTTAAAATAATATTAATGCACTTTGGCAACTAAATAAATGCTGAAGTGGTGAAATGTAGTAGACACTTGATTTTGACGAGGCCCCACTGTCTGGCAAAGAGGCATTCACTGGAGCGATGTACATAAAAAGAAGTATGAGCCCATTCTGTTCTACCACCTGGGACATGCATTTTAGTTGTACCTGTTATTAATCACAAAAGCTTTTTAATAAAAAAGCCTCAATCCTTGCCCAAATCCTACATTGTCTAGTCTGAAGTCAGAGAACCTGCAAGCCTCTGGAAATATCCCCAAAGGATATTGTAGTAACTTTCTTTGTGAATGATTATATGGAAAACTTATTAACTTTGCAGTTGGCAGATAAAATCTAGAAGTGGTTCAAAGAAGCCCAGCACACTTCTACATAAGATACTTTGCCAGTTCCAAAACAGCTTTGGATCTCTATGATCTCATGACATTGGCTGAATTTGGCAGCTAAGCTGATTTATTTCTGGATCAGCTTGGCGTATAACAGCTCTAAAATCTTTCTTATTTTTTTTGTTTTGTTTGGTTTTCTTTCTGCAGTGGTGAAACTCTGCAGATGTTGTGGGCAGTCCTTTTCACCACTGGAGGGAACTCTTACTCCCTCCCTTCTGCACACCTAACTTTTTTTTTTAAGGGAATGCTGGTTTATTTTAGAAATGGGATAAAACTGGCAAATATTCATTCTGTTTCCCACTTCTCTTTGGCATTTGGAAGAATGGGAGTGCAACAAAAGCACTAGGAAGCTTGGAGTTCCACATTTAATAAATAAGTAAGTTTAATAAATAAAATAAATTTCTTTTTCTTTCCCTTTTAAGTGGAGCAATAGAGAGAAACGAGAGAATTTTGCTATTCTGATGGCGTGGAAGTTGATAATACCAAAGCCCACCCTCACCAAGAATATCCCAATTCCTCAAGGTATTGGCCTCTGCCTTCTCTTCCCCAGTTCATCCATCACTTCAGGCTACAACCTGATAAAAGGTTGTGGGAAAACCACTTCACTGCAAAACTGATAAAATGTATCACACCATTTTCAGAATACTCAGTAGAATGTTTAGTAAAGGAGGAATGATGGCTTGGTAGCCAAATCCTTTTACCCTGGTGCAAATGTTTATTTATTTATTTTATTTATTTTTCCAGTATTCACTACGCCTTAAGCTAATATTATAGTACACTAGCTTAAGTCCATTCTCTTCACCATCCTTCAGACAATATTTCATTGCCCTTTTCTTCTTCAAATGGTTGGTATTTCCAGACCCACCTATTTTCCTTGGTAAGGAGACACTGTCAACATCACTATGTGGATAAAGGACATGATTCTTTGTCATTTTTTCTCTGGTTTTCCTCCCACTTGTTTTTATAATGACTGGAATTACTCAGTGTTAATTGCCTCAGTAGTATTTCCTCAGGCAGGTGTGGTCTTCTGCAATTAACCAATGGAAATTTTGTAATTGACTGATGGAAATTTTCTAAGTGTCATCCAATATTTTTTGGTATGTCATCCAGTATGCTGGTAATCACTGGAATCACTACGGCCAGTTTATGCCATGATCTTTCAATTTTGATTTTCAGATCTTGATACTTTGTGATCTTCCCCAATTCTTTGTCATCTATTCTATCACCTGGTATCGCCACATCAATTTTTCCAAACTTTCTTCTCTTCAACCACAGTTAAATCTGTAGTTTATGTATCCTTAATTAATTAATTTGTATCTAAACAATAATAAATTATTATTTGTTTGTTGAACAGTCGCCCAGATGTTCAGACTCAATTTGACATTTTGTTCACCTATGGAGTCCTTCCCGAGGACCTTGGGTAGGCAGATGTTTTATGGTGTTAGAGGTATCCTTGCAAACTATCCCAAATAAAGCTGCCTTTTGCAATTGACTGATGGTGAATTTGTCAAAGCCGATGGTGTTCCAATAATGGTCCAGTTGTTTTGGGATTGCACCCTTGCTTTCTTTGCCACAGTTCTATTTCTATTTGCAAGTCTTTGTTATTTGTTAGCTTCTCCAGTTTATTTTCTTCTGTTTTGCTGTCTTGCCATGTCCACTATCCAGACTTTTTTTTTCTTACTGACAATTGGTTAAGTTTGGATTATTATGATTATTATAATTATTTATAATGATGATTATTTATGATATTATTGTTATTGTTATTATTGTTATTGTTATTATTATTATTATTATTATTATTATTATTATTATTATTATTATTATTATTAAATGTTAATTTAATCTTCAGTTCAGTTCACAGTTTGAGACTGGTAAAAACTTAATAGTTCAAGTCCTAACCAAGGACCTAAGAGTATTAAGGTAGTGCCTGAGTATATAGGCACTTCCCAGTAGGGTGGTTTTGTTTGCAAAGTCAGGATATTCAAATCTAATAAGTTCAAAATTTCAGTGTATCTAGGTAGCCCTTTGGTTATTGGTCCAAAGTTTCTTCCTCCATAGTCGCTCAACTTCAATTTGCAAACAATTATATTTTGTTATTTTTTCTAGCTGTTTCTCTTCAATTCATGCATTACGTGGTATTGCAATATCACTGAACCAGACCATCACCACCACCTCCTCCTCCTCCTCCTCCTCCTCCTCCTCCTCCTCCTCCTCCTCCTCCTCCTCCTCTTCTTCTTCTTCTTCTTCTTCTTCTTCTTCTTCTTCTTCTTCTTCTTCTTCTTCTTCTTCTTCTTCTTCTTCTTCTTCTTCTTCTTCTTCTTCTTTATTATTTTGTTCAATTACAGGGACAGCACAGATTGGCTTTTTGTGTTCTCAGCTGGTTCTCAGTATTCCAACATTGATAGGAATAAGGATAATCACGAGGACCACTTCAAAATGTGTCTGGAATGCTCATGGTGTGTGTCTGGGGTGGTGGTGAAGTGGGATGGGAATGTCTGAAAAAAAGAAAAAGAAACAGTCATGAGAGGAAAGGTGGCAATGATGTTGGCCACATTTGTTATACAGAATGGGATTTGCCATTAATATTGCAGTAGAGAATTTTTTGTTAATAAGATTGACATTTCAATAAACTGATCCAAATTATCAATACTTTGAAATTCTGAGTGCTGGACTGCCTATCTCAAAACACTAGAACCTGCAGCTTTTAAAATAATTTGTTCCTTGTAGGTGATCTCTTTTTGAAACAAACCCAGACCCTCTAGTCGTAATTCATTTTTTATTTCAAAAATGATTTTTATAAGCAATTTTTGCTTTGGTTCAAGAGAATTATAAATCATTATAACAGAGCCAGACACTTCAAACATTTTGTAAGAGCTTTGTGCCCAATGACATCAAAGGCAAGACTGAGATTCATCATTACAGCATGAATGTATAGCTATTCATTAATATATTACAATCAGGATTCTCTACACTAATAGAGATTTTCTGGATTTGTTGTGAGTTCCTCTCTTAGATAAAATGCCTCTTGTTCCCTGACCCTTATAAATCAAATCAAATCAAATCTTTATTATAACCATAGAACAGTACAGCTACAAAGCAAAAAGCTTGTACAAGAAGAGGGCTTATACTCTTGATAGGTAAAGTAGTAGATGCTGAAAAATCTGCTGAACTTCAAACTAGATATAATTTCAGTCCAAAGATTGAGACACTTTTCCCTCTTTTTATAATGAGCAGCAATTAACTTGGGGGATGTAAGTAACCTGGATCAGGATAGAATTGGGCTATCTAACCTATTCCTTCTTATTCTATTTGCATCTTAATAATGACCCCTTTGGGTACAATTTGCTGCAAAGAGGGTAACTGGACGAATCTGTTATTTACTATGTGAACTGCTCCAATCTGCTTCACTCAAACTAATGTTTAAGCTAATATTTTCCAATGTTTCAATATAGTTCTTGGCTTGAGAATAACAAAAACAAACAAAAACATTAATTAAGTACAATTGTTGAATACATTTTTCAATCAGGCAAAACAAGAAAAAACGATTCGTAGAATGTGCTAAATTGAACATAACATAACAATGGGTAAACATATGTGAAACTGACAGTGGATGAGAAGCATATGGGTTTTTTTTTTGGTCCCTAAAACCAGCTATTTTAGGGATTGGGATCATTTAAAAGGAAATAGATTGTGATTTACACATGAGAGAGAGAAACCTACCTCCATCTCTATTCTCCCTTCCCTTCCCAGCAGGTGAGTAAATGGCTGCTGCAGGGTGGGGAAGGGAGCAAGAGACTGCACAACTGGCCAGAACAGCGCAATCACAGAGGGACTGGATCTTTTCTCCATTGACTTTCTCCTTGCAGGCTTCCCACAACCAAAGACTTGACTAGTGGGAAGATGGCAAGGAGTGTGGGAACATTCATATCAGTTCCTTCTGGGTTCCACATCAGCTTTTGAAAACATTGAAAATGAGGATCACGTGATCATGGCTGACTGCATCAGCACAGCTGCAGTGCTGAACAGCAGCAGCAGCACAGCAGCACTGAAATGGCAAAAAATAAAATAAAAATCAAAATTAAAAAATCACCAAATTTAATCCCCTAGGGAATAATGGCTGCTGGCATTCTGTAATTTAGGTTATTTAAGGTATTTGTATTGATAAAGTTTTGTCCTATCATATAGTGTTTCACCCAATTGAAGGTTACAAAATATCAAACAGGAACCAGGGTTTGGGTAGGATACTGGACAATCCCTGACCTCTTCCATCATTGTTCCAGAGGTATTTCCTTATCACATTCCTCAGTGTCTTCAACATGGCAGAGCTTCTAATGTACTTGAGAAGTTTTAAAAATTCAGGGATATATTCAATTTCAATTTATTTGTTTGCGGTCACAGACCAAAGTACAAATACAACAAAAGAAAAACATGGAAAAAGTAAAACCATAGACAATTGGACACCAGAAGCCTTGGCTGAGGGGAATTACAACATTCTCCTCTAATAGGTACAGCTCTTAAAAAAAATTTAGAGACCTGAGAAGTAATATATGACAAGCCATCCCCTAAACAATATAAGTCTAAATTACTAGCATTGGGACCAGAAGGGTCTATTTTAAGGAGAGACAGTAATTTAGTTCTGCCTGCGTTATACATAGGGCAGTATAAAAAGACATGCTCCACAGTTTCAACCTCAGCCCTATCACAGGGGTATAATCACTCGCTAATCAGGAGCCTCTTAAATCGCCCGTCGAGTAGTGCTGAGGGCAAGACATTGAAACGGGCTAGAGAGAAGACTCTCCTATACTTGGGGATAGTTAGAGTGAATGAATCTTTATTGTCAAAGTACAACTATGTATACATTGAGATTAGCTGAGCCTCCCTTTGTGCTCCCACCCCCCAACACACAGTGACAACAAACCCTCCATCTTACTACACCATGTGAACCAACTACACCACACACCGGCCTCCCAAGTCAATTCTGCATAAAATTCACACAAGTTATTTCTCATTTAAAAGCCTAACAGCCCACGGATAAAAGGTGTTTTTCAGCCTGTTGGTGTGGCTGGCTATACTCCTATGTCTCCTACCCGATGGTAGGAGAGTAAAGAGATACCGTCCAGGATGTGAGTCGTCCCTGAGAATTTTCCTCACTCTTCCAAGGCAATGAGCCCTGGCAATGTCATCCAGTGGTGTCAGGGAACAGCCCACAATGTCTTGTGCTGTACTCACCACCCTCTGTAATAGTTCCCTATCCGCGGCTGTTAGACCAGCATACCAGACCACAATACCATACGAGAGGACGCTCTCTATAGTAGACCGGTAAAAGAGGGTCATTAGCCATTGTTCTACCCTGTTCTTCTGCAAGACCCTGAGAAAGAGTGTATAGGTATGAAACCATCCTCAGTCCATAATTATTAGATTGGCTGAAGATCCGAGGGGAGCAGGTTTTGTTAGCTCTGGCTCTTAAATATTGCAAATCTATGTCTACAAGCCATTGGACTACCCTAGATTGGGCATCCTTAAGGCCATAATCTCCCAAGGCATCACCTGAAAAACCTAGCAAGTGGAGTTTCTTCGTCAGCTCCAGGGATATATTCAGAGATGTATCTGAATATCTTGAAGGTAGTCTGTGTTGAACTGTTGAAAAGATATTTCCTGTGAACTTAATGAGTGACAAACAACAACAGCAACAAAACCAAAATATTTGAAAAAGAAAAACAAAATTAATAGAAGAACAAATTAACCTATGCTTTCTTTGGGATGGAACTAATGAAAATTTGGAAAAGCCATTAAAATAATGAAACAGACCATGATTCTCTGATCATCAATAGCTATTTAGAGAACTTTATTTGGAAGACAAAATTGTCTCCTTAGAAATCTGCTCAAAAGGAGTATTTAAATAAAATTTTGCAAGATGAAATTTTTATATGATTGCCCAATCAGTTATCACAAAAGAGATCAATCAGCACATATGTAGACTCTCACAGATGTAGTAAAACAGAATTGGGCTACCTATTGAAAGCAAGCTACCAGGCCAAAGATCTGATGTCAAAATAGAAATTTAGATTGGAAAATAAAATAAATCAATTTTGAAAAGATCCTAGCAACCTACAAAATGTAAAGCAACAAAAACTGTAAAATAAGAAAAGAACTTTGGCAAAGCAATGTAACCTAGACAACAAAATTATTGCCAAAACATGGAAAATTGAAAATAAAAAGTAGAGTCAACCTGAGTAATATGAAAGTGGGATCAGGCAACTAAAAAAACCCACCCATTTTGGACAAATCAACTTTGTTTTTTTCAAAGTTTAACTGAAAACACAAAGCCTGTTGAATTCTCTGAAATAAAAAGTTAAATCTGAATTAACAGAATATACCGTAGTAACAGCAGAAATAGTAAAAAACAAACTAAGTATTAAATTATACTAGAAAAGATGAATTTAATGGATTTTGGCTCAAACATCTTTCCATTTTACATTCTTGTCTTCCAAATCATTTCATCAACTGGTCTTTTGAGGATTAATAGCTGACTGGCTCACCACAGGTTGAAAGTTTCTGATGGTAAAAGACAAAAAAACCTCCCCAAAATACCCTGATATATTTTGCCAATTACTTCTCTGTCTACAATATTGAAACTCTTAATAAGAATTATTGACAGTAATATCAAACTCATTACATCCTGCCGAATAAAAAGATCATTTGAAAAATTTTAGAAGTGCAATAAGAACAACTTTTTATTGATAATTTTTTTAAAAAAAAAAACTCTGAAAAAAAGAAAACAAATCATTACATGGCTTGGATTAGGTAGCAAATAAACAAACAAATAATTTGATTCAGTACCCCATGGTTGGATTATTATTTTTTTAGAAAAAATCAAACTGAAATAGAAGTATTTCTGAGATCCATAGGGAATTATGGTAGTATGATAAAGACTGCAGTGGAAATGAATGCTTTTTCAACCATTCAAAAAGAATGAAGTGGAAGTCATAAATGCTGCAAGAATGTTGGAAAATAGCAGATGTAAGTTGCAGATGTACTAAACAAATAATTTAAAAAAATCTCTGTATTTGCTCTTTCGATGGTTATGCAACTTATTTTAGATGTGCCTTTTACTGATCTCTTTTATATACAACTGTTGTTATCAGATCAGTATAAAGTGGCTTCTTTGAATGTGCCCAAATTTTGTTACACTGTATGCAAAATTAGGCAGACTCTAACTGCTCACTGATAATCTGCCATTAATTGTCATATATTAGTTTGTCTATTTTTATTTTATTTATTTATTTATTTTATTACATTTATATCCCGCCCTTTTCCGAAGACTCAGGGCGGCTTGCAAGCTTAGCAGTAGCCTTCATTCTATGTACATGCCTGCTTGTTAGGGCTTTCACACACACCCCAAGCGGCATTATTACAAAGTCAGCTTAATTGCCCCCAACAATCTGGGTCCTCATTTTACCTACCTCGGAAGGATGGAAGGCTGAGTCAACCTTGAGCCTGGTGGGACTCGAACCTGCACTAATTGCAGGCAGCTGGTGTTACTTAAGGAGGCATTAGCCCACTGCTCCACCAAGGCTCTTATTTTCATTTTTTATTATTGTTGTTTTAAATGTTTTTATTTTATTTGAAATGCTGGTCTGTAATAATAAATTATTTTACATGTGTCTCTACTCTAGACTGAAGTAATAACATTATTGTTCCTCTATACAAATGGAAAGGTAGCAAGAATGAAACTAACAAACAAAGGAAATTCACAAAAACCATCAACATACCTGCAAAAACACTATGAGAGACAAATACTCATATTACCTTCCAGAATACCAAACAGATGTGAGAGGAATTCACATCTCACACACTGAGAAGTCCTGGAGTTCAGATTGCCCTGAAGCAATTGCTGGTTAAGTCAAGGTTATGAACAACTGCATATGCGTCAACTTTAAGTTAGTCTAAAGTAGTAGAAATCTTCAAAGACAAGCCAGGGTCTTTCTCCACAAGTAGCCGGAATATGTCCAGGATGAAGATTATAGACCTACAATAAGTGAATATTTTATTTTCTGTACACTTTAGCCAGACCTGAAAATGCTAGAACAATTAATCAGTGGAACAATTTGCCTGCAGAAGTTGTAGATACTCTTAACATTGGAGGTTTTTAAGAAAAGATTGGACAATTGGTTATCTGAAATGATATAGGGTTTCCTGTTTGAGCAGGAGATTGGGCTAGAAGATTTCCAAGATCACTTCCAACTCTGTTATTCTGTATGCAACTGTCAATTCATGAACATTCAGACAATGAAAAGTATTTTCAGATATTATGCCTAAAACAGATGATTTACCAATTTACATTTCCTTTTGCCTTGTTACTTAGGAAAGAAAAAGAGTTCTATTTTGGAGTTACCATGGATTTTGTGTATCTTGGCATTAAACTACATTATAGGAAAAATCCTACAAGCTTTGTTAAGAAGCTTAATCTCTCTTTGGCAGTGTGTTCTTGGCTTTGCTAAAATATTCTACAATCTATATAAGTATTTCTATTTCTACATGACAATCAAAGAAACTCCTAGATACCTGACATCCTTGCAGCTTGTTCATCTCTTATATTTAGATCTTAAGGTTATCAAACTTCCTTAAGATTAAAGAGTGGGAAAAATGCCACTGAAAGGAAAACTTGTATGAATTATCACCTTCTTTACATTTAAAATAATTTCATAGATTATCAGTAGGAATTTAGCCACTTTTATTGCTATGCGAATCCTATTCCTTATTAATGAACACATGATTCATTAGTAAAAAATTACACATTTCAGTGGGTTTGCCCTACGTATGAGGAAGTTTGGATCCAGTGCAAAGTCTGCAACTTTTCCAGATGATTACAGAGGATCATAAGAGAGCCTTGGTGGAGCAGTGGGCTAATGCCTCCTTAAGTAACACCAGCTGCCTGCAATTAGTGCAGGTTCGAGTCCCACCAGGCTCAAGGTTGACTCAGCCTTCCATCCTTCCGAGGTAGGTAAAATGAGGACCCAGATTGTTGGGGGCAATTAAGCTGACTTTGTAATAATGCCGCTTGGGGTGTGTGTGAAAGCCCTAATAAGCAGGCATATACATAGAATGAAGGCTACTGCTAAGCCTGTAAGCCGCCCTGAGTCTTCGGAGAAGGGCGGGATATAAATGGAATTAAAATAAAAAAAATAAATAAAAATAATTACCACAATTAATAATGTACATTCATTAGCAGAATGAGCATCCCTTTCCCCTAGATTTAAAATTAAACTGCAAGACTGTAGAAAGACAAAAGAGGGCATAGAAGGCTACTTTCTTAATGGTGGATGCAGGTCAATATTAACTGTAATGAATTAAAATCCTTTATTCACCTTTGTATTTGCTTTCAAACCAGTTGTGCACAACATCAATTTCTGAATTCAAAGACAAAAGGAAATAAAATATGTCTCTAAATTTTTAAAGCTATCATCAAGAACCCGAGAAATTTCTTTCTCGTTCAGAATCAGACTGCATTTAATGGCTTATCTCGTAAAATGTCTTCACAATGTCTAGATCTTACTTTCAAGAGCATATTGCAAATATATTAGAAACCAAGACAGCTCTATTTTTCTTCTTTTGTGAAGATTTATGTGAGTATCTGTGACCAATTCGCTTAAGCAGCTTAGTACAGGCCAAAGGGCAAGAACATTTCGTTATTCAATAAACCTTCATTATTTTATTATAATTTTTATGATCTGGATATAAGATTCAATATTTAATTTTTCTGAGTAAATATTTTGATGAACTGCTGCTGCAATTAGTTGAAAAAAGTGTCATCTATACAAATTTTCAATTACAATATCAGGGCCAACTATAGTTGGTTACTTAGCCTGATCATCTATTTTCATATACTAACCTTATTAATGTGAGGCATATGTAGAACTGATCTAATTTTTCCCCATAAGCAGAAAAAAATAATTCCCTTTCAAATCAGTCTTGTATCCTTTGGAAGAGTTGAACAAGCAAAACTTTAAGAGTCAAAGAAAATGTTATCCACCCTGGAAGATCGTCAATTAAAAATAGTGCAAATGCATAGTTGCCACAAACCTTTTGTTACAATCCTATGAAGTCCAAAACTGGTCAAAATACTGTAATAGTTTGCACAGGGACCTCAGTGCCTGTAAGGCTGCAAATCAAAATGCAATTCTCTGCAAACAAGATAGGATTGCATCTGATACCACAACATAAAGGGTCTTACTTGGTAGCAAGCCTCACTAAAATGGATAGCATTTATTTCTGAATAAACCTGTGACAGACTCCGATGCATGTTTCCCAAACGATTTAACCCAAGCAGTTAAAAATAAAACAGAGAAATCTATTGCTTCAGGTAAAATACTGCTTCCTGAAACAAGCCATAGCCAACTCCACTGTTAAAACATTTAGAGAGTTCCTAAATGATTTCCATGTTAATATATATATATATATATATATATATATATATATATATATATATATATATATATATATATATATATATATATGTGTGTGTGTGTGTGTGTGTGTGTGTGTGTGTGTGTGTGTGTGTGTGTGTCTATTCAGTGACTTTCCTGGAAATATTACAGAACAGCTTTTTTAGGCTGACACTGACACAAATACTCCCTGCCTCAATTTTTTCTACCATTAGAAAATTGACTCTTCTGTCTCCTGATATTAAGAACAGATACCGACTTTGAATAGATTATTGTTCCATAGCCAGATCAGTAGCAGCCACTTCCCATTTTCTTTCAATTTCACTTTCCAGACTTAGTCAGTTCGAGCAATAGTTGGCATATACACATTGTATTTTGATTTGCCATGTTCATTATCCACCCCCATCAGATATTCTCTTTTTTCCCACACGGAATCGCTATTGGTTGATATCTCAGCCTCTATCCTTTATTTTTAATGAGAATGCTGGCAATAAATCCCTTCTGATCACTTTCATTTCTTACTGGGAGTAAATAAGGATATTCCCAGTGGTGTGTTAATCTCAGTTGGCACTGTTTTAATCAACCGGTCTCAAAGAGGATGTGAACTCACATGCAGACTACCACCCACTTGGCTTCTTCTTCTCCCCCCTCCCCTCCCAAACTAATAGGGTTGACTATGTTAGATGGAATGTCTGCTGCTTGTACTGTAATTTAAACCAAGTCATTTTGGCCTTCGTGTTTCTCACTGCCAGCGCACAGAAACTTTGTCTTTTGTTTTATTTCATAGCATCAAAGTTGAAGAATGAACCATATTATCAGGACCAAGGACTTTACAAATATCTTTGGTACCCATTTCAAAATGCAAAATAAAGTTGTGCTTCCTAACTCCCTGCCAAACAATTTTGGAATTGGGGAGTGTGGACTTTTAAAGAATTTCTTATAGATTTTGTAATCTGTGTTTATACTACTGGACCATATTTGGAGATAATTACAGGATGTTGGCATATAAAAAACTTCAGATTTGCCAGATATTTTTTTCCTTTTCTTATTGGACAAAGCCAAAATGGGAAAACTTAATTCAAATTGTTAGCCTAAAATGCAGACTAAGCTTCTTAGCAACTTTTTTTTCCCCCTTTGCAATCTTTGTTTATTGAGGGCATTTTCATGTCTTTCTCTTTTATCATTGATCTGAATTTGCAGAAAGGTTGCCTGCTTCAGGGTTAGCATCTTTAAAAAACAATCAGTAGTGTTCATTAAGTAATAAGGAAAACTTATGATTGCTAACAGGTAAACCATAATTAAAAAAACCATAAAAAAGAAGTAAAAAAGCCATTTCATTGCTTGCTGTGTATGCGTGTATGTGGTACTGTCACTCAAAGTTTTACACAAATCTGGAAAAGTTGTTGCTGTAAATTTATGTAATGAAAACAATGGTTATTTGCACTAACTTTTGATTTGCTACGTACAAACTAAAACTTTCAGCATGATGCATATCACAATGAAATTGAAGTACCTGGCTTTTAGCCACAATAGTCCTATTGATAACTAGTTTTAAATTGTAGGATTTCATTTCAACTGGATTTGGTTTCCTAGACTACAAATTAGCAGAAGCCTCAGGGCTGCTCATAAAATGTATTACATAGTTTTAAAGGTCGTTTTGGTGAAAAAAGAAAATCCTGCAGAAATGCAAACGTGTGTGTGTGTGTGTATACCCCCTTTATTTCCACGCTAACATTCTTTTATTAAAACTTCATTACTTCCCTTATAAATTGTTCCTATGTGCTAGCACACTCTCATCTGTTTAAACTTCAGTTCACTAAATACTAAGGAATTAAAGCCAAGGATAAGAGGTAGATTTTATGAAAGACATACAGGAATTCATGTTTAGTATAAGTGTGGGCAACTTTGTCTCCTACAGACCTAATGGAGTTGCATGAATGAACAAAGCAAGGGAATTCTGTTTTGTTCAATATTGTGAAATGCAGCAGATAAGAAAGCAGCAAAGGACCTGCAAACAAAACATTTCATGGCTCCTTCACAGAGAGGAGAATACAATTATCCACAGTTTTATTGGCTGCAGCTAATGTGAGTTTTGGTACAGCCTGGGCATGAATCTAAATAATTCTGATTGCCAGCTTCTCTGGTGGCTATGCAATGTTTCAAAAGCATGTTTCAGGGAACAGCCCTGTTTTCAACTTTTTAAAGCAGCTGCACCATTTCCTGGAATTATGTGGCATTCCAAAATAGTGGCTCTGGATTGTGTTTCATCAGATTTGGTTCTTAGTGTCCCTCCAGCAGCATTCTAGGTGTCTCTTATTTTGCTTCATTTCACTAAACATGTCCATATACCAAGGAGAAACTTGAGGTCCATTGGAGGGGAAGAGACCACATAGGCATGATCCAATCCAAAGTTCTGGTCACTCTCTCATTCCAAGTAGCACTTAAGTTTTTGGCCATACCTTCAGGAATAACCTCAAGTTCTTTCTGGAACTTCTTTCAAAGCATCAGATTTTGCGATGAACCAATCAAATATGCCCCACTTTGTATAGCAGGAAGCAGCCCCAGAACACTCCAAGGCAATCAGAAAGTGATCTGACCATGACAAGGGAGTGATGGAAATCTCCCCCAATTTTAAATCATGTTGCTATTGACCTGACAGGAGGACCATACCCAACATGAGTCCACCACTATGCATTGGGCCCTCAGTTACTTGGCAGCCATGGTGTTCATGTCAGCCATGGTGTTCATGAACTCCTGAACTGCTTCTGACTCCATGCCAAGAGAAGACAGATTACATTTCCCCAATACCATGAACTCCACTGCCAAGCTGCCCATGGAATCCAGAAGGTCAGGCAGGGAAGCTGCCATGCAGCACGGTGGCTGATATAAAAGCAAACAATCTCATCTGATTCTTACAGCCCAACTTAACAAACTTGAATTTTATATCTAGTCAACTGTAGGACAGCACCTCTAAATGTCACCACAGAATCCTGGGTAACAAGAACCACTCTGTTGTTTCCTGTGCACTGGGGTTTCCGTTGATGCCACATTCCAAATGAGGTGGGACCAGGGCTTTTTTTCTCATAGAATGCCCAGAATGGAGATCCAGCACCTTTTTTGGATGGAACCTTGTAGGGTAGGCAAGGCGGGTTGTATGATGTGTGTGAGTTCTGGCACCTTTTTTTTACAAAAAAAAACAACACCACTGGGTGGGACAATCTCTGAGAGGGCAACCCTTCCTCAACATACAACATACATCAGGTCTTGGCAATATACCCACGTCTGCCCTGTCATCAGAAATCAAATCATGGATGATGGATTAATTACAAACCTGCCATTCAGTAGCAGCAAACGTTGGACTCTGAAGTACTTCTAATGTATCATCTTCCATATCAAGGGAGTAACTTGAGCCACAGAATTGCATCTGCTTCCAGTACTCAACAGATCTACAACCTAATTTTGCCCCCCCCTTCAAGCTCTAACCAAATGCTCACATCCGTCCAACTTCTCCTGGAACTCTGCTTCCTCTCACAAGGCCATCAGAGCACCAGAGACCCTAACATACAGTATATGAGGCAAATCAGAGGCAATTCTACCTCACGTTTGGGAGTAGGGGAGAATGTGGGCCCAACTGCCCCAAGCTGTTGGATCTTTGTTATCTTTCTTATTGGTTCCACTCTTCTTTCTCTTTCAGGTTGCATACAAGAATTGATCTGTGTCTGTCAGAGTCAAATCCATTTTGAAATTATACATAATTCTTCCTGAAATTAGACCAAGGATCATGTATGACCTATATGTATACTTCAGTTCCCAGAATTCCTCCATCAACTTGGCTGGGAATTGAAGTCAATATTACAGAGAATTCTGGGAACTGAAGTCCACATATCCAAAAGGCCTCATAAATTAGATAAAGAATTAAATAGGTGTTTTCCTTGTGAAAAATAAGTTGTATCGATAAGTTCATTTTTACTGACCTGTAAAGGGAAATTTCAAGCTTACTTCTAGATTTGGAAAGGAGTCACAATATTCAGTTTTATATAGTAAAACATGAACTATTTTTATTTTAAGGTTTGGGCTTTTTATTTACTCATTCTTAATTGCAAGAAGCACTAATTAAGTAGTGACCTTGGCATGCATGTTTCTCAAATCCCTAGACTGCTAGAGGCTGCAAGTGTAATGGAATAATAACTATACAATTAAACCTTATTAGAACTGTAATTAATGCAATATACTACATTAGGAGCACAACTAAAATCAAGAGGCCGTGAAATCAAATGCCACTAAACTCATATATATATACATCCATTGCCTTTATTATTTTTGGTGAATTCAGTATAATCTGCTCAGATTTAAATAATTAATTTTGGATACATTAATTAGATTCAATATATAGCCCAGATTTGTTGAATTATATAGCAAAGCAGTAATAGGAAAACCATAACTAACTGAAAACCTTTGATAAACTGATCTAATCTTGTTCAGGTAGAAGTCCTGTTGAGTGCTAAGTTTTTGCAGCCCTTTTTCTATGACCCATGTCAAATGTTTACAACATGGGTACCCTCTATACATTTTCTTCAAGGCATCAGCATTCTAATTTGTGTAGACCTTTTATATATGAAAGGCTTAAGAATGATGGACAGAGTATGCTCACTGCTATTCCTTTCCCTTATGTCACTGTTATATGCACTAGATTGAAGATGACTTCTCTTATGATCTGACCACAATGGAATCTCTTGTTTTCCTATCCTAGTGAGAAAAAAAATCTCTTGATACACGTGCTCTCTATTTATTTAGCTTAAGTCTCTCCAATTTCCTACTCCATTACTTACAAGTTACATAATTTATCCAATTTCCAAAATGATATGAAGCATATGAAAATAAAGAATGAAATAGGGAAACCATGCAGAATATGGCTTTCCCAACTCCTTTACCAGCAGTATGTACAGTAGAAACACATAATAGGCTGCCTATGTTCCATTTTGAGTCACATGACCAGGAGAGGAATTTGGAATGGATCAATCATTCTGTGCTGCTGTCCAACTGCTTCAGTATAATTAAAGCTTCAGAAATTAAATATACATACAATATAATTTTCCCGCCTATGGTTTGTTTTCATGTTCAATACTTTCTGAGCTCATTTCAAATAGGCATGACTTCTCCATCTTTTCCATGTTTTTGGGTGGCCAAATAGATGGAGCCAATCATGTCTGGTGACACATATTTTCAGTGTCACCAGACATGATTGGCTGCATTCATCTATAAGCCAGAATCTTTTTAGGCAACCAAAAAGAGAACAGTGCTAATGGAATATCCAGAATGTGATGAAGGATACTTCCTATATGATTTATCCTCAAATGAAAGCTATTTCCAATAGCATATTTACTATTTGACCTTTCCTTAGAGGAAATGTACATTATAGATGCATTTTATTAGAACATTTTCTTTATACAGTATCCACAGAGAAGAATGTTCAGTAGCAACGTCTAATGCCCTTGCATCCTAGAACTATTTATCAGATTTCTAGTTAAGTCATGAATACATATTTGGTCAGTACATATCTAGCACACGCACAAAAATATTGTATGCAGATTAGACTTCTTTTCAAGCTTTAGCTTTTGTATATAGTAATAAAGCTTCAAAAATCTCCATCTGATGTGAACATGGGGGAAGGGGATATGCTTCAGTGTGATATGGCTAAAGAATAACAAACTCAAACCCCTTCTGTTCAATCAACAGCCATGTAAAGATTTTAAACGTTCTTACTAACTATAAAGTGTATGAGATATGGCCTTAACTAGTTAATGGCTGCAAGAGAATTCTATATTAATGCAAACAGGTCAACTTTTAAAAATGATTCTGTCATTTAAATGCGGTGTGAAGGTTTCAGTGCAAATCACTTGAAGGTACATTTCTTTTTCCTTTTTTTTTTTTAAAAGAGCGGGCTAATGCAGTATTATGTTTTATGATGCAATAAAATTATGTGCTAAAATTATGCCCATAAATGTAGGCAAATGTAAACCAAGCTATTAGTTATGTTTTCTCAGATAAAAGTGATTAGCATAGCTATCAAACTCTTCTCCCATTTGAATAACAGAATTATGTCTGAAATCTAATGCTTGTTTGCCAAGCTGATTCTTTGCAAGAACAAATGTAAATTGAGCCATCAGTTCTGCATTTAAAAATAAATGCCGCGGTCTAGCCTCTTTCTGCTCATATACTAGTTACAGCTATTGAAAAGGAAGGGGCTGGGACCAAAACAGTGTGAAAAAAAGGAAGCCACTTTGGATGGGATTTCAGATATTACTGGTAACAACTTGACATGTACATTATTTGCCATGAAATATTTTCCATGGACTTTAGAGGGGAACGCTGCTTAGGGATTATTCAATTTTTCTTGAACTCTTCAGCCCAAGGCAACGCATTGCAGCCTGAGCTTTCTTGTGTAGCTTATTTTGTCGGATGTCTCACCTCTTTTAAATATAGGAGAAATTGTTGAGTGCTGGTTACATGCAAAGACAATCTATGAATTATTTATGAAATTGACGGTCACCTCCTGCCCCATCCCCCCCATCCCAGCAAATTAATTTGTATTTGACAGCAATTGCTAGGGTGGCATCTTATCCTAGAGACCCAAGGTATATAATTTAAATCTGAACAGAACAAATTAATGCTGATTACTTTATAAACAATTCCAAAGCTGGACTTGTGTTGCCTGTCTGGGCAGATCAAAACAGATATTTCAGGGAGAGAGAAATATGTATTCTCCATCCTGTCTAATAGCTATCATAATAAGCCGAGTTCAGAATTACAGCTTCATTTTTATTGACATGATGCAATAAAGCACAATAACATCTGCAGGCATCCTTCTCCATAAAGATACCAAAAGCCCCTATCCCCTTTTTCCTGTTTGCATGAAGTTTTCCTAATTTAATAAGCTTTTTAAAGACCATTAGTAGAGGGGGCACAATTATAATCAGGAAGATGAATCAAACCTTAATCTGAGCTCAAAATACCAGTTCAGGGCAGAAAGGGAGGGTGGGCCTAGGGACGTGAGAAGTAAACTGGAGTTGAACCTAAATATACAATGTTTCATTTATTTCAAATATGAACAGGAATAGAACAGAGAAGAGCTAGCTAGTAATGAATATGCAAATGGAAAACCAGTTGAAGCCACCATTCAAAACACTTACAAGTAAGTGTATATAGGCAAACCCTGGTCTCTCCAGAGCTAAAGCAGGAAGAAAAAGATTGGAAGAAATTTCTTGGTAGAGATGACTAGAACCAGCAACAGTGGGTTGGATCTGGGTGACATTGTACACAGCTTAGATTGGCATCATTTTGCTCATTTCTATGCACATGTTTTGCATGCTCCCATGACAATCACACCCAGCCTTTCCCCTTCATTTACATACATTCAGTCATACTCTATTTCATACATTCAGTTGTCCAGTCAAAGTAGAGCTGGAAGGATCTTGGAGGTCTTCTAGTCCAGGGCCCTGCTTAGGCAAGAGACCCTATACCATTTGAGACAAGTGGCTGTCCAGTCTCTTCTTAAAAACCTCCAGTGGGAGTTTAATGGGAGGACAGATACACGGAGCTTCAGCCTCCCCTTTCTGCACCCTGAATGGATGACCCTTTGTGGGGGAAAAAAAGGAAATTAGGCAATGACTTAAGCCTTGATTTGGTAAAGTCCTCACCTCACCTGAGCAGGTGGGACACTGAATTCGTCCTTTGTGTTTCTCAGGCAGAGGAATGAACATATGCAGACACTGGTAAACCATATACTGAGAAAGTGCTCAGGAGCAGATGCTTGCTCTGAACAGGAAGATTAGTACTGCTAGTTGCATCATTAAATATTCTGAACAATGAAAGCCATGTAAAGTTTCCTTAGGATTAGCATATAGAACTTTTGGACTACTTGAGTATTATATTCAGCATTCCTAGCTATATAGCTAATTATGAGGAATGATGGAGTGATCCATTATCTAAACAGCCCCACTGACACTTAGGTCAGGCTTCTCTGTTAGTCAGTTGGTTCCATGTCAGTTTCTAGGGATTGTAAGCACTTTAAAGATCAGGCAAAAGGCAGTATTCATGGAGCACATTTCAGTGGACAATGAATCCCAGGAACCCCTGACAAGAAAGCCTATGAGTGGGGTCCTCAATCTTTGTTCTGTTCTTACAGGCATTCTGTTTTCCGAGCCAAAGAAAGAAAGGCAAGTTTTTAGACCTGCTCAAAGACTTTGAAAAAGGTGCTCTCCAACATCCATGACTTAGGATCTGGCTGAGTTGAAGAACTGAGCATCTGAACTTGTCTCTGCATCCCTAAAATCTGAGTCCCATCAATTAAAGCAATATGGTGGTGCAGTAGTTAGAATGCAGTACTGCAGGCTACTTCTGCTGACTGTTGGCTGCCAGCAGTTCAGCTGTTCGAATTTCACAGGCTCAAGGTTGACTCTGCCTTCCATCCTTCTGAGGTCAGTAAAATGAGGACCCAGATTGTTGAAGGCCATATGCTGACTCTGTGAATCACTTAGAGAGGGCTGTAAAGCACTGTGAAGTGGCATATAAGTCTAAGTGCTATTATCTTGTTGGAGCCAAGAAGCATGTGTGTTCTGCTGTATACCTGCCCTCTGAAATGATGCCTTCTCAGAGATTCCTATGTCTCGCACCCTTATATGGCTTAAATAATTGTTGTTATAATAAAAAAGGACCAGCTAGAGAATACACACAAAACTATCAAGAACTTCAACAAGCAGAGATTAACACCACAATTAACATTAGATCAACAATCAGGAAGCAAACAATACCCCATTCAAGGAACCCAGACAAATAAGCCAACAATAAACAACAGCCCAATCAAGGGACCACCATAATCACTACCACTAACATTGACAGAACAACCTATTGGTATATGAAATGAGAGCAAAACCCACTCCCTTCTAGCACTGATGTAATTAAATAAGTAATAAATGCTGGAGTACATCTAAAGCACCTTTTGTCAAATCATTGAAGCAACCATGGCGCAAATGCCCTGCAACAATGCAGCTTCTGTAAAGAGATTCTTCATATGTGTTCCTGAGCATTATGAAGTGCCTCTTTGGAAGGTTCTGCACAGTCCCCCTAGCTCCATGAATTTGCTCTAAATCCCTAGCCAAAAAAAGCAAAAAAAGCTCTTTATGTTAGTTGATATTCATTTCAATTTTTTTCAGTAGTGTCCCTGGGTCCTCTCTAAGATACTTATAAGTATCTGGGAGTGGAAAAAATTGTGATTCACATAGTGAGTTAATGATCAGCGTGAGTGATATTTGCTTTTCCAAATATATATATATATAGTACTTAACAGTGAAATGTCTCATCTAAACTTTATTCTGTAGTCTGAGGGTTCTGAAGGGGAAAAGAAAAGAAACATTGAATTCCTTTGATGATTAACAATCATACGACAGTCTGAACGTCTAGAAAGAGAACCCACTCATTTCCCCTATCCTTTTCTCCTTAATAAAATGGTAACAAATAGATGGAAATTCTGAGAACATTTCAATTCTTGCCAACCTGAGGTTGGGCTCACACTGATAGTTAAATCACTGAACCCCACCACTTTTACATGCCAAGACTATTTCATTTCTTTTACTACATAATAAAACAGCATCTTTTTTTCTTTTTCATGGAACACCTCTAAAATGCTTAACATGTTTGGGATCCATATATCCATCTGGAGGCACACAAGAGCTTTTCAGACTTGGAAACCAAAATGCAAATGTTGGTTAAAAATAGGCCTACTGGTCATACTATCCATCAGCAACAATTTTAAATGCCTCAGAAAACACATGTAGGGTCAATTCTTTGGGTCCTTACTGACTAGACCAATAATGAAAGAACCGGACTGACTTAAAAATATCATGTTGCTAACTTCTGTGGCAACCACGCTTGTATTTCAAAAGGGACTCCACAACAGGCCCTTGAAGCTAGGCTACTGTCCAAAAGTCTTTTTTTTCCTATAAAAAAGGCTCCCAGAAAAGGAACTAACTATGGAGCCACAAAATAATCCCTTGCATGGGTGGTTACTCATTGGCAGCTGGTTAAAGAGTCTAGTCAGGTGGCTAATGAATTACTCTATAGGGGTTCAGCCCATTCCCAAATGAGGTCTGCTGCAGAAGAAACCCAACTATTGCCTGCTGGCACAATTGGTTAGACAATTAGAGACTGCTACAGTTAGATCCTAGTAAACTGAAATCATCTGGATGGATTGGCAGTAATAAAAGAAGCTGACTTTTATTTTAATTCTGCTTCCAATGTAGCAACCAAACCACCACATGACCTTTGTGAGTGGCCTCAGTTAGCATTACATCTTCCTTCTCTGCCCTCTATCAAAGAGGGGGATTGACAGGACATGATAACTGTTTTCCAGTACTTGAGGGGCTGTCACAGGGAAGAGGGGATTGAATGATTTGTTGAATGCCTTGTAGCAGCTACATTAATACTAAACATCTCCTGCTAAGAAACCCAGTGGGTAAGCAGCAGAGTGGCAGAGGCTGGGTAAGATCCAGCATTGTCTTTGAAGGAGATGGGCTGCTGATCTATAATTGATCTTTTGTAAGCATCCACTGGGTTTTGCGTAGCAATACCATTGAGAATAGTGAGAGCAGGGCATTGTAATTTCTCCTTAGGCACAGAATACCTTGTAAATGTACTAGCAGAGATCATTCAAGATGCAGATGTAAAATATCCACTTTGATATTGCCAAAAGCTGCCATGTTTTACTTAATACTATATGGCGTATTTAATAAATGGTGCTTTCCCCCCCTCCTGTATCAGAATCCATTGAAATTGGACAACTATAACAAATTTTAATGAATGGGATGTGTGTGTGTGTGTGTGTGTGTGAGAGAGAGAGAGAGAGACAGACAGACAGACAGACAGACAGACAGACAGACAGACATACATATACTTATTTTTAATTAGTTTACTACTGCTTTGAATCAATTCAACCAAGTTTACTAAGTTCATAGGATTCCGTCTGTTTATTTAGGCAGTCTGCTAACAACCCTGGTTGAGATACAAGGACAGTGCAGTGATCACATCCCTGGCAGAGTCCTGCATTCCATAGAATGGTTGCATCGAGATTCCTGTATCCATCCGGGAAAAAGTGTTGCATTTTCACCGTACTTCTGCCGGCTGTGTTAAGAGCCCCAGCCAAAAGAAAATGATCCTAAATCAGTCCTACTGGTCTCTTATAGCTATTAGCATCCATGCTGCTTGGAGCCAGCTTTTTCAATCAGCTGCATTGTTTTACCTTGGCTAACCACAAGCTTGCCATTTGCCTGCCCTGGATCTCATGGGAATATAGCAACACTCATCTCACACATATTTTTTTTTCTTTTTAAATTGTGCTGCCACTAGCAACATGAAAGTGGGGAGAGAATAAGCTCAGTGTGCCAGCAAAAAACACAGCAGTTTACACATGGCCTCAAGTGTACATTGGCTGAAAGGGAAAGCTGGCTAAAAATTGAAATTGTCAGCCCTACTAAGAGAATGAAATCTAATTTGCCTCAGGAGAGGAGAGAAGCCACTCTGCCTGGTTCTTCAGTAGCAGCCTAAATTCCTGATCAGAGCGCAGCCAAGACATTTACCGGGAAATGAAGTGTTCGAGCCTTCCTAATTGTATTTAGATGTTTCAAGTGGGGGAAGTTCCCCCTCCAAAGCAACTTGTATAAACAAGAAGTGCACATGTTCAGCTGCACTATGTTCCTTGGCTCTTTTTTTGCTCTTGTTTGCTCTCTCTACAATAACCCTTTCCCTCCTTATCAATCCTATGCTATAGAAATATAAGGACTAAACTTTGTTCCAGCTTTTAGCTTTGTCCTTTTTTAATTTTGTTGTGTGTATGGCTACAGTACTATTAAGATATTTAATTTAATAACTGGAACAGTAAAGTGTATAATGGGCCAGAACACACGGTTGTAGTTGATTGGCTGGAGAGTGCAGGCTCCTGCAAGAATCAATCTACATTATGATTGGTTGCTGGGTGCAAATGGGGAGTTTCCTTTTCCCCCACCATTTTCTTCTGTGTGCTGTTCTGTGATTTACCTGATGATTTATCTCATGATATAGTGATGTCCCTGACTATCTATAGATGCTAAATATATTTATTTATATAAAATGATAGGTTTGTGACAGCGTCTCTGACTCCATTTGAACACGGGCTGAGCAATTGCCTGACAAGTATGTCTCCCTAAGTACTTTAATTTCTCCAATACAAGTAGTCCTCAACTTATGATCACAGTTGGGACTGGACTATCCATTGTTAAGCAATGTAGTTGTTAAATAAGTTATACCTGATTTTACAACCTTTTTTTTGTTAAATGGGCCACCATGGTCATTAAGTGAATATGACTTCTCCCATTGACTGTGTTTGTTGGGAAGGTTACTGTTAAACAGTGGGTTCTTGGGTGCAGGAATGATGATGCGAGGCTGAGTACAGGATAACTCATACTTTTATTTCTTGCTGGAACTGTACTGAAGCAAGGGCTGCAACCAGCTGCAATATATAGTCTAGCCCCTAGGCAGCAGCCAATAGGTTTGAACCAACCATTGCTGCCTGGGGCTAGTCAATTGCAGGACAGGAGACAGTTAGTCTGGGTTGCTGGAGAGCCGTTAGCTGCTCCAGCAACCCACATGGTGTATCACAAGAGCCCAGTACATAACACCCCTCCCCTCTTAGATCAGACTATAACAACAACAGTTGTCAAGACTTATTAATCAACACACACACAATAAAGTGATAATAATAAAAATAATAAAAATCACTTTGGGAATACAATGAGATTAAACAACGTCTAAATAATTAGGCTTCCATTTGCAGTAGTAGGCAGTTATACAAAGCACTAGTTTCTGTAGTTTAGTGGCAGCAGGTTTTACAACAATATATATCTCTTTATTTTACAATATAATCTGTAAGGTACGAAGGAGGCTTGTGTGCCCTAGAGGAACGTCTCGGATTTCCCATCACTTTGTGGTCTACCAGCTTACCCAGTGGGCTGGGTAGATTTGTGTCCCTTTGTGCTCTAGAGTCAAGGGGATTCGAAGCACTCTGACTGGCCTTACCAGGTTGGCCCACTCCAGAGTCAGTCTGTTCAGCAGAGTATGCACAGAGTTTGCTGAAATTCTGTTGGCTTGCTTCGTCAGGGGGTCCATGTTGCACTCCCGAGCTCCCCGGTTCTCTCTCTGGTTCCATCTCTGCTGAGAAGGAAAAGTCCTGGTAGTCCATGTGAGGGCTGGCTTGGCCGCAAGTTTGAGTACCTTGGGAGGGACTTATGATGCAGTCCTCACTTAGTGGCCATTCTGGAAACCTTTTCCTGAGCTGATCAATGTGACTTTAAGATAGGGGTCCAGATGCCTTGGTGATTTGACCAGGAACCCACAAATTCCCCTGGCCCAAACCCAATCACCCATGTGCAGCCCCCTTGGGGGCTTTGGTCAAGAGCCTTCTGCTGCCACGCTGTCTGGATGCAACCTGTCCAGTTTAGTAATAACAGTTACAAATGGCAATCATGTGACCCTGGGATGTTGCAACCACCATATATGCTGGTTGCCAAGCATCGGAACTGTGATCCCCTGACTGTGGAGACACTGCATAAACACAAAAACACAACAAGTAACTGGCCCAAGGTCACCCAGCTAATTTTGTGGCTAAAATGCAACTAGAATTCATGTCTTCTATTTCTAATCTGATGGCTTAACCACTACATAGAACTGCCTTTTGGGGGCTGCTTAATTATCTATTAACAGTTCTTGTCACTAGCTGAATGATGGCCTGTGTGTGTTATGTGTGAAGAAAGTCTGAATTCATAAACCTAGGCTTCTGTAGTAGCCTTAGGCAAAGCAATTTTTTCTCAGGCCTAGGAAGCCAGAGTGTCTTGCTATCTTGCTCTATCCTCCTTGAACTGCACTTTTAATTCTCTGAATAGCAATTGTCAGGGCTTAATTTCTAAAAAGAAAGATGAGATGACTCAAATTTGTCTGGAAACAATGCACTCTGGCTCAGAAGACATTGATTTCCTCATAGCTGAAATGAGACCACTCATGGTTAAAGTTTTTTATAGGTATAGACACATCATGGCATATAATAATAATAATAATAATAATAATAATAATAATAATAATAATAATAATAATAATAATAATAATAATAATAATAATTTGGAAGGGACCTTGGAGGTCATCTAGTCCACCCCCCCGCTCAGGTAGGAAACCCTATACCATTTCAGACAAATGGCTAGCTAGTCTCTTCTTAAAAACTTCCAGTGTTGGAGCATTCACCACTTCTGGAGGCAGGTTGTTCCACTGATTAATTGTTCTAACTGTCAGGAAGTTTCTTCTTAGTTCTAGGTTGCTTCTCTCCTTGACTAGTTTCTATCCGTTGCTTCTTGTCCTGCTTTCAGGTGCTTTGGAGAATAGCTTCACTCCCTCTTCTTTGTGGCAGCCCCTGAGATATTGGAACACTGCTATCATGTCACCCCTCACCCTTCTCTTTGTTAAACTACACATACCCAATTCCAGCAACCATTCTCTATATGTTTTAGCCTCCAGCCCCCTAATCATCTTTGTTGCTCTTCTCTGTACCCTTTCTAGAGTCTAGACATCTTTTTTACATCGTGGTGACCAAAACTGGATGCAGTATTCCAGGTGTGGCCTTACCAAAGCATTGTAAAGTGGTATTAGTACTTCACTTGATCTTGATTCTATCCCTCTGTTAATGCAGCCTAGCACTGTGTTGGCTTTTTTGACAGCTGCAGCACACTGCTGGCTCATATTTAAGTGATTGCCCACTAGGACTCTGAGATCCCTGTACAAAAATAGAATTACAGTAGAAAGAACCTACAGACCTATCAGCCTGACCTCAATACCTGGGAAGATTCTGGAAAAGATAATCAAACAACAAATCAGCGAACACCTTGATGGAAACAAAGTTATCACTAAAAGCCAACATGGGTTTGCCAAAAACAGATCATGCCAGACAAATCTTATTGCATGAAAGCATATGCAAAAAAGTGACAGGACACTCGGCTTCTTTTGGCATGCTTATCCAGCCATCTTTCTCCATGAAAATCAACTTGTATTCTGACTTGCAATGAGATAAAAGGAAAGATTGGATGGCTTGATGAAATGTGTGTGCAAACATGTGTCTCCAAACTTCCTATCCTGAATACCGTACCTGTCCAAATAGGTGCTCTATTGGTTGCAGTGCAAATAAATAGACTTGTAACTTTTATATTATTTAGTTGGTTGCACCATTTTTCTATAACTCTTTATGAACAGCTTATTTTGTACTGATTATGTAAATCTCCTACATCTCTATAATTTTATCATGTGGGTTCCATTACCATGTTATGAAATCTATTATTTTCAGAAAGAATAATTCTATATAAATTCTATTTTTGCATGAATTTGTATTTGCATGACTTCCAGTTATAAACTATTTAACATTGTTTTTATATGGCATTTCTGTTAAAAAGCCACCAAATCTCTTAAGAACAAATAAAAACTAAAGCAGCAAAATAATGAAAGCCATCAATGAAACATGAAATACATTTTAATTCAGCAAAGCATAGAGAATTGTAAAAGTATCCCTTTTCCTTTAAAAAAGATAGTGAAGCCCAAATGAACATACAGCATTCTGCACTTTAGACGTGATGGAGGAAGAAATTCTTTCTCAGAAACCCAAAAAATAAACCTCAGTGAGAGCGCTGTCCTTAAAAGGGTCCAGGTTATATTTTAGAAAGACTAGACATGTTCAAAATGAAATGGGCTTTACTTTACCTGTAGTAGATTAGCCAGTAGTCCTTTCAGTAATAACACAATGCAATCTTTTTTTTTTAATTGAAAAGTTTTATCATACATTTTATCTTTAACAATCCCCCCTACCCCTCCCCTATCCCTCCCTCCCTACCCCTCCCCCCCTCCCCTCCCCCCCGACTTCCCAGAGCTAAGTACAAGGTATAAAAAACAAAAAAAAAACAATCATAAACATCCATATGCTAACAACCATAAACTCTAAAATCTATCTCTCTCTAGCTCATATAGGATAACTACAAACACTATTAATATAAAATATATAAAAAAAGAGAAAAAAAAGAGAAAAGAAAGGAAGACTTATTCAAATGCTACATGAAACTTCTTAGTCCCATATTTGTTCTGGATATACTCAATCCATTTTCTCCACTCCATAACATAACGTTCTTGCGAGTGATCTTTCAAATAAGCCGAGATCTTTGCCATCTCTGCCAGGTCAGAAACCTTTAAAATCCATTCTTCTATAGTCGGCAGTTCCTCCTTCTTCCAATATTGACCTACTAAGAGTCTTGCTGCCGTAATTAAATTCAACATCAGCTTAGTGTCCACAACCGTAGCATCTGTAATTATTCCCAACAAAAAAAGTTGCGGACAAAACTTTATCCTTTGCTTAAAAATCTTCTGCATATTCCACCAAATTTTTATCCAAAAACCCTTAACCTTTTTACAAGTCCACCATATATGAAAATATGTTGCATCTTCTTCACCACACCTCCAGCATTTAGGCTGATAGTTCGGATACATACTTGCAAGCTTTTTAGGATCTAAATGCCATCTGTAAAACATTTTATAAAAGTTCTCTCTTAAATTTTGAGCTTGTGTGAATTTTACGTTCCTCACCCAAATCCTTTCCCACGTGTCCATTGTAATAACTTCTTGGATGTTTTGGGCCCATTTAATCATACAATCCTTTTTTTTTTATTATTGAAAGGTTTTAAAATACAGTTTTCCTTTAAAAAAACCCCCTTCCCCCTCCCTGCTCCCCCCCCTACCTCCCCCCTACCTCCCCCCCTCCCCCCCTCCCTCCACCCCCCCCTCCACCCCGACTTCCCAGAGCTAAATACAAGGTATATATATATATAAAGGCAACCATAAACAACCATATACTAACAACTATAAATTCTAAAATCCATCACTCTCTAGCTTATATAGGATAAAACACACCTTAGCAATATTAAATATATATAAAAAACTAGAATAGAAAAAGAAAAAAAAACGAAAGAAGACTTATTCGAATGCTACATAAAACTTTTTAACCCTATACTTGTTCTGGATAAACTCAATCCATTTTCTCCATTCCATAATATAACGTTCTTGCGAATGATCTTTCAAATAGGCCGAAATCTTCGCCATCTCTGCCAGGTCGGAAACCTTTAAAGTCCACTCTTCTATGGTCGGCAGTTCCTCTTTCTTCCAATATTGGCCTATCAAAAGTCTTGCCGCCGTAATTAAATTCAACATCAGCTTGGTGTCCACAACTGTAGCGTCTGCAATTATTCCCAACAAAAAAAGTTGCGGACAAAACTTTATCCTCTGTTTAAAAATCTTCTGCATATTCCACCAGACTTTTATCCAAAAAGCCTTAACCTTCTTACATGTCCACCATATGTGAAAATATGTTGCATCTTCATCACCACACCTCCAACATTTAGGCTGATAATTCGGATACATACTTGCAAGCTTTTTAGGATCTAAATGCCATCTATAAAACATTTTGTAAAAGTTCTCTCTTAGATTTTGAGCTTGAGTAAATTTTACGTTCCTCACCCAAATCTTTTCCCACGTGTCCATTGTAATAACTTCCTGGATGTTTTGGGCCCATTTTATCATACAATCCTTAACAAGCTCTGTTTCTGAGTCAATCTCTATCAATGCAAGATATATCCGTTTAATATGTGCTGGTCCCTGATTTCTAATTTGCTTTATCAAATTTTCATCAGTCATTGTAAATCCATTTTTCTGGTCTTCTTTCCACCTGGCCCGTAATTGAATATATTGAAACCAAGTTTGAACAACCTTCTCTTCTCGCAAGAGGCTATATGATTTCAAACACCAAACATTCCTTTCCAGGCTTAAAATTTCCTTGTACGTAGTCACATCATGTTTGAAACCAGCATGTATATTTTCTATTGCGTGTTTTGGAATTGCCCACAATGGTATCTTGCTGCTTAACTTATGTCTATACTTCTTCCAAACTCTCAGCAATGCCTGTCTTAAAATATGCATCCTAAACACAGTATCTACCTTCTTATCATACAACAAATATGCATGCCAGCCAAACAACAAATCATGGCCCTCAAGATTTAATAACCTCAGTTGCATCAAATTAATCCAATCGCTTATTCCTACTAATGCAGCAGCTTCATAATATAATTTAAAATTAGGCAATTTAAGGCCACCTCTCTCATGAGTATCCTGCATAATCTTAAGTTTAACTCGTGGCTTTTTCCCTGCCCACACAAATTTATTGATACCACGCTGCCATTCCTCCAAGTTAGAATCTTTCTTAAGAATCGGTATCATTTGAAATAAAAATAAAAATTTGGGCAGGACATTCATTTTCACTGCTGCAATCCGTCCCAACAAAGACAATTGCAATTTTTGCCAACTCTCCAATTCTTTTTGAATTTTCCCCCATAGTTTTTCATAATTATTTTTATATAGCTTTGTATTAGAGGGCGACAAAATCACCCCCAAATATTTAACCCTTTTAACAATCTCAAATCCAGTTAATCCTTCTAAGAGAGCCTTCTGTGAAACTGTCATATTTCTAGCCAAAATTTTAGTTTTCTGTGTATTTACTTTAAATCCAGAAACCTTCCCATATTGTGTTATTATCTCCATCAGGTCCACAACAGAGTTCTCTGGCTGGGTCACTGTAACAACCAGATCATCTGCAAATGCTCTCAATCTATAGTCCTGATCTCCAACTTGTATCCCCTTAATTTTTTCCGAGTTCCGAATCTTAACCAATAGTATCTCTAATGTTAACACAAATAACAAGGGCGATAACGGACACCCTTGCCTTGTGCCCTTCTCAATATTACATGCTGCTGTCAGGCTATTGTTAACTATGATTCGGGCAGTTTGGTTTTGATATAATGCCCTAATCGGTTGTAACATTTTTTCCCCAAAATCCATTTTATCTAAAACTTTCAACAAAAATTGCCAATTCAATTGATCAAAGGCCTTTTCAGCATCTAAAAAGATTAGCGCTGCAGAGATCTGGTTGTGCCTTTCCAAAAACTCTAACACATCAACTATATGTCTCACATTATTTTTCATTTGCCTACCACTAATAAACCCCGTTTGATCCCCATGAATCACCTGTTGCAGAACCCTCATCAGTCTATTAGCCAAAACCTTAGCAAATATCTTATAATCTGTATTTAAAAGCGATATCGGTCTGTAATTTTTAACTTGAGTAGCATCCTGGTCTTCCTTCGGAATCAAAGAGATAAAAGCTGTTCTCCAAGACGGTGGCACCTTTCCCCCCCTCTGAATTGTCTGAAACAGTTCCTTTAACGGCTTTATCATCTCTAATTGTAAATTTTTATAATAGGCCGCAGTCAAGCCATCCGTGCCTGGCGCTTTATCCACCTTCAGTTCCTTAATTGCTGTAAAAATTTGTTCTTCTGTAATCAGTTGATTAATCCCCTCTTTTTGTACTTGCGTAAGAACCGGGATGCTAGCATTCTCCAAGTATATATCAATATCTTTTACATTAATTTCCTCTTTAGTATATAATTTCGAATAAAAATCCACAAAAGCATCCTTAATAAGATTCTGTTGAAACACAACCCTTCCTTTATACTCAATCTTATCTATATTAGAGGCCCTTTGTTTTTTCCTCAGTCTATAAGCTAACCATCTGCCTGGTTTATTAGCGTTGCAAAAAGTATTGTGCCTAGCAAACCGCAGATTGGTCGCCACTTGGTCTGCCATTAATTTATCAAATTGTCCTCTTAGCAGTAATCATACAATCCTTAACAAGTTCTGTTTCTGAGTCAATTTCTATCAAAGCAAGATATATCCGTTTAATATGTGCTGGACCCTGATTTCTGATTTGCTTTATCAGATTTTCATCAGTCATTGTAAAACCATTTTTCTGATCTTCTTTCCACCTGGCCCGTAGCTGAGTATATTGAAACCAAGTTTGAACAATCTTCTCATCTCGCAAGAGGCTATATGGTTTCAAACACCAGACATTTCTTTCCAAGCTTAAAATCTCCTTGTACGTAGTCACATCATGTTTAAAACCAACATTTATATTTTCTATTGCGTGTTTTGGGATTGCCCACAATGGTATCTTACAATCTAGCTTATGTCTGTACTTCTTCCAAACTCTCAACAATGCCTGTCTTAAAATATGCACTCTAAACACATTATCTATCTTCTTATCATACAACAAATATGCATGCCAGCCAAACAACAAGTCGTGGCCCTCAAGATTTAATAATCTCTCTTGTGTCAAATTGATCCAATCAGTTATTCCTGCTAACGCAGCAGCTTCATAATATAATTTAAAATTAGGCATTTTAAGACCACCTCTTTCACGAGTATCCTGCATAATCTTAAGTTTAACTCGTGGCCTTTTCCCTGCCCAAACAAATTTATTGATACCTCGCTGCCATTCCTCCAAATTAGAATCTTTCTTAAGAACCGGTATCATTTGAAATAAAAATAAGAATTTGGGCAGGACATTCATTTTCACTGCTGCGATTCGCCCCATACAATGCAATCTTAATACTATGGACTAGTTAGCAGCTCAGTTGCACCATTTTGCATTTTGCAGCAACTGCAATCTAATCATGGAGACATCATGCTGTGGATAACTAGTGCCAAATCAAAGTGTACCAACCCCAGAAATGTCATAGTTGGCACTGTATACTGACTTGTGGGAACCTGTGTCTTCACATGCTATAGATTATAATTCTTACTAGTCCCTGATGGCATGGCCAGTGATGAAATTTTCTGGAAATGGTAGCACTAAATACTTATCCATGATGCTGGATCAAGAAGAATTTCCAATTATAAATCAACCTTTTTAGGGAAATACAAGACAGAATTCCAGTCTGATTTTCCGTTAATAGCCCTTCATTCAGTCAATTATTGAAAGTAGCTAATATTCAAGAGTATTGGCTGCTTCCTTGCTATCAGAGAGGCTGAGAGGTAGGTATTGCATGAGCAAGGCCAAATATTTTCTTTATTAAATTCAAAGCATATGCTTTTCAACTCCAGATTGCTGAAGGGCTAAGAGTATGTAATGTTCTGGGCTGGTCTAGACAAGAATTGGGGCCAGGAAAGCTCCAAATGAAGAATTTGATCTGATGCTATCTAATACTGGACTGCAGTGTTTTAAATCCCTACAAACTCCACTTTCCATGCATTGCCTAAAGTGATGGGATTGAAGCATGCAGTCTTGCCTATTATTTTTATCTGTATTGAAGGGCTTAGTTGGCTTTGCTTTCAGTAGTTTTCCTTGTGAAGTGATGTATGAATGATACATAATTATATACATTAAAAAGATTTTTTTTAAAAAAAAAAAGTTAACCTGGCATTCTCTAGTATGAAAATACATAGAAATGAAAGTGAACCGAATCAAAAGCAACTTGAATGTGGGCAGTTCATATGTCATGGACCATACATTTTATTTTCAGGAGTTTTAGGTTTAGCTTGACTCCTTGAAAAAACCTTGACTCAAACTCTGGACTGCAACCATAGACAATACAGTACAGAGCTAGATGGATTAGGTAACAGCCTGATTTGGTATAAGACAGTTTGCTGTGTACATATGTGCATCCATATCCCACTTTGTAACTTCATTCAAAAGGAGAACATTTGCTTTAGGATGTGTAGTAATTGTCAGCCATCAAAAAGAACTTGAAAGAAATGCCTTCGTGCAGTGAATGATGAACACCTGGCCGAAAGCTTCAGGAGACAGCAAAGCTGCAAGAAGCTATAAAAATCAGCACTTTATTATACATTTCAGAAACTTCTGAAGGAAAAAAAAAGCATTAGGTTGTACAACTATAAGAAATATGTATAGAAACTGAGTATCACAAAGTATCGTTAGGAAATCATGCATCCTCACCATATCTCTGTTTTACACATATGTATTGTATGTGTGCAATTTGTTGAGGGCAAGCTATCATATAAATGTACATGAGGGCATTTCTAAAAGAAAAGCTAAATAAATCGACTATTTTCAATCTTTTCCTAAAAGCGTATTTTGGCACTACTGCATCCCATTGAAGAGCAAAAGAACTAAATTCTAAAACTAAACTTTTAACAACATGAATATTGATGCATTTCCTGCTGAGTGTTTCCCCAACTGAAGACATTGCTGAATTACATACATCATATTTTAGTTAATTTGAAATAAATTGGCACTTATTTGCTTTGATCTAAGCATGGCATACCCATCACAGTTTTTACATATGCACTTTACTTTGTGCTATGTATAATTAAAATATCTGCAACCTGCTGCTTTCTAGGTGTGTAAGAGCTGCAACTTCCAGCAGTCCCAATAGGAGTAGCACTAATCATGCTAGCTAAGCACAGTGGAGGTGGTAGGTAGCACACCTCCAGGAAACTAAGCTAGGAAAAGCTAGTGTATATCCTGTATTTTGACTTCTTCAGAAGAAATGTGTTGAAGACCAAATACATACTCTCCTATTTCATTTGGAAAGGGAAATATTTATTTTTGTTGAGAAAGGGAAAAAATGGGGTTTTTTTCATAGTCTAGTTAATTCCATCAACTGTAGGCCAGCTGCTATATAGGAATGCCAACACAGAAATTATTTGGGCCATTTCATTAACTAGAAAATGGTTATGCAATCCACCACCTTAACATTGTATGTAGTTTACAAAGTTACAATAAAAACATTTATAAAAACATTAAAAGCATAACATATAGACATGACCTGGATAAGTAAATTTATTTTAAGCCTTTTTCTAAACTTTAGATAAAGGCAACCTGCTCAATTGCAAGAGCAATTAAAGACTTTGCATTGAGATTCTCCATCAAGACAATTACTGTTATTCAAATATTATTGTTGATGTTATCATGGCCAATGAAATCACATATAAAATGCTATTCATGATGGTCCATCATTTGTTTTATTCAAAATATTGGGTTTCTTCAATCCCATTTAATCTTTATAAAAGCAGAGACCATACTGGAATAATTGTTATTCTTCTGTGTATCCCATGATAAAAACAATGTACAATGGGCTTGTTCCCATAAATATTGGCAAAAAATCTAAACAAATGGCAGATTAGAAAATCACTATTTACCCTCCATCTTACATGAACATATGCATCCAGAAAGCATTGTCTGGACTGATCTGAATGCTACATGGTCTATCCATTACTTGCAAGATAGGAATACTATTTTACTACTTCAAGATATTTTTTTCTACTCACACAGTCAACATTTCCTGCATGTCATGTCATGGGCTGTATCACAATCCTTATTAATGTAGCACATTAATTGACATCATTGAATTGTGGTGACTTTTCACATGGTTACAGAAACATGGAAATAAAATTTGTCTCAGAGAGGTTGAGTTAGGGACTTTTCATCCTTCCCATAGAACACCTAGAAGCAAGATTTCATCTATACATGGAGAAGAGGCTACGTACTGTATTTATTCTAATGCACACTAAAACAACAAAGTTATTTAAGTAAGGTTGGACCTAGTTGATGTCTGAACAGGATAACAGCAGGTTAATTGAAAAAAAAGTCTTTCTAAGAGAAGGCAAACCTTTTCAACATTGTTCCCAAGAAAACAGTGTGGGTGTTCATATAATGCTCAAGAGCTAAGTTCAACTTAACAGAAACTATTTTCTTATTCTGCCTGTGGTTCATTAGTAATAATAGATTTCTAGTGCTGTTATGATAGACAAGAGGCTAATAGTAATGCTTCATTAGGGATATATGTTAAAGCCTAATTGGAATCATATTTGGGCTGTTTCCGTATGTTCCTTTAAGCTTCAGTATGGAACAAAATTCTGTTGAATTGCATGACCTCATAGACTATATTTCATGGTTCTAATTGAAATGTGGTTAAAATCATTTTGTATTTAAACAATTCCAAACATTTCAACAGTGAAAAAAGAGCAGCTTAAAAGAAGGTCTATATTTTTTGTTTCCTCTGGGTATATTCATAAAATGGAAGCCTACACAAACATTCATCATTAATTAATACTAGCACTATAACCTATATAAAACAATTAAAGCATTTACAGATCTTAAAGGAGCTATTACTGCTGTCTTGACCCTTTCAAATATATACTCCCCAAAGGACAAAAAGTCATCCATTAATATATATTATTACTTTTCAGCGGAGGCAGTATAAGTGTATATATAAGAGTGCTGATGTCTGTGAATTTGGAAGCATTTATAGGTAATAGACAATCTGTTGTTGACTTGTGTTTTTAAGTGCAATATCTTCTAAAGACTAAAAAGGATAATTAATTCATTTCTGCATATGGTATGGTAAATGATATTTTATATCTATAAATGAATGCAGATACATGCACCCACATATATACAATACATACCATTTCTTGAATATGGTTCTTACAAAATTTCAGACAATCCTGGCAAGAGGCAACCAAATGGGCTTTTAAGAAGGATTTTTTTCCCCTTCCTTTAAAAATACAGCAATTCTGCTATGATAAATTTGCTCTGCATTGGATAAATGGGACAGAGAGAGCCCCCTTGATTATTGTTCCTGTGTCATCTTTCATTTCAACAAATTTTGGGAGGAACTTTTTCTCAAAAAATGATTGCAAGATTAAAATTTTGAGTAACATGATGGGGATTTGTGTGTGTTGTTGTTGTTTTTAGTTTACCCCACTTTAAGACTTTTACCAAGAAATTTTTACATTCTGTTGCTTTAATGAGTCTGATATGAAGAGACATGGTGCACAGGTTTGGAACCACAAGGAAATGACTGGCTCCTTTGGAAATGTATTAAGTGTAGTCAGTTTGCTTTCTGCAAATGAAATAAAAGAAGTACTTAAAAAAATTTCCATTCTTCTCCATGATCAGTCTATTGTCACATCCATTTGGCATTCATTATATGCTAGCCCCAGGCGCCTCCAGTCTTGTACTCAGGCCAGCAGTAATTTGGTTTATAGAGATCATATGGCAAGGAAACAGACCTTGAAAGACAGAACTCTAAGAAGCATATTTGATGAATTTCCTATGATTTGAGCCTGGGTTTATTCTTTCCTGTTGTGGAACAGACACTCTACAGCACACCGCTGAGGCCCGATGCGCCTGAATGAGGGCCAATTAGATGACAATGTGTGCACTGTTTTTTCGCACATCTCAGATTGCATTTCCTATCAAGGAGAAGGAGGATGGTGGGCTGGGAGAGAAAAGAGCCTTGTATGGGATCCAAACCTGGGCAGGAAACCACACAGAGTGAAGGTTGCCTTTGTCATTAACAATTAATGTAACCATGAAAGCTGGAAAAATACTTGTCTTCTATGAATAGGAGAAATACAAGTGGAGCTCTTAGTCTTCTATCTTTCTGTGCTCATACAAGACAAGGGCTCAACAATAACACTTCCATGGCCCTTGCAAATAAGTCTTCCAGAAACTCCTGATTCTTTTAGCAGTTTGAATAGGGGTGGTAAAGTAAAGGCTCATTTGGTTGCAAGTTTACAAACTTTCAAAGACTCTTTTGTTTAGCTTTTCATAAATCAGAATGTATAACTTCCTTGTTCTCATGAACCACAGTCCCAGGAAATGTGATAATAATATTTCATACGCAATAGGACATGCTTTTTTAATGGCAGAGAGTTTTATTAAAAAGTTTCATATGTAATATATAAAAGAGGCAATAAAATATGGATGTCCTCCTGAAATTATGTAAGCCTTTAATAAAGCAATTGCCTAAATAGCTTATTAAAAAATAGAGGGGCCAGCATTCAAACTGATTACTAGTCACTTTAAATGTGTGGTGGCATGTTGTATATGCCAGGGGTGCTTCTGAATATCAATACTAAATTTCAAAACCACAGCAGGAGGATAAAAATGGCATGTTTTCAGTGGCTGATGTATCATCAGAAAAAAAGTGTATCTGATAAAACATGAAAAGGAATTTGAGATTTACACTCTAGGATTAAAGGTTATCCCATATATGCTTGATATGTGCTAATGTTTGTGTGAAATCAGAAATCCACAATAAACTCCTGCATCTGTCTAAACAGAATTAAATCCCATTGAATGCATTGTATCTTTGTTTTGATTACACATGCTGCAAAGTTGATTTTGTAAAAGCTGAGCCCTGTTCATGACTCTGTCTTAGAAAGCGCATGATATGTGATCATGTCATCATTACCCTAGTCTTGCATTTTGGTGTTTCACATCTGAACTGTGGAACTGAAAGCAAGTTCTGGCTTTGAATCATATATATATAATCAATTTCTCAATTGATCCTTTTGGCAAATCTAAAGTCAGATTTTTTTTATCCATTTTGTTTTGTGTTTCCCAGCCTAGAAGTGGATATTTTAAATCAACTGAAGAATCCAGTTCATTATGTAAAAGGTATATAAGACTACCTTCTAAGACCAATTATTCAACTGTAAAGTCTTTATAGGCACAACATTCATGAACAGTATTTGTTTTGCATGTGCACAGCTTGGATGTCAAAAAAGAAATTCACAGTAAGACTTCCCTTTCTGGCACTTGAGGATATACAGTACCTGTATGATGTTACCTTATATTGGCTGAATATTATTTGACCTCCTTTGTTGGTTCTGATTGGACATTTAAGAATTTAGGACTCCTGAATACAAAGTATATCCAATGCCCATATACTATCATCTCTCCCCTAATTTCATTGGGAAGCAGATCAGACTTGAACAAATATGGGTTTATCTAATCCCACACCTGTTTGAGTCTGCAAAGTATGCAGATTAAACATTATGACAAAGCTGCAGAGCAATTCAAGTTGCTTAAAAAATGATCTGCATTCCAGATTCATCTGTCTCCCACATACACCAGTACACATTGCCACATGCTCATACTTCTCTTTATGATTTCTTATATAACATATAAATGCCACTTTTAATTAACGTGACCAAAATGTCATCAAGTAGTTTAATGCTCTTTAATGTTCTTGCATCATTTACATTTTCTGAACGGTGTGGAAATGAATTCCATGTGTGGGCTCCCTAACATCAAAAAAACTTTGACAGGCTATTTAGAGGTGCTCCTTCATATTCCATTAGTGTGTACAATGTCAGGTTGGCAGGACTCAAAACTAGGCTAATCAGCACTTTGTCTTTGCTCCAGCCACTGCCAAATGCAACAGTTCACTCACCTCCAAAAATCCAAGTCAATGTTGGCATATCTTGGCCTGGACAGAAGCCTGAAGGTCCAGAAGAAGTGTCAAACCTAAATAGAATCCCAGACATGATCTGGTGGAAGGAACAAGAAGGAAAAATAGTCCAAAACTTTTCCCATTATGTAGGACAACCACTTTCTTCTTTCTTTCTGGCAGGCCATCTGAGTCCTATATTAATAATTGCACTATGCACGGACACCCATGCATCTATGGCTCAAGGACGTTTTGAAATTTGTAGCATATAAACTATGATTAGTAAACACATGTTCTGTATGATGCATATGCTCTTAGTTCTCTTTTGTCCAGCAGTTCTGTTCTTAACATCAAGCTGATTTAGCTATCTTAGCCTTAAACAACCTGGTAAAATGCCATATGTGCAAGAATACAATTCTTATGTCCAGAATTCTACATCAATTTTTCTGCCACTATTTATTTATTTCATTAAATTTACTGTAGTTGCCCAGATTATTACAAAATATTGTGGATTACTAACTTAAAACAATTAAAACATAGGCAAAACAAAACAAGACAGCTTGGACTAAAAACAGACCATTGAAAAAAAAAACAACACCCAGCACATTTGCTTCAGAGAGCAAATGGGATCCTGGGCAGTTTTGAAAGCTTTTTTAGAACAAAAGGTACCATCTGTATCTTCAAGATCCCTTGTAACAGAAAGGGAATTGTGACACTTGCTCAAAAACATGGGCTAACACAACTGAGTTTCCCCACTGACTTATTTTTCTCATAGAAAGATCAAAAGTAATGACCAAACTCATTTCTTCATTCTTTGAATTTTATGCCACCAACTCTTTACAGACTCACGGTGGCTGACAGCAGAATTAAAACACTGATTATAGAACATAAATATAAAATAATAAAATGGGCACAATAGGTTTAAAACAACATTAACACCACAACATGAAAACATCCACAGTAAGACAAATAACACCAACCTCATACAATAAAAACAAATTAATTTGTAATTAATAGCTTCTCACCCATCACATACAATAGCATAAAAGAAAAGAGCACAATTAAAAATCAGAAACACCAGCAAGACATCAACTACCAAAGACCCTCCCAAATAATTCAATTTTTAATACTTTCCAGAAGGCCACCACACTAGGGCCAAGACTGGCATTCAAGGGAAGGCTGCTTCATAATCTTGGCACCATTACAGGAAGACATATTTTTGTGGCTTTGCCCTCTGATCCCATGAAAAGATACGATCCCCAAGGGCTTCTCCCACAATGAGCATAGTAGACAAATTCCATTCTAGTTAGAGAAGGTGGTCTTAGAGGTTGTTTGGCACCGAGCCAGTAAGGGCTTTAGAGGTCCAGGTGTTAGGAAGCCTACTTTCTTTTGCAGGGCTTCCTGTGATGTGCTCCCAGGAAGTTAACACTTGCCATTAGAGTAGACATTGTGTTTTGTACCAATTGGAACTTCTGGGCGATCCTGAAAGATGGTCCCTCTATGTGCTCCCAGGAGCGCATAGTAGTAGTGTGGTGATGATGACATAAGCTACTGCTGTGAAGTTTATCAGAAACCATGAATGTCCTTGCTGGTCTTTTAAAATTTGCCAGAAACCAAATTGACTGAAACCCCAGGACTGACTTAGGCATCCTACTGTAAGAGAATAAATAGTTCAGAGAGCTGGTAAGACTATCTAGCCATCCCCTGCTAATGAATAATAACTAAAAACAAAGTATGGAAAGTAGACAGAGCAGAGGTCCTAAAATTATTTTCAACCCTTTAATAATATTCCTGCTCTGGGCCAGATAATTGGGAATAAAGAGGAAGGTCTGGTATAGTTGCCAATGCTACCCCTACAGGGATGTACTGGGGAAAATTTTTACATATAGAACTGAAGACTGCGGCATCTAAAGAAATTTGATATCCAAAGGATAACTGTATTTGTACATACAGCTGGCTTTTGAACTGCAAATCAGCTTTTAAATATGAACCAAGGAAAAACAGAGAACACTCTGCCATATGGCTGATAAAACAACAACCACAACAACTGACTTCAACATATAGGAACACAGGAAACCTAACATCAAGGGAGGTGATAGTACTGCTCTATACTGCACTGTTGAGGCCATATTTGGAATACTGCATCCAGTTCTGGTCACCACAATACAAAAAAGAGGTGAGGTGCTAGAACAGGGGTCCCCAACCCCTGGTCTGTGGACTGGCACTGGGTTGCGGCATGCCAGAAACCAGTCTGCACAAAGCAAAGCCCCATCTGCAGGATGCAGGCAGTATATGAAATCACGCCCCCTCTAGTCTGCGGAAAAACCTCTCTCCACGGAACTGGTTCCGGGTGCCCAAAAGGTTGGGATCCTCTGCTCTAGAAAGAGTGCAGAGAAGAGCAACAAAGATGACAAGAGGTCTAGAAGTTAGATCCTATGAATAACAGCTAAAGGAAGTTGACATGTTTTCATTAATGGAGAAGATTCGGAGAAGACAGAGGTGAAACATGATATCAGTCTTCCAATATTGAAAGGCTGCCCCAAGGAAGAGATTTATTCTCCATAGTACTGAAACATAGGACAAAAAACAATGGGCATGCGTTTGTCAGAAGGAGATCCAATCTGGAAATAATGAAGAATTTTCTGACAGTGAGGACTGTTAAGCAGTGGAATAGCTTTCCTTTTAAAGTTGTGGGTGCTCCATTACAGGAGGTTTTCAAGAAAAGATTGGACAGCCATTTGTCCGACATGATGATATTTAATTAATTAATTAATTAATTAATTAATTAATTAGGTTGCCCAAATCACTCTCAGTGACTCTGGGCAGCTTACAAAGATTAAAAAAACCAGTATAAAACAATAAAAAGCAATAACACCACACAACCCTGGCAACAATGTCAGTCAATCAAATAAGCCACTGGACTCGTGCCTTGGGGCGGTAGGGGAGATTGAACTAGAAGACTTCCAAGATCCCTTTCAATAGATTCTATGATTCTAAGATTATTCTATGAATCTGTGATACATTGTATCTTTGGCTTTGCTGGCCTTGCCAATACTGGATGGCCAAGTTCATTTCCTTCATCCACAAAATTGTCTTGTAAAAAGCAGCAGACAAACTTTCAAGGACTACAAGATTATTCTTTCAAAACAATGGAGCGGTAGAATGGATAAACTAGAGATTATCTGTTGAGGCCAGTGAGCACACAAAGTGGGTGGACTGGGGTTTTTAGGATGTCTGTTCTCAAGATAGGATAAAAGTAAATGAAAGCTTACATGCTGATTTGGTGTTTTTGTAGAAATAGTCAGCATTTATGAGAAATTGTGCTTTCATTTTTTGATAGGTTGAAATTCTGTGGCATAGTTTCTGGGTGACTTATGAACTATTGCAAAAACTGAGTTTAAGAAGCACCCTTGCAGGCCACAGAACTTTTAATTAATTTTTGTAGGAATAGATTTTTGTTAAGCAAATTTCTTATTTTATTGTCAGAAAAAAACACACGAACTAGGATAACTTTTCTCAATTTGTAGACTAACAACTTTATGAAAGACTGTAAATAATAGTATTTTTTCATCTGTGATAACTGTCTATCATTATTTAATTATGCATTATATTTTGTCAACATATTTAAATTGCAATTTTGCTTCATTTTTCTTACATTTAGTAATGTATTAAATGTCTTACAGACTTGCAAAATATGCACTGATTAATCAGATTATATCAATCAAACCATTACTGAATCAGTTATAATACCTCCGTTTCCAAACAGAGGTGCCAGTTGCTTTTACAATATTCATGTACTGATAATATGATAACATGCTAGTGCTACACTTCTTGAGTGGTTGAGAGGGGTGGGGGATATAGATTTTTTTCTTAATCAGACAGAGAGCCCCATTGCTAGTCCCAGATTTATGATGGTTGACAGAGAGATAGAGTAGCTTCATCTCTGTTGTTAGGGCAATTTTTGCAAAAAACATTTTGTCATCTTTATCTGCAAAGCTTTGCTGGAGCACAAACAGTGGTGGGATTCAGCCAGTTCGCATCACTTCGGCAGAACCAATAGCTAATTTTTTGTTCCCCAGGCCCAGAATGGACTTCCAGAGGTTGCATCCACACAGAGAACTGGTTGTTCACATATTTGAATCCTACCACTGAGCACAAAGCCAGTCCTATCATTAGGCAGACTGAAGAAGCAACTCAGGAAGCAGATGCTGGCAATGATGGCCGACTCTATGAAGACAAGAGTGATTCATACAGCTTGTCCTATGTCACCTAAACCATCCTGCTACACTTAGGATGCACTTTTTGGCTAACAAATCATAACTGAATTGCCAGTTGAAACAGCTGATGTAAAAGAAGAGGGGGGAATTCTTATTTTGTCCTCCACAGGCAGCAAATCATATTAGGGCGGACCTGCTGAAGATAATAATTTCACCCGCTTCACGGCCTGATGGACTCTGATATTGAGGACCCTTCTCACACCAATTCTTATTAAACTCCCCATCAAAGGCAGATGTACATTACCAGCTAGTGTGGTCTTTCTTCCAAGCATTCACATTCACAAAACTACTCCATTTTGAAAAGCAGTGAATTGGTACCACATTGGTTTTACTGGCTGAAGCATCATGTTGTGCCTTTAATATGTTTCTCAGATATGGTCTTGGTTCAAAGAATCATTACATTAGACATTGAACAATGGAAATAGGAAATTGTTCTTTAAGTAGCCCTGATAACATTTCTCACCCAAGGCTTGTTATAGACACTGCAAACTTGAGATTTTGTTTAGCAGCTTACTGTTCTGTACCAGCCTGCTACCGGCCCTGCAGAAAAGGCAGGGACAACCCCTTTTACAAGAAGGCAAGAGGCTGGAATTACGCCTGCCAAATTTATTGCTACAAAAATAAATAGAACAAGACACAAACCAAGAAACAGGAGCTTTTCAAGCGGTTGCCTTCAGCAAACCAGCCCTCCCACGCATTCCCCCTTAAATACAGTTCAGGGCATGGCTTCTCTCTGCCTCCTTCCGAGGAGCCCCATTGCCTTCCTCTGTTTACTCCTTACACTTACAATGAAAAGGAAAATAACATTTTGTTGCAAATAGGGACAGGACGAGACCTCTCTTTGCATAGAAAAATGTAATGTAACAGTAAAGTATCTTCTTCAACTTAATGAAATATTTTAGGTCTTCCTATTATGTATGTCTGAAGATAGTACTAGTACTATTCCAGTCACTAAAGAATGAAGAAATTAAGAGTTTATTTTGGGGCACTTTATTGTTAAATTGGCTTCCTTCAGTCTGTCTCTCCCTTTCTCTCTCTCTCTTTCTCTCTCACAACACACATACACAAACATACACAACCACTACATTAGAGATTTTAATATTAATTTTCCTTTTTGTCACCATCTCTTTTTTGTCTCTTCTCTTCCATACATTTTCTAGGTTCCTCACCATTTTTCACTCACATTGCATCTTCAGAATCATGCTGTACCTCATACTACCATGGACCACTTATGATGAGCTCCCTATCATAAGCAAAGCACAGCCAAGGCAAGGCAAGGCAAAGCAAATTACGTGCTTCTCAGAAAATTCTGCATGGAGGAGTTTATGCAAAGTTTTATGCCAATTACAAAGAATAATTAAATATAGCTTTTATACATAGTTTTCAAAAATAGCATCTTCCTCAGATATATTGATATGAACTCACACCATAAAGTTACTGGACAGCGAAGCAGTACTCATAATTGCAAATATCAGTATAGAATAACTATTTCATCTAGATTTGGCTATTTACAGCAAAGAACAATGCCATATAGAGTCCATTGTGGTGCATACTGATGGAAACTTTCCATCCGCTTCCATCAAAGATGTGATTCACAAGTAGACATACAGGATGCTTCCTAAAAAACAGCAAGCACCATTCATAACAGACCCCTTTGTGTTCTCTGTTGGAAGCCAGCCAAACAATCCACATAGCCTAAACTGACCCAGTCATCAGATTTGGGGAATAAAGGTTGGTGATGTTTGTTAAAAGCCTGAACATCTGAACGGTAATGATTTAAGGTTCTGAAACAGTACACAATTAAACTGGATAAATTGGGACTGTCGAGATGCGCCTAGTATGAAACCAAGCATAGTTTTACTCCTGTTTTTCAAACTCAGTGGTCCTGGGCAACTGTGTGGTTAATGGAAAACTGGACACATAACAAATATATAATGGCTGGGAGTTAACTCTTTCCCTGAAAGAGACATTTTGAAAAATATACATAGGTTCTGAACGTGTCCTTAAATGAAATTTATGTTGGCAGTGAATGAAAATGAATGCATTTTCATTTGTCATGTTGGCTGCATTATATTTGAGATGGAAGGGGAGTGCAAGAGCTGCTTTTTTCTCTCTTCTGTTTCTTTTAGTTCTGCAGAAGCAATATGAGACTGCTTTGTCCATATAGGAATGGGAGATGCTATTACTGAGATTCATTCTGTATTAACCATACTGGTCCTGGAAGAAGTTCCAGACCAATTTTAACTCTAATAAGTTCTCAGCATTTGTTAAAATCTCAGTAAATTGGGGACCAAAAAAAAGTGATAGCTTCATTAACGTAGACAATTCTCAAAGCCTCCTATATATCAAAGATTTTAAAATTTTCATTCAAGAAAGTCCCTGTGCCAAATTTTAGAGTAAGCTCATCCCTTATCACCTTACTTTTCCCCATCTCCATTCAGGAATTCCTCCCCCTGATCCTGAGATACTGCCCCTTCTCCTAAAAGAATTCCAATAACATTCTTAGGGTTCTAAGTAGTGACATTGAGAAGCAGGACTTAAATACTTTGGGGGGGGGAATGTTGCTTCTTAAAAGTGAGATGTTAATCTTCATTTAAAAATAATAAGTTTCCTGACCTGTCTCTCTTGCTTTCCCCATCCCCAAAAGCTTAACACAACAGAAGTCTTACTGTTTTTTTAAACGATGTTTGCATCTCAATTAACTGTTCAGAAAATGTTGGAATACATTTATTTTTTCCTCCCTTAAGATCATAAGGTGAGCCCTCTTACAGTACCCATTTTGTTTAAATACAAACCCTGTACTGTGGGCCCTTTGGTACTTAAAAAGGCAAGTTACATTCATGCAAAGCCAAGCTGATGAATTTCGGAAAGGTGCAGTCGCTGAAAGAAATACCTGTGTTTTAAACTTATAAGAGTTATTGCCCATGAACACCACAGTACATTCACTCAAGGATTTAATTTCAAAAAAACTTTCCTTCACTGGAGAAATGGCCAAGCTTTTCAATAATATGTTGTGAGGATGAAAAAAAAAGCACAAAGTTGGTAGTATTGGAAAACTCAGACACTCCACAAAGCAGAACATTAAGACTGTGAAGGAACTAGTTATTCTGGCACTATCGCTCATTTCGTTTAGAATTCATTAAGCATAAATTTGAATTCATAAACTGCAGAAAAGTTTTGTCTCAAATCTTTTAGCCAGGCAATTCTATTTCTTTCAAAATAAAATTGTAAAGATTCTTAACATACTTCCAAAAATTACTATGTTATCAGATAAGAATAGAGGTGAAAAGTTGAAATAACTCTAAGATAAAGCATTTAGATTTTAACCCTCTGTCTTACACTGATTATTTTATTTTAATATTAGGGAATTCTTGCTTCTTCGTTATTTTTTCAAAGCTACTTTTTGCTCATATTCTGGTAGTTTATATATTCAGAACAGCTATTTAGCAGAAGAATATACCTTCACTTTCTGTGGACAAGCCCTTGTATTTCAAATGTTGAACTTTCCTTCATAAAAGTGAGTTAGTTAAAGTAAAATTAAATCACTATCACATACTTACATGTAGTTACATTTAAAGGGCCTTTAAAAACTTCAGTTTATCTAGATAGAATATATAATATTAGTGAATATTTGGCCATAAGCTCATTGTATCAATAGCATTAATTCTTACTTTATTCAAAGTACAATTCAGTACCTTAAATGACTTAATTCTAGGATGCATTCAGATTCATATAAATCTGTCTGTCTGTCTATCTATTTACCCACCAACCATCTTTGGAAGATGCTTTTCTCTATGTTCCAACAAGGATGAAAGGACATTTGAATGTCTACTGGATGGGCAAGTTTAAAAAAAGAGAGATTTTTTTTAATCCCATTTATATCCCGCCCTTCTCCAAAGACTCAGGGCGGCTTACAATCTAAGCACAAATCAATGTGCTTAGCAATAGCATTCATTCTATGTATATGCCTGCTTATTAGGGCTTTCGCCCCCCCCAAGCGGCATTATTACAAACTCAGCTTATTGCCCCCAACAATCTGGGTCCTCATTTTACCTACCTCGGAAGGATGGAAGGCTGAGTCAACCTTGAGCCTGGTGGGATGCGAACCTGCACTAATTGCAGGCAGCTGGTGTTACTTAAGGAGGAATTAGCCCACTGCTCCACCAAGGCTCTTTATTTATTTCATATGTGTATATGAATGGTATATGTAATAATCCCAACCCAATAAATTTGTGGGACTCCTAAAGAATGTGGTTGGGATTAGCGTCTCTCAACACAAACATGGTTTAGAATGTCCAAATTTAGTTCAAATTAAATTTGGCCCCTCTTAAAACATTCTGACTAAATCAATGCCTCCTCCAAGATCAGGACATTTAAATTTTTAATAATAAAATATGACCTCTTTTATATCAATAAAGTAAAAACTTATTTTGTGCATGTGCGTCTTCAAGTCACTGTTGACTCCTGGAGACTATATACACAAGTCCCTGTAGTGTTCTTGGCAAAATTCCAGATGCCATTGCATTGTTTTTATAGGGGTTAAACTGGTCCAAAGTCACTCAGCTGGCTTCATGCTGAGACAGAAGTAGAAGTCATGGTCTCCCAATTTCTAACCTTATGTCTTAACTACTATGCCAAACTGACTCTTTCTTATTGTAAAGAGGTTCCCCCCCCCCGGCACTTGTTAAATAAGAATTGGCCATTAAAGACCATCCATTTGCCCTTCAACACAGTTGGCTTCCCCCCAAAAATTAGTACCTTATTTTTTATATGATGACAGAAATAAAATAAAAACACTTTAAAACTTTAGTAAGGTTTAAATCATTTATCAATGTAAAAGAAACGAAAGCCAACTTTTTGCATCCTTAATATCTTGCTGTGGCTATTTATATATCTTAATTTGCTTTGGACAACTGCCCTCTAAAATTCATCAAAGTTTCTCTTTTATTGGCTCATTTGTGATTCTAAGGTGTAATTAAGCAAAGTGCAAAGATCCGTAGTTTGAAACATGCTGACATGAAATACCAAGTAGCATTGTTCACAGATTATCAATTGGCAGGGATTGATAAACTGGGAAACCTTCTATATCAAAACAATAAAATTAACTGATGGCTTCCTGGATGTAATATTAAAGAGCCTAAATCAACATTAAAGCCCTTGGGAACTGTTAAGATGAACAAAAACTATTTTCCTTGGACAGTTTTTATGGTATTTGGAGATCATCACTTGTCTTGGATTGAAAACTACTTAGAATATAGCTCAAATAGTCAACTTATTTGAATAGGCTGTTACCAGAAAGAGCAATAGATGTATAGAGACAGGGTGCACTGAAACTGAGCATTTGGGTTCAAATTAATTCTTTTAAAATGAATATTTTGCTCCTTAAATGGCAAGGTTTTACAATGTGAACTTCATGAACCAGTTTTAAATCAGCATATCACACATCTCTTATAAATTCAAGACACTAGAAAACATGGAATTCATCCTCTGTTTGCATTACATTAGCTGTCAATGAAATACCATGTCAATTCCTATTTGATCTATAGAAAACATAGGTGAAATGTGAGATGTATAGTTCAGATCAGCTAACAGGGCCAGACAATGAAATTTTGCTGTTTGAGAAATAGCAAGTAGGAATCATTTCTCCAAATGTGCTGAGTAACAGTATTTCCACGTAAAATAATATATACCCTGCCACTTTAAATGCTCCAAAGTCTGCTTCACTTAAAGCAAATTAAAACGTTTGTTGAGTACCATCTACCCTACACTGACCCTAAACCACGGGTCTTCAAACTTGGCCCTTTTATGACTTGTGGACTTCAACTCCCAGAATTCCTCACCCAATGTGCCTGGCTAAGGAATTCTGGGAGTTGAAATCCACAAGTCATAAAAGGGCCAAGTTTGAAGACCCCTGCCCTAAACCAATATGTAATATATTTAGCCTTTATTTATTCAGTATATGGACATTTTTTCCTGTACTTCATCATTTTAAAAAAAGTTTTTTTAAAAAAAGAATATGGATCACATAAATTTAACAATTATACCATACCATAGCACTAACTATATAGACTAGCCAAATAATGAAACATGGAAATATTTTGTAATTTTCATCTAAGCTGCAATGTTTAATTCTGGGCAATTTTGAATAAAAAAAGGTTGACCGTTATTTTTTAAAATAGCCCCATGCTTTTACCTATTAGTGTTCTCTGTCTATACATTAGTTACTTATTTCAGTCTAAGTCATTGCACTCAACATAAGGTGCAGCATTCAAATAAACTATGAATTTTCAAAGAAGGAAAAGAAAAAGGAGACATCAAAATGGGAGGAGGGGAAGATTCCAAGATTCCAAATATAGCAAAACTGCTTGTTTTATATAGTTTTTTTAAAATAACAGCTTTATTATATATTAGGTAAAAATTAACTTATTGAAACTGAATACTTCCTGGGGAAAAATAGACACATCTCAATAAAAACATTTGAAATTAAGGAATGTGAAGGGAAGGGAAGGGAAGGGAAGGGAAGGGGAGGGAAGGGAAGAAAGGAAGGAAGGAAGGAAGGAAGGAAGGAAGGAAGGAAGGAAGGAAGGAAGGAAGGAAGGAAGAAAGGAAGAAAGGAAGAAAGGAAGGAAAATTCTGATGGTCCCTACCAGATTTCCATTAAAAAAAAAACTCAGTGGGGAAGCTGGCAGGAAGTCGGGAGTTGCACTTACTACCACTGCTTTTGTTGTTGTTGTTGGCTTCCCCTTGGTCATTCTGTTTCTCTCTTTAAAGAAAGAAAGGCATTGAAATCTGAATTTTACCAATTTAAAGCTTAGTATTTTAATAAGTGTATTTGAAAATATATTGTAGCAATAATTTAATGTTTGGGAGAAAAACTACAAGACTGTTCTCTTGAAGTCCTTACGGAATGGTTCTGAGCATTTTCAAAAAGACAATTTAGCAGAGTTTTAATGACTTGGGATAAAAACAAATACTTCAATAATCAAAAGCTAGACAATAATGGAATAAGGAGAAAAACTGCTGAAACCTTTTGTTTGTGTCACTTTTCAAAATTGAAAATATTTTGACAACCTGACCTCCCCAGAGAAAAGGTGAGATCTAAATAGGAAATAAATGTGAAATACTAATACTTTCAAAATTAATGCAAACCATTTATGCAACTCCGAGTTATTCTTTGATATAAGGTTCTCATTCAGTCTCTAGATTTAGTTAACACATACTTCTTCCCACTGTTGATTACTTCCTTGTAACAAAAAGCTGCTAAGATAAAGCTTATGAAAATTAGGGCCCATATGATTGTATTGTAATATCAGACCAACTATGAGCAAACAGAAGTGGAAGCAAATTAATCAGAGGCAAAGGAAAGGAAATAGGAAGGAGATAAACACACTCTTGGATTCTCTCACAAGTAAGCTTAATGGACTGGCAATGTTTCTTATGAGTCCCACACAGTCTATGCCACAAAATACAATTTTAGGATAGAAAACATTTGCTTTTGATTTCTGGAATTAAGTCTCCAGTGACTTCTACACTGTGGAATCTCTCAGTAAATTTAACAAGGGAAAGTACTGGTGGACTGGATTTAATATTTCATATAATTCTTATACAAAATATTGGTCTATCTCTGGAGATAGGTTTACTTCTTCCAGAACTTCTGTATGGGCAGTTCCAATAAGATAAAGGTATTTGAAATTGGAAATGTTTCTTTGAATTGAAATGTTTTAAAAGGTATTTGAAATTGGAAATGTTTCTCTGAATTGAATATTTTGTATGGCAACAGGCCAGCAAGTCAACTCTTTAAAAGAAGATCTGTAAGACAAAAAATAGTTCCATTTCCAGACAATCTAGTTGATGCTATAAGCATAAAGCAAAACTCAATCACAAACATACTCTTCTTCCTATTGTAGGCTTAGATGCAGAGGCTTGGATTACCTAATGTTACATAATTCAGCAATGCATGAAAAGACCATGTTTTCATTTGAAGACTTGGTATTTATAAAGTGTTTTTACTTTTAAGCAGGGCTTTTTTTGTCATAGAACTCCCAGAACGGAGTTCCGGCACCTTTTGTGGATGGAACCTTGTAGGGTAGGCAAGGTGGGTTGAATTACGTGTGTGAGTTCCAGCACCTTTTTTTAAAAAAAGAAAAAAAGCACCGCTTTCAAGAATGACGGTATCATAGTAGCTTGTTTGCATGCAGCCTGCAACAAACCATTTTGGTAATAGGCAAGTACAGAATGCTTTTGATCTTGGTAAGCAAAACTGCTTAAAAAGAGAATTTTCATTACAGCTACTCCAATAGGTTCAATTGAGCACTTTGTTCACAGGTAGAATAGCTAACTTCAGGTTATGATCTGGACTTATTTTCAAGGAAATAAAAATTGAGTATTATGGAAAGAATGATCCACTATTATATGAACCAAAGCAATGGAGATACCAGGTAAAGCTTCTTTATTGATGATGAAACCTAAAACAGCAGTCATTGAGTTCCCAGCCAATTATATCAAGACTCCTAAATAGAGGGAAAGAGACATGATCTACTCTACTCTACTCTACTCTACTCTACTCTACTCTACTCTACTCTACTCTACTCTACTCTACTCTACTCTACTCTACACTACTCTACTCCATTCTGCATTCTATTCTATTCTATTCTATTCTATTCTATTCTATTCTATTCTATTCTATTCTATTCTATTCTATTCTATTCTATTCTATTCTATTCTATTCTATTCTATTCTATTCTATTCTATTCTATTCTATTCTATTCCACAATTAGTGGGAAAAGCCTCAAACTAAATTATAAGTCTGAAGGATACTTGGAGTTCTTCTAGCTTCCTGGTATTTTTACAGAGTTATATTCTTACTGCCAGCACAGGAATATAGTTTTAAATAAAAAAATCCATTCTTAACTAGGAACACTTAAAATCTGCCTTTACAGATATCTTTTCAACTTTCAGACTCCACAATGGCAGTGCTGTACTACATAATTACTTCACATAAAGGAATGCTGCATGATTGGGGAGGGGGAGACATTAGTTTTGAAAGACACTTTCAAGATCCCTCTATCCTTTCCACTTTCTTTCATTTTCTAAAAATACTGTAGTTTTGATTGGTGGTCTGAGTAGGTGGGAACATCATTTTCAATTTCCCTGCAGTGCTACACAGGACTGTTTCAGCCGTTCTTCTTTCCTATGTGCAAATCCCTCTTGCAGGCATTCCCTTACGCTCCTTCACTCACAATATACTCGTCCTAAATAGCATTTATAATTCCAGCCTCTACTTTGAGAATATATTTCTTCCAAATATCTCCCAATCAACAAGCTTCTGTCACTTCATTCCAATTGCAGGTATGTATAGCTATTTCCATCAAGACAACCGTCTAGGCAATCTGTATTCTATACTGCTGGCAAAACTCTTTTCTTATGAGTTTTACCCTTGTAGCATGGTAAGACAGTGTACCTTGACATTGTGAAAACATTATTAGTTGGGTTGGTTTTAGCCTTTTCAACCTATACAAGCACACCTGTGCTAGGCTTGTTTTTTATACTAGATATAAAAGGAGTGACATATGATGGATTCACTGTCTAGTAGATGTATCATTTTCAAAGCTATTTCTTAAACTAGGCTGGTTCCACTGAGACACAGCCAACTCATCACTTATTTTTCCTTGAAGTGTGTAACACCTTGCACAGGGAGTTGTGGAGTTGAATCTATAAGATGCATTGCTCAGTATGGCTGAGTTGTATTAATCACCACCCTATTATTTTCTTTAATATTCCTGCCCACATAGCAATTTGTTTTAAAAATGAAAGATCTTGGATTTTACATAGCTGAATAAAAAACATAACCAGATAGTATGATGGCAGGGCTCTAATTTTTCTCCTGCCTTAATTTTGTTGCACATCAGTGGTTTGCCCTGCACAATATAGATTAGAGAGAAGAAACTGATTTACTGAAGAGTAACTTGCCATACTTGTTCTATGTATGGCTTGACTTTCTCACCTGAATTTCTGAAAATTTCTGCCATGTGCTGCACAGCCAGAGCTTTCTCTGCTTCCAAAATCCTAAAAAACATTTCTCTGGAAAATCCTAAAAAGATTTATCTTGAAAACTAGGCATTCTATGTACAGGAAATGAAATTTGAAGGATTATTTGGCTTTTCCAGGTTCATAATGGTGCAGCTCCCAGACTGTTTTTCTTAAAATTCTCACTCCATACCTTGATTTACAAGACTAGCTCAATCATTTAGTACAGGAATTATGTGGGAAGGCTTCCGGAGGTTCAAATTATTCTCAAATTAGAATCATTCCAACAGGAAGATGTTCATTAGGTTCATAATGAGATTCTTGCATCATTATATTATTTCTCTATGCATGTTCTTTCTATACAATATAGCCTGCATATGTAACTCACAATGGTGATAGTTGTGGCTGGGAAAAAGAAGAGGGAATAATATAGCAAATTCCAGTGGTAAGAATGATATCTATACCCCTTTAATCTAATTTTTGCTTCGCATTTTCAAATCTGTTCATAATTAGAGTTCACAATGTGACTCTGATTTTATATTCACCATGGTATCTTATGCCTCCATTTGTTCCACAGTTTCATTTTGGCTAATATTAAATAAAAGAATATGGTCTTAGATTAGCTGAAGGTTTGCAACTGCTACTATGTATTATTAGAAGAAAACTTCCCATAGTTTATGCTATGCACAATTCAACTGTTTGAAAACACTCATATTAGGAAGCATTAACCCAGGTTTGGTAAAGAGTTTTCCCCTTGTTTCTGGAACATTTTGCAGTAAATTCAGAACAGAAGGGCACTCCTCTGAAATAAAAATGTGTGCTTTGTTGGCTACCAAAGTATGTTTGCTAGTTTCCTACTTCAGAATGAGATGATGGACATTCAGTAGATATTGGACAGCCTAAAGTAAAACCCCATAATTTAAAACATTCCACTTTGCTGCATTCCAAGAAAAACATGAAGTAGTGAACAAAAGCAGCAGTATTATAATAAGAAAACAACTAGGTACATTTCTCTCAAAATTTAGAAACTGTCTAAACATCCCATTTCATGTTTTACTTTTTTATTGGGTTGGGCGACAAAATTTAAACCTAGCTTGTTAACCTAAATATATGAGTGTTATATATTTTTAGATCAAGATTGAATGTAGCTTGAAAAGACCTACAGAGAAATTATTTTCAAGTTGGCTTTTTTAAAAAGCTTACCATCTGCAGATTGTTATATGATAGACATGAAAATGAAAACTCCTTTCCTTTCCATTCCATCTGAATGGCAAGAAAACTGTTTAAATTCATTTGGAGTTGACAGCCTCAGTCTCACTTGGGAGCAAATTAATTCATGTAAACATTTTTATGGAGTTTGATATATGGGTATACCTCACCTTTCACCAAAAAGCTGCAGGGGATGTAAACATTACAGTGCTTCTTCTCCTGAGGTACACCAATATTGTAACCTATAGATACAACAATGAAACATCTTTCATTATTACATACACTCAGTCCAACTTACCTCACAAAATGGTGGTTGCGGAGAAACACAGGAAGTGGAATTGCTTTATGCTAGTTTGAGCTCCTAGATGAAAACATTGGAATATAAATCTAACAAATAAATAAATGGTGGATGTGTTTGGTAAAGTATGGGTTAGAAAACATGCTCATTTTCTGTTGGGCATATATTGTAGAAACATTATCAGAAATGAAGCCACTTTGGAAGACTCTGAACACTAGCTGCAGGTTAGGTTTGCAGCAACAGTCTATCACAACTAATAGTTCCCAAACACAGTGTGTCAAATGTATCTCCCAGAGGAAATTCAGTGTGACAACTCCAATATACGCTCTGACCTTCATTGCCTAAAGGACTGTAGCTTTGTTTCTGTTTTTCCACCTTGGCGTTCTGTTTTGGCCTATTCAAAAACTCTTTTTATTTTCATTTCTATCTGTTTATGATGAATATTTTGCAGCCATAGACAAATGTGGCCATTTAACTATTTACCTCAGTGTCTACCCAGCACTTTATCGTAATTACTCTTTAAGATCCCTGAAAGAGGGATTGTTTAGCTTTTGTATTTCCTTACTTTTACCAATTTAAAATGTTATTCATCTTACCTTTATGCCTTCTTCTCATACCAAGTGGATGCTATTTAATTTATGCTTATAGATTATGAAATTAAAAGATATTACATCCTATCATGTGTGAGATAGTCACCTCCTAGTGGAGATAGTCTGCTTTGCCCTTATTACTCCTCTTGCTGTCCTCTGTTAGAGCAATTCTCCAATATTAATAATTATAAGGCTTTCTTAGATTACATACATGAGGAACCAGGACTGTGACTTCCTGTTTGGATTTTCTATTGGTAAACTCCTTCATGTAATAAAATAATTTGGCTGCTTTAGGTGAGCTGGGGCTGACCACAACAAGGTATATATAATACAGCTCTAACAATCATCTTTATGGAAAATGAACTGTAGTAGTTTTTAATAGCCTATCTTTCATTTTAGGCTCTGAATGAATGAATGAACCTTTATTGTCAAAGTACAACCATGTATACATTGAGACTGGCTGAGCCTCCCTTCGTGCCCCCCCTCACATGTTAGCTCTTTAGGAATTTAAAAGAATGAAGAGTGAATTGGAGAACACCAACCTCTATTTGGTTGTTACTGAAAATCTAAGTCATGATCACTTGAAATCCACGATCTCTTGAAATTTGCTGATTCTTCCTCTTCCTCCTCCTCCTCCCTCCTCCTCCTCCACAAAACTTCTTTCTTTTAGAATGTTGTTTAAATGTTTATATAAAAGGAGGGGGCGGAAAGTAAATGTGATTTAAACAGCAAAAACAAACAGACAATACATTACAAAATGTTCTGTTTTTCTCTTTTGCTGAGTAGCTTTTGTTGTTAATATTGAACTCACAGCACATTCTTCTCTATGCAGATTTGGCAATTCCATATTTAAATCCACAAACTTGCTTCTGTTTCACCTTAAGGGCTTTAAATGGTCCTTCTGTTTGTATTTCATTCTTACATTGGATTGGAACTGATGGTTATGCTGTTGTACCAAACGGAATGCTAATTGTTCAAGGATGCAACAATGAAATTGAAAGATAATGCACAACAGTTTGTAATCTTGATTTAGTTCTGTACATTTACATTCGAAAGTGTGTATGAGTGGGAAAACTTAGGTAGTAGTATAAACTACTCTATCTCAGATTTACAAAGTTCTTTTGATGCAATGAGAAAGTCTTATTTGTATTTTGTTAATTTTGTAGTCTGTTTGGGAGCTGAAGATACCTTGCATAGAAGATACCTTGCATAGATACCTTCCATCTTTCTTAAACATTCTGGAATGTTTGTGTAATTTTTTTCCAGTTCTTACAGCTTTTCAGAACCCTTTTGAGTTTAATAATTCTTTTACAAATGTAGAAATTTTCCTTAAGATAATGCAATAGGCCTAGCTATAAAGCAAGTATCATAATTTGTTCATACGGAATATATATAAAATTCATACGGAATATATATAAAATAAAATTACTTCAAATAATTATAAATTCTACATAAACAATTTCATTTAAATTTACAATTTGGGATATATTTTAAAGTTACTCCTCCAAGAACTGTATCTGAAATTTTTGAGGGAGATATCCCAAAGGTGCTTTTTCACAGGGCAACTGGACTTTCTTATTTTTCTTTGAAGATGTTTTACTTCTCATCCGAGAAGCTTCTTCAACTCTGACTGGACAGTGGGGAATGGAGCTCCATCCAGTCAGAGTGGAATAAGCTTCTTGGATCTTCAAAGAAAAACAAGAAAGTCCAGTTCCCTCAGGAAAAAGCACCTTTGGGATAACTATAACCTGGACAATTGAGAATCTCCATAGACATTTGAGGAAGATACTTACATCACAAGATTGTTGATCTGAGGGGGGGAAAGATGTTTTAGGAGCACTGAGCAAATGATGAAATGGGGGATGTAGAAATATTTAAGTATGGCTGGGCAGAGAGTTTTGTTCCTAGAGTCCTATTGATGTGGTTTTAATAGAGAGTGTGTGTTTGTGTATAAGGCATTGTCTGAAGATTGAGTTCTTTTAAAAAAGATATGAGTCTGAACCTTCTTTCCAGACATTAAACACTTGAACAATTCTACAGAAATCAGGGGCTCCCAATGCAATCATATGTTTACATATCTAAATAGTTATCATTTGACCTCAGTTTCACTTCATACTTCTAAATCTATAAATAGTTAAGTGCACTCAAACTGTCAATTAAATCCCTCAGAATTATTAACTACAGTTTTAAGCATGTTATATTTTATTTCCTAGTTCAGTGACTGGACGCCTTTGTGCTGTTATATGCAAATTCACATTTTACAATTGTGGCATCTGATACAAAAATGTAACCAAATTTGTTCTGAGCTTCGAATATGTTTTGGTTATATTAATCTCTTTTCCTTAAACCTGTAGATGGGTTGGAGCTCATGAATTCTAAAAGTCTCTTTAAACATATGAACTGGAAAAAGTTAAAATTTCCCTGAAATCTGATGAACTGAAACTATTCTATGATGAGTTCCTATTGACATCAATGGAAATCAAGCATGCTGCTCCACTTTTACTTGTTGCATCTGTCAAAATAATACAACCTGAGTTTGAGTCAGGAGGGGGAAGGGTAACCTGGGCAGCATGGCCAAGTCTGAATGCCTGTGAAATGTTTTCCTCCTAGACGTTGCTAAAGACAAAACACTATACTGTCTGCAAAGAATAACTCAAGCAGAGAAAATCGACATGTCTAATGAAGGCAGAACTTTTACAGCAGACCTCACAAAGGCCTCTGGGCCCTGCTTAAAGCAATAGCTGCTAAGATCCTATTTATGTGGCAAAGCTCAGCCATTATATGTAGCAGTGGTCCTTGAACCCAACATTACATGAAATTTATACAGATGAAATCAAAGCATTACCTTTGTCCTTAAATATTTAATGGCTTCACCAAGAACATATGCATATGTGTGTGTGTGGTTAAGAGAAGAAGACAGCTGGACATGCCATTCTTAGTGGGCCATTACTACCAGAAGACCCCCATCAGGCTCTTTCATGATGCCACAGGGTGCTGTTTCCTTCTGTTGTTCTTAGTCCAGAGACGAGACAAGGCCCAGAGGGAGAAAGCAAGCAAATGGCCCAAGAAGATGCAGGAGCAACTTTCTTGCTTCTGTGACTTTCTTGCTTCTATTTTCTGAGAAGCTTCCTTAATGACTCCATGAAAGACCTACGATCCCTTTTTATAGCAACTCCAGCTTTCTGAGATAGTGTGGCTTGGCAAATGGCCAAACCATGGTGGCAGATTTTCCCCCCCCCATATTTTAGTAGGAATGACATTGAAATAAAAAACCAAAAACTAATTCAAAAATAAATGAAAAATGTTGGGTTTCCCCCCACATCTACTGAAAATGTTGTGTTACCATCTTTTTCAATCCATATCTTAAACACTTTTTTTTAAAAAAGTGATTTTTTTTAAAAAAACAGAATGTTGTATCCTTCTTTGTTTACTCATTAGAATACCATCTTTGCTTGTGAATCTTGAAGTAGAACACAGTATTTTTCTACTAACTGGCCCAAAGCCACACAGGGAGTTTCTAAGGTTGAGAGAAAAATTGAATCTAGTTCCCTGTCTTAACCACTGCATCTCTGACTCTATGATGAAATCAGAGGACATCAGTAAGAGATGCCACCTTCAATCATAGTCATTCCCTAGAACCAAGTCCTAAGAAGGGAAGAAACAAATGATGTGACTAAATCACAAAACACAATATACAAGATGTTTGGCTGAATGTCCATTGGATAAGGATCCCACTGCTGCAATGCGACAAATGCACAAAGTTCTATCGCAGCATTTCTAATTAGCCACAGTACTTTTTCAGCTTAGCAATTCTTTGCAAACTGCACTGCAGAAGCATTAAGAGCTGCCAGATAATCTATTCTTTTTTCCCCTACCTACTGAAATAGATCACTATGAAATAACACAATCCATTTTTTTTCCCAGAAATAGTGTACTATAGTTGTCTGTTCATACAAAAGCACATGGGGACATATCATCTTACCAGATCTATTATTTGGGATAGTTTCAATGTCACACATGTAACATCCTTTCTTTACCTCAGTTTCTTACAAGGCTTCACAATATGCTCTAGAGCAGGTGTCCCCAACCCCTGGTCCATGGACCAGTACTGGGCTGTAGCATGCCAGCAACTGATCCGCACAAACAAGCAAAGCCCCATCTGTGGGATGCAGGCTGCACACAAAACCACATCCCCCCCGGTTCATGGAAAAACCTCTCTCCACAGAAGGTTGGGGGCCACTGCTTTAGAGAGTTTCCATCAGCTGAACAACAGGGAACCCAATTCAGTAGCAGAGATCATTCTGTGAGCCGACATCACTGGATTCCATGTTTTGAATTTAAACCTGAAATACAACTGTGTGGGATTTGCTGAATCATTCCCTTCAGACTGTTGAAATAAAAGCAGTATTATAAGGAGATCTTTCAAGCTGATAATAGTCCTGATATTGCTTTATCTATTAAAAACATAGAAGAGAGAATACCCTGGTATTCTCTCAACCAGTGTTTCTCAACCTTGGCAACTTTAAGATGTGTGGACTTCAACTCCCAGAATTCCCCAGCCGGTATGCTGGCTGACTTGAAGCCCACACATCTTAAAGTTGCCAAGATTGAGAAACACTCATCTGGATCATTCACTTAAGAAATTCCTTTATTTCCATTCCAACAGCCTTCCACTTTTGAATTTGTCTGTTTGTGGTATTAAACCTCCCCTTCAGGGTCTCAGTTTAACGAAATCTCGATCATCCAAATAGATCTCACTTTTCCTTCAACACATGTTTCTAATTCATTTTGTTATATATTGTCAAGAAACAACCCAGTCTCCCCCTCCTGGCTGTTTTCTGGGAATCCTAAGCAGGAACCGTAGACAGGAATTCTCTCTTTCTTTGACTTTTTTGTTTTAAAGAACAGTCAAGGCAAACAGATTTAAGTAAACAAATAATCCTGTGGAGCCCACAAAAGGTCCCAGTGCCTAGGCTACTGTTTTATGTCTCTCAAGAGAATTAGGCATGTTGCCAGCATAGAGTAAATCTATTCCATATTAAACCTACTACCAATTGTATTAAGCATAATACCAATGTCAGCCATTTGGTTCTGGGATTTCTTAATCACATTATACTCATCCTCATACACTTTTCCAGGGGGACATCAAAATAAAAATCAGAGACTTTCTCCTGACCAAAATATGTGAAGGAGAGAGAGAGAGGGGGGGGGTTGCCTGCTTACAACACCTGCCTTAATTAGGGTTGACAGAATGGCAGCTCAGAGCCTCACAAGGCCTTTAATGCAGCTGCAGATAGAAGTGGTAAAATGAGAGAAGTAGCAAGTGCAGGGGTCTTCAATCTTGGCACTTTTATGACTTAACTCCCCCAGCATGGTGGCTGAAGAATTCTGGGAGCTGAAGTCCACAAGTCATAAAAGGGCCAAGTTTGAAGACCCCTGAGCTAGTGGCTCCCTATGAAAGCAAGTGATGGCAATGCAAGACAGGGCTAAGGGGTTCTATCTTCAGGACAGGTGAAGGATTGTTCTTGAAGTCCTACCGTTTGATATTTTCCCCTCTCCTAACGCCAAACAAAACAACATTGTATTTTGTGATATAAAAACTCAGATTATGGCAAACTCTGAAGGATATCTGAGAAGTGTGATAAGCTTTGGCTGACTATGAAATATGTGCCAGAGGAAAACGTCAGACAGCTCAGGTATGTCATTATCAAGACCAAGGAAGTAGAAACAATTTGGATTTCCATATGACTATTTAATGATATAAATACAGGTTCTTGAAAAAATTCATTTATAGAACTTGTCTCCACCTTTCTTAGCACCTGGACTGAATTGTCTTTTTTGAGAGAAATATTTAACTGAATCACCTCCACCTTTTTCACATAATCTTGTACAATAACCAACATAACAGTTCTTAAATGCCTAAGGCTGATATTATGACTGCATAACTTATTGCATATTCTGTGGAGGTTTGGATCCTGAAGAGGTTACATGTTTTCAGTTAGTTCTTCTTGCAGGGAGCTTGGAATCTAGAAGAGCCTCCTGTTCAGCTGATGAATGTGGAATAGCTAGTAGTGAGGAATGAGCTGGACATTGAAAGACCTATTTTCCTTGTTGCTCATAGGGAAGCAGCACAAGAGAAGATTATATGAGGGGGATCCCTTTCCTGCTTTTAGTCTCTGTATGAAATTACCAGATAGGTAAAAATAAATGAGCAGTTTTGGAAATTATGTTTTTTGAGAAGGATACAGCATAGAAAGGGCCAGGGAAAATGAGCAGCAAAAAGTGAGAAACAATGGAATATGCACACTTTTTGTCTTTATCTCCATACTGATGGTATGTCACCCTAATCATTGTCTCAGGAAGGGAATGTGGAGTCTAGAAGGAGGTGCAGTGGGAATCATATCACAATTGTGATATGGAGACTAAAGGCCATCCCATCCCAATTGAAATATGCAAAAATAGGTAGCTGGAGATCTCTCTCTCTCTCTCTCTCTCTCTCTCTCTCTCTCTCTCTCTCTCTCTCTCTCTCTCTCTCTCTCTCTCTCTCTCTCTCTCTCTCTCTCTCACACACACACACACACACACACACACACACACGTCCTCCAGTTGTTACCTGCAAATTAATTTTGTGCTATTGTTACTTCGAGGGAACTCTAACATTTTCTAGAATGTAGATATTTCGGTAAGATATTTGGTGGAAAAAAAATCTGGTGGTCATAAATGCTTTGATTTATCTTGAAAATACTTTTGTTTTATTCACACTGTTCTATTATTACCCCACCTGACATATATTAGTGTATTAACTAGTAGTCAGCTTGATGAAATAAATGGCACCCACGCTCCTGCATTTTTTTTAATTTTTTTTTATTGAAAAGTTTTAACATACAATTTATCTTTAACAGTCCCCCCTCCCCCTCCCCTGAAAATGAATTACTCTTCTGCTAATGCTAAGCACATATATTTAATATCTTCAGCAGGTCAAAATCATGCATTTAGCACTTTGTCAGTATAGCTCCTTGATATACATCATTACAGTCAACTGTCAGTCATTTTACCTGCTAATGATCTGATATAAAAGAAGAGATCAAAATTAATGACAGCATAAGAAAGCTCTAGGTTAATTTTTCTGAGCTACAATACTTGATATTTTCCCACATGCAGCATGTTATTAAAAGTTTATTTTTTACTAAAAGCAATTTAATATAAATGAGAGAAAAGGACATTTAGGTCAACATTATTTAAAGTTCATTGGTATGCATTGATTTTTCTGACTAAGACTGTTAATTGAACAGAAAATGCTGAACAAAAAACATATTTTGAAGCCCATAAGGTGTTTCCCTGAAATATGTCATTTCTTGCAATGTCTGAAAGTTTCTTCCAGGCAGAAACCATAGAAGCTGAACATCTGTCTTGTCATGTAGGCAGATATTAGGATTAAATTAACTAGAAATGAATAGAATGATACATGACAGGGTGCAGATGTCCCAGCCACAGTGTGATAATTTCATTGCAAAACTATGTAATGAATTCCATACATTACCGAAATACAAACGTACCACTTTAGGTAATTGTGATGAAAAGGTATAATATGCAGTGCATAAACAGACGGCAAACCCAAGGGCATTTTTTTTCAATGTTCACTATGCCTCTTCAGTCATTTCAAAATGATTTTATTCGGTTTAATGTAAGCCTATTATCGAACCCTGGCTGGGTACTTTCCCCCTTCCTTCTGCATTTCAGAATCTGGATTTCATCGTGACATTAGAAAGCTTATTGCATGCGTACTTTTCCAATAGATTCGTTTGTTTCCTTTTCCTCTGACTATATTTGCCTTAATGTCCTACACTGAAATTCTCTGGATCTGGAAATACTTTAAAATCTCTGCGGCTTTGTGCAGCTTCTAAGTGAAGTCTGTACACAGCAGAGCTTAACAGCAATTGTTCCCATTTTTATTACAGGTTATTATAAACCCAGGAGCTTGCTTCTTTGTTCATGATTTTTAGGCAATCAGTACCTCTTTTTTGCCAGATCTTTACAGGGTTTTAGCTGAATGATCATTTTGATAGCTGATTGGCCTTCATTTTTGTATGCATCTTTCTTAATATAGATCTTTGGAGGTATATTTTCTCTGTGTATACATTTCTGTGCAGTTTGAGTTATGTACCATAACACAATATACAGAAAAGTGAAGATTTCAGCAGAAATGTGCATTACTCTAATATATTATAGGCATGGTAATTGGAAAACTCTGATATGCCAAATTTCTCATGTATCCATGCAACTCACATCTTTGACACTAGCAAATATTGTTGTAAGAACGTAGACTTTTATAGACATCATTAGGTCACAAAATAAAAGCTCAGGTTACAGTTTTAAAAATTTAAGTTCTGAACTGGCTTCCTCATGCTTTGAAAAGATATTTAATTAATCTAAGGGGCATATTTTGTGATACTGAAGCATATTTTAGATATTAACAATGCAAAAGAAAATTCTCCTTTATTAGCCAATGACTGACTTGTCAGATTTTAAAATTAATCCCTGTTCAACCTCCTCCTGCTCCATATGTCCACCAAATTTGATCTTCCTCCGGGTATTTACTTTCAGCTTTCTGAAAGTAGAGGTTAAAAGATTTATTCAGAGGCATACTGTATTTCCATGGCTCCCATTAAACACTACTTAAGGAAAGAATTAAGAAATGCCTCCAATTGTACAGTATGTGGATTGCAATGTTTTGGCAATCCAGAGTATAATTGTTTTTGCAAGAATTAAATTTATTTATTTGTTTATTTATTTATAAAATGGTGAGGGAGGGTAGGGGCAGGGTGGGGGAAAAGTGGTATCTGTTGTTAATGGATCAACCACCTCCGCTGTGATGTTCCCCCATTGGGGCCCCAAGCTAATTATCAGAGCCAGGTCTTTAGCTCTTAGGAAAGGTCAGGAAAGTTGGGGGCTGATCTCACATTGGGGGGCAAGACGTTCCACAGGGCAGGTGCAACAGCAGAGAGGGCCCTTCTCCTGGACCCCATCAGCCACAATAATTGGGCCTACAGGCTGTAGCATGCCTCCAAAAATTGGATTTAAGAGGGAAAAACACTTTTTATTAAAAACCTGTTTGTTTGTTTGATTGATTTAGGTGTCTTGCAGAAAAGTAGTTCCAAAACTTATCACTGAAAGTTTCAGAGGGGAGAAAATGCTGTTGAATGAATGTATATGAATACATCAGTAGGAATAAGAATATATAAATGGGTGAATCATTTGGAATGAATCAAAATAGAAAGTGGTGAATATCTCCTAAGAAAGCATCCACTTGTTTCAAATACGTGGTTTAAATATAAGTGTGTTGATACATTCATATATGTGGCAAATAAATAAATAAATCTGAAAGCACGACTGATTTCAATGATGATGAATTAATGAAGAATAGAAGGATAAAATGAAATTATGAATGTGAAGTAGTCCAATTTTAGTAGTGCCAGGAGTCTTAGGAAAAATTGGATTATATATTGACAAGCTCACAATATTTTGAAACAGTTTTTGTTAATAAGTCAGGGGAAAGGATGATGGTCCTATGCACCTAAGATACAAAACTAAATAATTCAGGTTTTACTCTGTTTTATGAGAAACAAATTTATTTAATAAATGAAGTAACATTCATGAAATAATAAACTAGCAACCAATGTTTTAGAGTAATGTTAGTCATAGAGGCAAATTCAGAGCAACTATAGGTCTACAGAAGAGATAATTGTTCATACAATAATTACAAATATTTTATTTAGAGATGACTGGTAAAATATATATTAATAGGAATTAAATATCTTTAGGGGTGAAATGACTTTGATTAATAAATGTTGAAATGTGTTGTGGAACAATAAATTAGTAAACAATAACTTTAAAAAAATGATAATTAAATACTTTAATAATTATATTTCATTTATTCAGCCCTATTAATGACCATCCAGATATTTTCAGTAAATATGTTGAATATATTTTAATTTAACTATAAATTATAAACTTATTGCCGGATAGTTTAATCAAGTTTTAGAATTTTTGTTGATTTTTCTGGATGTTGACCTTCTATAAAAAATGCTACATGCTCATAATTTAATACATATATGTATTAATAAATCTTTCAAGGCAAGAATATACTTTTTTTCAATTCTACATCAGACTGATTACTTCTTACTATCTTGACCTACACTTAATCAATAAGAGTTGTATTTATATATAGGTTTTTTCTTAAGATCTTGTTGTTCTCCTTTTGGCAGATCTTGTTGTTCTCCTTTTGCCAGATATTACTTAAAGACATACTGCAGCAATTGAAAAGGTTACATTTTGTAAAGCAAAGGAAATAAACTTTGAAGATTTTTTAAAAATGCTTTTTAATACAGACACATGTAAACATAATGGTTGAGATACTATTATGGCATGGATTTGTCGTAGTATCATTGCTTGTGTTTTGTGGGAAAAGAGTCCAATATCTGTACAAGACAATGTATCAAATTAAGTTAAAGAACATTTGAGTAAATAGGTCAGGCAAACTATACAGGAACAATATAAAGCTTTCATATCTGCTAAATTGGAATTTAATTCCCTTTACTTACTTGATATACAGTACATAGTATTTCTTAAACTGCATAAGCAAAGCTGTATGGGACTTAGGAGGAAAGACCTAGTAAATTATTTGTGTTTTGAAGGTTACTAAGAAAAAAAATGTTTTTAAGTAGTTTTTTTTAAAGATTGCACATGATCAAGCTCTTTATAGAATTATCCTTTTATAATGGGTAATATTAAAATTATGGAAACAGGAAAGTCTCATAGTTCTGAAGGCTATCTTACTGGGTGATAAAAGATAAAAGAACTTTTTGCTCCTACATCCTTGGAAGTTTACAATTACATTTTTTAGAATGAAGTCTTTCCAAACCTCCTTTAATGAGGTTTAGAAAACATTGATTTTGAAGGATAGTAAACATTCTGCTGATTCTGTAAGCCACCATCAAGTTCCTTCCATGTTACGTCAAAATATTCACAGCAACCCAGGCACATAAATTATAGGTATTACCTTTGTTTATTGTGCATATGCAGTTTCATCAATGGGCAAAAATCCACAGATAATATCAAACTACTGATTGACATTTTATGTATACATTCAGAAAAATTGGAATCATTGATGTTGACCTTCTAAGATGTGGAAAAGATACTGTATTGTGCAATTCAAATTTTGGAATATGTTTTGATCAAATATGGATTTCGCTTTCATTAATTGGATGAAAATGTGTTACTATGATTCTTCATGGATTTATTTTCTTATCTATTAAAATGTCATATAATTCAAGGCAGTCCTTTTTGTCATGTTTTATTTAATATTAGATTTGAATTATTGCCTTTCTTATCAAGAAATCAAAACCTATTCTGGACATAAAATGTACCCAATTTGCTATTAGATGCTAATGATTCATTATGTCTTATTACATCATTACAAATATTATCTATATACCTTTGACTTTTATTTATTTATTTACTATCAAAAAATTTCTTGGAGTAAACTCATACTTTTTGTAAGGCTCTAAGGGGTCTATGGATAACTGCAAAAATATCTTGATTTATTTAATATTGGAAATAATTATCACATGAAAAAAATCCATACTTGTAAATTACATTTTTTTGCCACAAAAATCTTAGGTTGGGAAATAAAGTTTGTTCAAAGATCGCATCACCATGAGGGGAAAAGGGTAGCTACTACTCTTTTCAGGCAGAAAAATGAGACTTTTCTGTCTGTACAAATCTGTTTTTCTCCTGCTTAGCTTGCCTGGAAGAGACAGGGGTCCACACTGTGCTATATGCTTGAAAGACAGAATGTGTAATTATTGCAGACTTTCTATGTTTACAGTCCTGCATCTGTGCTGTCAAAGAGGAAGTAATAAACAGAAGCTTGTGGTTTGTGTTTACATTCTTCAACATGGGCCAGGTATTTATTAACTTTCAGCGAAGCAAGGAAGTTGATTTTCATCCAAAAATAGGGTAATGAACAATGTTTGTATTTTTGTTGTACATACTATAGCCGTACAGCTGTAAGCGTGGGTGAATGCACAAATGTTGGGTAGGAGTCCAGTGCTGGAATTAACTGTGGACTATTCCAGATGCTGCCTCCAAAAGCCATCATTGTCTTTTATCTGACTCTGTGGGAGATACTGAACATAGTGATACATACATATTCATGGAGAGGCTATAAATTAATAGACATAAATAAGCCTAACAAATTTAAAATGAAGCAATTTTGCAATGTCACATTTTTATTCAATCTCAGTTGCAATGTATAGGTATGTAAATAATATTTTGATTTATTCTTTGTTCAATAAATCAAATGCTATTGCTCTTTGATTTCTTTACACAAACAACAATTGACATGAATTTAACACAAAATACTTGAATGCCAACCATTGCTTTAAAAATCAGCTGCTACAGCAGACATCCTATGAAAAGAAATAATAGTAATTTTTACCAAATTGCTTTGTCCATCTCAAACATTATTGCATGAAATAAATTTTATGTTTAAGGGAAAACATGCTCTGGAGTCTGCTTATTTTTGTTTTAAAGTCTAAAATATTGGGCCTATAGAGGATATTGTGATTTCTAATTTTTGTATTACGCTTTCAGAACAGAAGTGCTTTCTTTGCAGCAATAGCCAGGACTTCCACTCTTTATTCATTTATTTATCACACTGAATTCCCTAAAAAGAAAAGACTTATTCTATGCAAAAACACTACACCAATGATAATCACAAATTCCATTTAAATATTTGATACATAAAATTGCTTTTGCTGTCTAGATCGCTCAGTCATGTGACAAAGATATGTTTTTAGCACTACTGTTTCTATTGAATACAATGAGGAATGGAGAAAAGTATTGGCAGCAGCTATTTTTTCAAAGCTCTTCTGTTTAACAGATAAAATTCAGCATATAGATAAATGCATTATTTCCCCTTTTTGCTTTTCAAAGAGCTGCAGAAGCCCAAAATGAATTAAAAACAATATTGTGGACATTTGACAAAAGCAGTACCCTCAAGATTTCTGGATAATGCCGCTAAGATCTTCCTTTACATTCTGAAGTAAATTGAAATCTAATGGATATAACCCACAGAGAATAAAATTATAATCCACCAAAAAGATTGTGGATGCCACTATGCATGGCTTTCTTAATCATCCAGAGAATCATATCCGGTAGCACAGCGATATATGGTACTCTCAAATTTCCATTGTTAGTAAAGGATGGAGGTAAAAAGTTTTTCTATCAAAGATTTTATTTTGACAATAGCCAATACAGAAACTCTGTCTAGTGGTAGATAACCTTAATGAACCAACAGAGCTAACATCTCAGAGTTCACCGCAGCTACCAACTGGAACATTCATTCTTATCCAGGGACTATGAGATCCCCTAAATTTATGTGCAAACTTCGTACAGTAGATTTCTTCCCTTGCTCTGAGAATAGCCTAATAGCTTCTGTCACCTGGAAACTGGGTAAAAAAAATGTACTCTTATAATTCAGCCTCCTCCATTTATGCACATAATTAAGGCGTAACATTTATGAAAGTAACTCCTGAACAGTCCTGGAAGAATCTTAACTGGTCTTCAAACATGTCCATATATTCCATGTTTATATGTGAAACTACAGAATTCCTGGCTCTCTGCAGTTTGCCACATTACTCTGAAAATATTATTTAAATGACAACAATAGTCTATTCCACTTTAAAAGTAGCTGATCTTTTGAGCTATGATATTCCTTTCCCCACAAAATGCCAGGCAGCAATTTTTATGCCTCTTCAAAGCAGTTGGCTTATTTAGAATGAAAAAGTGCAGATGACCTGGTAGTGGGCAGTAAGGGGATAAGAAACCAGGAGCTAAAATATTACTTCTTGCTGTCAATGCAGTCTAACAATTTTAATTTCATTTCTGACTTAAAGACAATTCAGAATAACCGGCCCAGTGCCTATGTTTTTGAACTAACATTTTCAGATCACATTGGGTAGTGAGCTTTCATTATTTTTCTTACTTAACTGTTAGAAAGAAAGGGGCGTGGTGGCTCAGTGGGTTAGGACGCTGAGCTTGTCGATCTGAAGGTCGGCAGTTTGGTGGGTCGAATCCCAAGTGCCTGTTACTCGTCCCAGCTTCTGCCAACCTAGCAGTTCGAAAGCACATAAAAATGCAAGTAGAAAAATAGGGACCACTACGGTGGGAAGGTAACAGCGTTTCATGCGCCTTTGGCGTCTAGTCATGCCGGCCACATGACCATGGAGACGTCCTCGGACAAGCGCTGGCTCTTCAGCTTTGAAATGGAAATGAGCACCAGCCCCTAGAGTTGGAAACAACTAGCACGCATGTGCGGGGGAACCTTTACCTTTACTTTAACTGTTAGAAAAAAAATACATTGAATCACTAACAGTTGCTGTTCTGGTAAAACAAAACTAAAATAAACATATATTTAGGCAACATGAAAGAAGACCACATCTTGCAGGCTTGGAGTGAAAGTATAACTGCATCCTAACGTTGACTGGGGAACTCTAAAGACAGCACATTATGTTAGTAGAGTGGCCTTGGGATGACCCAGGACATTCATGGATCCTCACATAAAAACCACTGGAGATCTGAATGAAGGTTAAATACAAGTGACTATTGCTTTGTCTAAGAAAGCTCGACATTGCATGCCCAGAAATCACTAATGCCGAAAATTTAACATAGTCATTCCAGAATAAGTCAACTCTCTTTATTGAAAATTGCTATAATTGTTTTCCTTGGAACTCAAGGTGTCACATATGGAATCCACAGTGGTGTCCCATTCACAATTCACCAAATTCAGCCCTTCTTAGGTTCAGCAAGAAAGCATCATAATTTATTTTCCCTTTGGTACAGTAGATTGCCTCAGCTTTTTCTTCTCACTACTTATCTTAAATAACTTAATTGTTCTCTTTTTATTGTTATAAATGATTTTTAAAATCATCCTTTCCTGGGATGTATTAACATCAGACCCAGGAAAGGAAACCTAGTAAATACTTGTTCAAATGTTGCAAAAGGTTTTGGGTATGCATCTTTGATGTTTAGATCGATGCTCATAGCCCCCAGGCAATCTTATGCCCTTGCACAGTTCATTTTTGAAATTAGTCCATGTACTTTCACTATTAAACCCCTGCTAAAATATTCAGGCACCATAACAGGAGGAAGTACAAGAAAATGAGTATTTTCCCAGAGTCACAACAGTAGTTTTATCATGCATCACAGCCTTTTTTGGCCTAGCGAAAGAGAGTTATGTAATACCATGTAACTTCCTGGCATGCAAATTACAGTTGCCCTCAGGGTCTTTTCAGCACTTCGCTTTTTGTACAACATTCAAGTTTTGTTCTGCAGGATATGCATATTTCGCAAACACGATCTAATGGAAAGTGTTACATGTTTGGCTGATTGTGCAGTTTTCTTCTGGAGCGGCAAATGCTTGAAATTTTGCTTTTGGAAAGCAAGCAGCTGAACTTGTTGGGAGAGAAAAGAGTCAGTTCATACAACCATATGTTTGGTGGTGTTGAATTACAGAAGCAACTACAACAGGACTTATTTGTCAAACTTCATTTCGGAGGCACTTGTTTCAATGTACATTAAAATCAAGCATTCACCTGTTGGCACAACCTGCTCTTTTAAAGTTTTTTTTCCAACATAGAACCTAGTATCTTACAAGACAGTAAAGTCATTCACTGACAAGTGTTTTAAAGTTCATTTATAGCAGTTTATTTGAATAATAGCTACATTTGCAGAAATGCACATTTATATACTTGTATCTTTGCATACACACACATACACACACACACACACTTGTTATCCCACCAAATTTAAAAGACAGCACATATATAAGATGTATCAACATAGAAATTTTCATTCATCTGTCATTATTTATTTATTTATTTTTATTTTTATTTATTTATTTAGATTTATATACCGCCCTTTCCCGAAGGACTCAGGGCAGTTTACAGGGCATTTAAAAGAAAATCAATACAAACGTTAAAACAAATTTAAAAAGATTAAATAAAACCCTGAGAAAAATAAAAAACCCAGTTAAAATTAAAATTAAAAAATTCTCAGCCTAGGCCAGAGAGCTCGAAGAGCCAGGTCTTCAGGTCCCAGCGGAATGAACGGAGGTCGGGGGCAGTCCTAAGCTCCGTAGGCAGCTGGTTCCACAGGGCAGGCGCACCACTGAGAAGGCCCTAACCCTGGGTGTTACCCGCTGGCAATCTTTAACCGGCGGCACCCTGAGACAACCATCCCTGTGGGAGCGCACTGGGTTATGATTATGATTTTTTCTAACCAAAAAAGCATTAGCCTTAGAAATTCATAACATGATCAAAGTCAATGGCTAATGATAAAGTACAGTAAAATATTTTACTGTTTTTAAAAATTATTTTCTGAAGAAAATGTTTTGAAATTGTCCTATTGTCAAAATACTATAAGGCCTTGTGGCAACCCATAAAATTCAATAGCTCTTATTTACTGTACCTACAAGACAGAAAGCAGGGCATCAAGCATCAGATATGGTTTATAAATCACAATGACTAAGTTCACACATCATGCAATGCTAAAATTGAAATGAGGAAGGAGCCCTGGTGGTGCATGGTTAGAATGCAGTATTGCAGGCTAATGCACTGCTCACTGCCAGGAGTTTCATTCTGACTGGTTCAAGGTTGACTCAGCCTTCCACTCTTATGAGGTCAATAAAATGAGGGCCCAGATTGTTGGGGGCAACCTGACTTTGTAAACCACTTAGAGAGGCTATAAAGCACTGTGGAGTGGTATAGAATTTGAAGTGCTATTGCTATTTCTATTGTAACACAAACAGTGAGATTCTCAGGGATGTAAAAAGATCAGGCAGATTTCTTTTATGTATTGTGTCTTCATGTAGGGTTTGGAAAGTTGGTCATAATTCAAGGTTAACCAGTACAAAATTGTTCTTTCCATAAGCCTATAGGATGCAGGAAGCAGAAAGAGGAAGCAGAAACAGAATTAAAAGCCTCAAATAAAGATATCCTTAGAGAAATCTGTGGTCTTAAGGGGAGACATAATGATTCTCAAAGGTAAAAAAATATATATACTCCAGGGGCTAGAAATCTATCAGTTCACATTCTAAGGTTGGCAGCAACATAAATCGGGTTTTTTCAAATAATTGCAAAGACCTAAAATAAACTAAAAAAGCAAGGAAGGTAATATTTTAATGTCCGAAAAAGTGCACTTAGTAGTGTTTGAAGAGCAAGTAGCCAAGTGGGTAGGGCAGTTGGGAATTCTTAATTTTTATAGAGCAGGACTTAGAATCTTTTGCAGTTTTAGGGTATTGAACAGAACTGCCATATAATTTTAGGGTATTGAACAGAACTGCCATATAATTTTACTTTAAAATCACGTAAATCGCCTTGATAATTTTTGGCAATTACGCTGTTAAAATTCAGCAAAGTAGTGGGAACTTAAAAAAACTCTATGCCTTGAAATCATTTTTTTTGGTATTTGTTCTTTATCCTTTTCTTTGGAAACCTTTGCTTTGGCATCCTATTAAAATGAGTTTCATGATGAATGTTAAAATGCAAAGGCTTTGTTGTTCTGAGGTGGTTTGTTGAGTTTGGTCTATGTGTGCAACTCTGTCCCTGTTCTCGTGTCATTGTAATGTTACTATTAATAAATGCAGGTAGTCCTCGAAGTTACAACAGACCCCCCCCCAAAAAAAGTACTTCTGGCCCAAATACTATGTTTGGATGGCTGGAGCTCCCTATGGTCATGTGTTTGTACTTTGGGTGCTCAGCAACCAGCAGTCCTCTTCCTCATTACTGACTGACTACACCTGTGAGCTTTCCCCACCTGAAGCTTCAGGGCTGTCCTGCTGCTACTGTGCTTCAGCCAAATTCCTCTCAGGTGGCTTCTTGGAACCCTTGACCAACTTGCCTCCAGACATGCCCAGAACTTGTTCATCCTCCTCCAAAATGACATCTGGAGGGGTATCTGAGGAAGCATCCAGAGGAGTCATCACAGTCACAGTAGCACTATTAGGGAAGAGCAACAGACCTAAATAACTAAAAATACTTTTTCAGGCAAAACTAAGAAGAGAAAGATATGAATAATAGGCAGGAATCTGCATTATCTGCATATCTTCTACATCTCTCACGAGACATACAACTTTCTAGAGCTCCTATAATTAGTCAGTGCCAAAAGTCTCTTTCACACTATAAAGAAAACTGTTTGGCAGACATATATTCAAATTTCCATTTCATCAGCTTCCTGAACCTGAATGGCTCATCATAGTGAGATGTACATTGCATCTGGCACCAAGTCCCAATGCTTTTCTTAAGTCTGGTCCTTGGCCAGTGATTTGGTAACTGTATCTGTTATCACATCATCAGTTTAAAAGTGTATCATTTTTACCTGTCCCTTTTCTTTAATCTACATGCTTGCATTGGGTTGGTGTGCTTTATATCTGTGGTTTTTCACATAACCAAGGTTGATTTCCCATAACGTGGTTATTATTGGTTCCTTTATTAGTTTCTTTATTTGAAACTACACCTTGTTTGTTCCATGGTGCAGTGTTCATCTTAAGAGATGATGGTCTACTGTGCTCTGCATCCAGCACCAGGTGATGGATATAACCCCATAAAAGAATATGTATCCTGTAGTTAATTTCCTATCAGATTTATCTCCAGCATACTAAATCTGTGTATACCTTTGTTTTGGATCATCAAAATAATCCATAGTTTCTTTTAAGCAGCTGCCTGACTTTTTATTGTTGTCCAGTTCTCTTTTGTTGGCTCACTGATGTTTCTCCCTAGAAATTCAACTGCATTTTGTTTGTCAGGTCTACTCACACTTGTTACGTATGGTAGCTTTTCAACAGCCCCCTGCACTGATCGTTACTTCCAATTTGTTTTATTTATTTATTTTGCTTAGGACCACTCACAGATTAGAAAAGGATGACCAGCAGCAAGGGGATGGACTTATTTATTTATTTATTTATTTATTTATTTATTTATTTATTTGTTTGTTTGTTTGTTTGATTTATATAACGCCCTTCTCCCGGAGGACTCAGGGCGGTGTACAGGGCAATAAAATAAGAATACATTAGATAAATAATTTTAAAACCCAAATCCATCAGGCCAGGCCGGCTTGTTCGAATAGATAGGTTTTTAGATCACGCCGGAAGGAGCGAAGGTCGGGGGCCATCCAGAGTTCAGCTGGTAAGCGGTTCCAAAGGATTGGTGCACCCACCGAGAATGCTCTCACCCTGGGGGTCAACAGCCGACATTCTCTGACCGGTGGTACCCTGAGGAGGCCCTCTCTGTGGGAACGTACAGGACGGAGGGACGTTGACGCCGGCAGTAGGTGCTCCCGTAGGTAATCCGGACCCACGCCATGTAGGGCTTTGTATGTCATCACCAGCACCTTGAATTTCACTCGGAAGGCAACTGGAAGCCAGTGCAGCTCACGGAGCACAGGTGTAATATGGGAGTATCGGGAGACCCCCAAAAGAACTCGTGCAGCTGCACTCTGTACCAGCTGAAGCTTCCGAGTGGTTCTCAAGGGCAGCCCCATGTAAAGAGCGTTGCAGTAGTCTAGACGAGAGGTCACAAGTGCATGGGTACGTAAGGCATCCACTTAGTTACAGTGGAGATGAATATGTCATTGGAAGAGCTGAAGAACCAGATTGGGGACAAAATATCATGAAGAAAATCTATGTGGTTGCTAAAAACTGACATCAACTTGATGGCACACAATCAATGAGATCAGTTATAATCCATGTTTTGTTTTGTGCAAGAATCCCATTTCTTCCCATGCAGTTTTCCTCTGTTTCTGTACCTCAACTGCTGGCAGTCTCTGCACATTACTTGCTCTAGCTGTGTGACACACACCCTGTACAGTTTGTTTTCTGCATAAACATAGTACTATTTAAGTTTCTCAAATACTCCACTCTTATAGGTTGAGAGATAGTGTGACAGTCTATGAATGTGATGAAATCTCTTTTTTCCATTTTGCTAAGCAAACATCTTAAAAAATAAGTTCTAATGACTGTCTTACCTCTTTGAATTTAAGCCTGGGACAAGTATTTCTCCTTTTTCCTTTAAATAATAGTTTGAGTGCCTTTGCTTCTTGAAGGATAAACTTTCAGTCCACTTGCTAAGTTGCTAGTCTTTATTTTCTTAGTGATAGACTCATCTCTATAACCAAATCTTCTATGCCATTATTAGAATGCATCCTGTATTCGCTTCTATTGCCTAAGTTCCAGAAATTTAGTTATACTGTGTATCCATTAAATTACATCATAGTTCTTTTTAACAGCACAGAGTCCATTATTAAGTACACTTTTATAACCACAAGGTAATACAGACTTGTAATTTGCATTCAGTTCAGGTACATAATATGCTTGTTGAAATATTCCTGTTTTCATTGTGATTCATCAATATTTCAGTCTAATACTGCTATTTCCACGTACACCCATCAACATCCTATTTGCTAAATTAATTTTTTTGTCTAAGATGCATCAAGGCTTATAACTACATCTTTGTTGCAGATATATTGACTTGTTGCACTGTTACCTAGCCAAAAAATCTATTTTTCTTTTCAAATTCAGAATCATGTTCAATTTCTAGTAAATTATATTTCCCAACATAAATACTGTTTCTCTTTATATAACTTTTGGAATATTTTATATTCTTGACTTTACCTTTAGGATATTTGATTCCATTATTTCTCTCTGTTGTGTGGATTTTAGCTCTCTAAAGTTTACATTCTATCTTAATATGTTCATTTCTGTTGCAGATCACATATCCCCCCTTTTTTTTCTTATTTAGGGAATTCCCTTCCGTTGCATCATTCAAGACATGCCGGTATGCTTCTGAGTGAGTAATTACATTCTCAAAGCAAATTTCATCACAAAGTTTGATTTATTGAATTATATATTTATAGTTTTCTGATAACAAACGTAATAACAATTTCTTGATTAAATTATCAGAAAGGTTCACATCATTTTGCTTTAATGTGCCCTGAATAGAGAGATACTCTGATACATGTTCCATTAAACTTTCCCTTCTCTGATAATTTCAGTTTACTAGTTTTCTGAGCATTGAAGCATTGTTGTTCATTCCTGAGGTGCATATGTCTGCCTGACCTCTTTTCCTAAAGCACAATTTTGAGCCAACTTCATATTATTGCATTTTAAGCAACTTATCTTTTTCTTGCAAGCTATCCTGGCTTGAGCTTCCACTGGGCATCTGTTGCCAAATCTTTGGAGATGTCCAGTTTTTTTCAAGCAGTGTCTCTATCTTCATGTCCCTGATCAGACCTGGGCATTTTATGGCACACAGACCATATCGGACCCTTTGGCTGCACCCAGGTCAGTTGATGTGAGGTCAATTGGAAATTAGAAATCAAATGTAAATAAGTGTACACCATACATTTATTTATTTATTTGTAAAATTTATTAGCCTTTCATCATTCCACATGGTAACTTTGGGCTCCTTACAATCTTAAAGATAAAACTGTATAAAACCTAATGATATGAATGCAATACTATATATATATAAAAATCAACCTAGCCAGGGAGGGAGTATGATGAAAAGGGAAGGGGGTGGGTGGGATCTGCTGTTAATCTATCAACCATCCCTAATGTGAAGCTATTCCATTGGAGCCTCAAGCCAATCGGCATACAATAGAACTGCATGGCTTTTATTTTGAAGGCAACTGGTTGTTTTTTTTTTTCAGTTTATGTATGTGCATGCATGTGTGTTTTGATAACTTCACAGTAATCAAAAAAATATAATTAACTGCTTTTATAAAGTGATAAAATTAATATTTAGAATAATTAAATTCAGCCTATGGGTTTGGCCCTGGACAACAATCCCAGGTACTCATGTGTCCCCTTGGGAAAATTAATTGCTCATCCCTGTTCTAGACGCTGCATTATTTACCATTTTCATGTGTGAGAGTTTTCTATTTCTGATGGACTTTTCAAAAACATGATGCTGTATGTATGACCAAGTGTCTGGAAATGGATTTGACTTGACTTGAATTCATTAGAGTGATTTGGGGTGCTCTGGGTGTCAGGTTTAATTCTGGGCTGAGCCCATAACCCTTGCGTTGCCAAATTATTACGGGCAATTTCCAGCGGAATCTGCACCACCCAGACAACAACTCCAATATCCAGATCAGAGCAAGCAGGTAGTTTGGTTAGCAAAAATATGACTTGATGTTCATTCATTAAATATTAATAACCATAAAAACCCAGTTAACTGGCAAAATTGAGACAGAAGGTGGGGAGAAACAGGGGGAGAAACAAAACACGAAGAACAGGCAAGAATTCACTTTCTGAAACTTTCCAGAGCCATTGGAAACAATACTGTAGGCTGTTTCAAAGGGAGGAGCCTTTAGGTTTTTTTTTTTTAGGTTTAACCATGTATGTATATGTTGTTGTTGTTGTTAGCTGCGAAGTCATGTCCGACCCATCGCGACCCTATGGACAACATTCCTCCAGGCCTTCCTGTCCTCTACCATCTTCTGGAGTCCATTTAGGCTCACGCCTACTGCTTCAGTGACTCCATCCAGCCACCTCATTCTCTGTCGTCCCCTTCTTCTATTGCCCTCAATCTTTCCCAGCATTAGGCTCTTCTCCAGGGAGTCCTTCCTTCTCATTAGGTGGCCAAAGTACTTGAGTTTTAGCTTCAGGATCTGGCCTTCTAAAGAGCAGTCAGGATTGATCTCCTCTAGGACTGACCGGTTTGATCGCCTTGCAGTCCAAGGGACTCGCAGGAGTCTTCTCCAGCACCATAGTTCAAAGGCCTCAATTCTTTGGCGCTCAGCCTTTCTTATGGTCCAACTTTCACTGCCATACATTGCAACTGGGAAGACCATAGCCTTGACTATACGCACTTTTGTTGACAGGGTGATGTCTCTGCTTTTTAGTGTGCTGTCTAGATTTGCCATGGCTTTCCTCCCCAGGAGCAAGCGTCTGTATGTATGTATATACTGTTAGCAAAATACTGTAGAAATGGAAGGTAGAACAGCAAGTCACCCTCCCCTTTTCTGCACCCTTAAGGAAAGTGTCTGATGGATGGAGATGCTCTCTTCAGCAGAAACAACAGCGTAGGGCAGGGTTGTTGAACCTTGGCAACTTTAAGACTTTGGACTTAAACTTTCAGCATTTCCCAGCCAGCCATGCTTGCTGGGGAATTCTGAGTGTTGAAGTCTTCAATTCTTGAAGTTGCCAAGGTTCAACATCCCAGGTCTAGGGGGATTATTGGCTACTTATTTTTTTCTATGCAATTTTAATGCAAAATTCACTTCATGAATTTTAACATTTTCACTGTCTGCAAAAAAAAGACAATTTTCCCTCGTTAGCCTTTTCCTGTCAAGCTTCATATGTGTTTTCTTCTAGTCACTGAATAGATTCAGTAACTCTTCTTTAAAATATTTTTTCAGAGTTTTTACTTGTTATTATTTTTGTTCAGAAATTTGTACATACAACTTGTTCCTCTTTCTGTGTTCCAATTATTACCTTTTTATATTTGGCATTCTCTTGCACTGTCTTTAAATGTCCTCTTTGTTTTTATAGCTGATGTTGCCCATATTTTTAAAAGCTAGCTTTTTTTTCTTGCTTATCTATCCAAAAGACTCCTAGGGAGAGTAAAACAAGTCCCTTAGACAGTAAGAATCCATTCATAGAAACCTTTCCAATTTCTTGCTCTAAATAATTTATAATTGATTATTCTTTAATGAGAGAGAGCCACACACACTCATGTCAGTTTCATTATTTAGAAGTCATAGTGTCTGAAATGTTAAGGTTGTGTCAGAAATATAATGGAAGATAAAAGACTTAATGTTTCTCCAGAAATTCATCACCAGTCCTAACATTTTAGTTTTTTAAAATTTGGCTGATCAGAGTTTGTGAAAGTTAAAGAAACAATTTTTTTTTTAAAAAAATAGTCTAACAGGCTTTGTCTCAATCCTGACAAGACTGAGTGGCTGTTCATACCGGCATCTCGGGCTGACCAGCCTTCTCCATCATTAACAATAGGGGATGAGGTATTACCCCCTGTTGATAGGGCTCGCAACTTGGGAGTCCTCCTGGATTCACGGCTCAGTTTGGAAGATCATATAGGAGCCGTGACCAGGGGGGCTTTTGCCCAGATTCGCCTGGTGCGCCAGTTGCGTCCCTATCTGGACTGAGATGCTCTACGTACAGTCACTCATGCGCTCGTGACCTCCCGGTTAGACTACTGCAATGCCCTCTACATGGGGCTGCCCTTAAGGACCACCTGAAGGCTTCAACTGGTGCAGAATTCAGCCGCGCGGGTTTTGATGGGAGCTTCTCAATACTCCCGTGTAACACCTCTTCTCTGTGAGCTGCATTGGCTTCCGGTTGCCCTCTGGGTGAGATTCAAGGTGCTGGTAATGACCTATAAAGCCCTAAATGGCTTGGGTCCGGACTATCTAAGGGAACACCTGCTGCCGGCATCATTTTCCCATCGTCCTGTGTGCCCCCACAGGGAGGGCCTTCTCAGGGTACCGCCGGTTAATGAATGCCGGCGGGTTATTCCCAGGGGAAGGGCGTTCTCTGTGGGTGCGCCTGCCCTATGGAACCAACTACCCACAGAACTTAGGACTGCCCCCGACCTTTGCTCATTTCGCCGGGACCTGAAAACTTGGCTCTTCGATCTGTTTGGTCCAGACTGTGGTGTTGTCAATTTAACTGGGTTTTAGATTTACTCTTGGGGCTTGAATTTAATTTAATTGTTTTATTTGTTTTTAATTTTTTGTATTCATGGTTTTAACTGCCCTGTAAACCGCCCTGAGTCCTACGGGAATAGGGCGGTATACAAATCCAATAAAATAAATAAATAAATAAATAACGTTATTTATTTAAGTCTTTATATGAATGGTTTATTACAAATTGTTTTTAAAATGTAACTCAATAAAATGCAACTAAAATAAATTGCACAGATGTGTGGAATAGTTGTAAGGCTATCAGGGACAAAAAGGAGATATCTTGCAAAATGAGATGCATGTTAATATGATATAGAAATGCATGCCCCTTTAAACTGGTTCTATGTGTATGCATGTTTTATTTAGAAATCAATCCCCAAGAATGGGACATAGGCAACAATGCTTTGATAAAGGCAGAATACTAGAAATAAGAAAGATTAGCTGTAGTTTATTTTTTGTTCCAGCACAGTGAGTGAGGAGTCTTTGTTTTTCACGTTCCTGGCTTGCAGTGGTAAAAATGAAATGTTTGGGGTATAATGGCCTGGAGTGAACAACATGTCTCCTCTGGAGTTACTACATGAGTTGGTGGAACTAGGCCTATCATAAAACTCTTTTAAGATGAGCCCCTTTAAATTGTCAGAGGGAAGTGCAAGTTTGTGTCAATAACTCCCTTGTGTTTCTTGCTTGCCAAAAGGGATGCTGCTCATGTGGGATATCTCTCAGTGACAGATCCTGGTGATTTTTTTTGCTATGACTAGTCTACAAGTGAGCTCATATCCTTCCATGATTAATTTCCTAACATTTTTGGCACTCAATTGCTTGCCAGAAGACTAGGCTATTGTCTATTCTTCCTCCCTCCCTTTGGTGGGTGCTCCATCACTGGAGGTTTTTAAGACAAGATTGGAAGCCATTTGTCTGAAATGGTATAGGATGTCAGTCCTGCCCCAATTTAGTCTCTTAAGCAAGAATGACCCCCAACTCCATTCGCTGCGAAAGATTTACGTTAATAAAGGCCAAATGGATTACAGTATAGCAAAACCAGAACTGAAGTTTATGTCTTTCTCAGAAAGTTTTTAAATTAATTCAGAAAAGAATAGGTGTCCTTCTTCTAAATCCAGTCAGCAGCATAGGTGCGTGACCCAAATAATTGGTTCTTTTGTGTTATACAATGTCTTCATCATCTGCCAGTTAGGCTGTCTTTTCCAGATCAGAACTGAAGTTCTGATTCTGAAATTCTGAATTACAAAACCAAGTTTTATAAACAAAGGTGCAAAACAACAAAAGTCATATGAGCTACTCAGTAAGTCCCAGCAATCACCATTTTCTAATGAGAAGATTAGAAAGGTACAAGTAAAAAAAAAATCTTGCAGAGAAGCATTTTTCTACATTATGAAGCCGAAGTGGGAGGATGTCCAGCAAATCACTGTGTATTCCTGGCAAGTGATGCTTCATTAGCACTTCTGAATTGTTTTAACTCCCACTTGATATCCTGGATATAAATGTTTAGGATCATGTAGGGACTAAGGGAAACAATTAGTCAAGGCACAAATTACTGCTAGGGTGCCTGCAACCATTCACATTCAAAGAAGAGAAGCAGCTATCTGCCATTTGTGACTTGGAAGGTCTCAGCGTGGTGTCCAATAAAGATAAACAAAGTCTAATTTTATGACTTTTCATCTACCTCCTCCAATTAGATCTGTTTAATCCAATTTCACAGAAGTTCATGTTCTCTCACATTTTAAATGATTACCATTAGAGACTTGGGACAGTGAAAAGCAAGAAAATACCCATTATAAACTACAGCTCATTGTAATTTAATGCAGAACATAAATGGATGCATTTTAAAATATATTTATGATATCTGACCTGAATTATCAAAGAATCTCCTGATTCACTTGAATAGAATAGAATAGAACAGAACAGAATACCTTTATTGTCATTGTGTAACTCACAATGAAATTAAGTGCTGTCTACAGTGCACACTACTCACAAGTAAAAACACATTTATATGTGTATTTATTGTGAAACAGGGAAGAAAGGCAAAAGGAATTGATAGTTAAGCTAAGTGTTGCCATCACTTTGGCAATGGAGGGGAAAAAGTTTAAATTACTGCATTCAGTCCTCAGGTTAATTAGAACTAAACTACGTTGTCATTTACAGCTGCATAGATGTAGCAGCATATTATGGCCTTACAATCTGAGTCAAAACAGAAATCCCTGGAGATGTTCCCTCTGATGCAGAGAAACTGATGTGTTGCAACTCAGTGCCTTCCAGATGTAATGGATTAAGCCTCTCATCTTCTCAAGACAGCAAGGGTAATGACCAAACTATTTGGGGGAGATTGGAGACACCAAGTGGCTCAAATTGCTGGGCATAATGAAAATGGCATATACTGTATATAGAACTATTTCCACTGCTGCAAGTCTAGCTTCTATTTTGTTACAATGAGGTGCCAGCTGCTGCATAAGTCACAACTCATAAAACTGAACTGGCTTATTTATTTTATTAAGTTACAATGAGTAGATGATCTGAGCCAACAAGAGAATCCTGGATAACACATACCAAGTACATTCAAATTAGAAACAGGCATCTAAAGTTCAACAGCATTTTCTCCCCTCTGAAACCTCAACACATGAAAATGATAGAAAAACCACAAGCCTTTCAGGGCAACAAAAGAGCACCAGTATGGAAGACAAAATGTCGTTAACTATGGTGGACTGGTGAAATATTGGTGTTGTGCATTGAACTAACATGAAGTTTGATAACAAGGATTTCAGCATCTGTAAGTGATAAAGGTTTAAGGATATTATTGGGAAAGGTTTGGGGCTTAGAAACAACCAACATATGACAATGTAGGCTAAGTGTTGAATAGATTCCTTGTTCTTCAAAAGGTGCTTTTTTCCAAAGGCATCTGAACTTTCTTGTTGTTTTTTTTCTTTCATTGAAAACATTCCACTTTTCATCCAAGAAGCTTCTTCAGTTCTTTTTGGATGGGAACTAAAATATTTTCAAAGAAAAAAAACCCCATGAAAGTCCAGTTGCCTTTTGGAAAAAGCACCTTTGGGCCAATCATGATCTGGATGATTGAGAATCTCCATAGGCATTCTTTATTTTTGTGATGATCTGTTTCATTATATATAGTATGGCAGATAGAAGAAGATACAGCCAGATTATTATTATTATTTTATGATATTAATGCATCAAACTCAATCATAAAAGAGTTAACAGAGGATTTAGGATGCTAAAGTAATAACTAGATTTTGCATATCCACAAGGCAAGCAGATCTTGGATGAGAGTGGCCACGTCACATTGGAATTTAATCTAATGCAAACACAAGCAATAGAACATAATCTGGCCAGTGTCTTAAACTTTAAAAGAGCTGATTTTAACAAACTCAGAGAGCCTAAAAATTTTATGGATGAAAATCCTAAAGGGGAAAATAAGAAGCATGGGAGACTCTGGAAAATATGATCATAAAAGCCCAGTCCAGCACAATACCACTGAAAAAGAAAAACAAGAAATCCAAGAAGAAACTAGCATTGGTTGCATAAAGATCTCTCTGACAAACTGAAAGACATTCTTTTTGTCTTTCAGTTTGTCAGAGAGATCTTTATCCAACCATAAGTACAAAAAATAATTAAGACAGTGTAGATAGCCAGAATCTGCAAAGATGGTCAAGAAAGCAAAGGCTCAGAATGAACAAAGAGCTTCAACCAAAGTCAAAGATAATAAAAAAGGTTCTTTCAACATATAAATAACAAGAAAAAAGTCAATGAAACAGTCGGTCCACTAAAGAGAGAAGATGGCAAGGAAGTAACAGGCAGCAGAGGGAAAGCAGAACTGTTTAACTCATTCTTTCCATCAGTCTTCAAGCAAAAAGAAACTATAGCCCAACCTACCAAAAAAACTAACTGTAAAAGACAGACTAGAAATAAAAATTAAAAGAAGCAAGAAAATGGTTAGAGAACACCTATCTGATCCTGATGAATATAAATCACATGGATTTGATAGATTACACTCCAAAGTTCTGAAGGAGCTGGCAGATGTTATCTCAGAACCATTGTATCATATCTTTCAAAAATCCTGGAACACCAGGGAACTACCTGAGGAATGGGAAAGATGGTTCCCATCTTCAAAAAAAAAACAAACAAAAACAAAAACAAAAAACCCAGACCCAGGAAACCCAAGACCAATCAGTCTAACACCTGGGAAGATACTGGAAAAGATAATCAAAAAACAGATCTTCAAACATCTAGAAACAAATAAAGTTACAACTAAAAACCAGCATGCCAAACCAATCTTATTTCATTCTTTGACAAAGTGACTAAATTAGTAGACCAGCAAAATGCTGTGGACATAGTATACTTAGACTTCAGCAAAGCATTCAACAAAGTAGACTACAACTTACATCTTGGTAAGCTAGAAAAAATGTGAGATAGACAGCATCACCACCAAATGGATTTGTAACTGGCTGACAAACTGTACTCAATGAGTAGTCTTTAATGGTACTACATCTACATGGAGGGAAGTAAGTGGGGTACCACACTTATACATTATATCAAAGGTATAAGTACAGATTAGGTGAGACATGGCTTATACTGTACTTAGACCTTTGATTTTTCCTGCCTAAATGTACAACTTTGCTTTTCTCCACATTAAATTTCATTTTGCTGGATAGGGTCCATTGTTCAAGTTTGTCAAGTTCTGTTTGGATCCTGAACTTTTTTTTAATCCCATTTATATCCCGCCCTTCTCCGAAGACTCAGGGCAGCTTACAATCTAAAGCACAAATCAATGTGCTTAGCAATAGCCTTTATTCTATGTATATGCCTTCTTCTTCTTCTTCTTCTTCTTCTTCTTCTTCTTCTTCTTCTTCTTCTTCTTCTTCTTCTTCTTCATAATAATAATAATAATAATAATAATAATAATAATAATAATAATAATAATAATAATAATAATAATAATAATAATAATAATAATAATAATAATAATAATTTAATTTCTATACCACCCTTCTCCCGAAGGACTCAGGGCGGTGTACAGGGCAAATACAATAAAAATACAATGTACAAAAGTTAAAAAAGAATTAAATAATACAGCCCAATTCCAATAAAAATTAATACAATTAATATTAAAATACCCCAAACCCATCAGACCAGGCCGGCTTGTTCAAATAAGTATGTTTTTAGGTCATGTCGGAAGGAGCGAAGGTCGGGAGCCATCCGGAGCTCAACCAGTAAACGGTTCCAAAGGTCTGGCGCGCCCACAGAGAACGCCCTCCCCCTGGGGGTCGCCAGTCGACACTCTTTGACCGACGGCACCCTAAGGAGGCCCTCTCTGTGGGAGCACACTGGACAAAGGGAAGTTGATGCCGGCAGCAGGTGCTCCCGTAGGTAATCCGGACCCATGCCATTTAGGGCTTTATAGGTCATTACCAGCACCTTGAATCTTACCCAGAGGGCAAACGGAAGCCAATGCAGCTCGTGGAGTAGAGGTGTTACATGGGAGTATTGGGAAACCCCCACCACCACTCACGCGGCTGCATTATGCACCAGCTGAAGCCTCTGAGTAGTACTCAAGGGCAGCCCCATGTAGAGAGCATTGCAGTAGTCCAAACGAGAGGTCACGAGCGCATGAGGTACTGTACGCAAGGCATCTCGGTCCAGATAGGGCCGCAACTGGCGCACTAGGCGAACCTGGGCGAAGGCCCCTCTAGTCACAGCTCCTATATGATCTTCCAAAGAGAGCTGTGAGTCTAGGAGGACACCCAAGTTGCGAGCCCTATCAACGGGGGGTAATATCTCACCCCCCATGGTTAGAGATGGAATAATCTGAATTTCCCGAGATGCTGGCACACACAGCCACTCAGTCTTGTTGGGTTTGAGCCGAAGCCTGTTCCTCCCCATCCAGACCCAAACCGCCTCCAGGCAACGGGACATCACATCGAGGGCATCACTGGGGTGGTTTGGGGTAGAAATAAAAAGCTGGGTATCATCAGCATATTGATGGTACCCAACCCCAAAACCACGAATGATCTCACTCAGCGCCTTCATATAGATGTTGAACAGGAGAGGCGAGAGGACCGACCCCTGAGGAACTCCACAAATGAGAGGCCTCGAGGCCGACCTCTGCCCCCCTGCTATTAGGGCTTTCGCCCCTCCCCCAAGCAGCATTATTACAAAGTCAGCTTATTGCCCCCAACAATCTGGGTCCTCATTTTACCTACCTTGGAAGGATGGAAGGCTGAGTCAACCTTGAGCCTGGTGGGACTCGAACCTGCACTAATTGCAGGCAGCTGGTGTTACTTAAGGAGGCATTAGCCCACTGCACCACCAAGGCTCAATTAACTTGTCTTCTGGAGCATTGCTATCCCTGCCAGTTTAGTGTCATCTGCAAATTTGATGAGTTCCCTTTCTATTCCCTCATCTAAGTCATTTATGAAAATATTGAAGAGTACTGGGCCTAACATGGAGCCTTGTGGTACCCCCCTGCTTACTTCTCTCCATGTGGATGTAGTGCCATTGAGGACTACTTGTTGAGTACAGTTTGCTAGCCAGCTACAGATCCATTTAGTGGTGATGTTGTCTATTCCACCTTTTTCTAGCTTACCAAGGAGTAGGTTGTGATCTACTTTATCAAATCCCTTACTGAAATCTAAGTATACTATGTCCACAGCAATTTGCTGGTTTACTAATTTAGTCACTTTATCAAAGAATGAAATAAGATTGGTTTGGCATGATCTGTTTTTGACAAACCCGGATGGCTACTAGTTATAACTTTGGTTTGCTTTTAGTTGTTTGCAGATCTGTTTTTTGATTATCTTTTCCAGGATCTTCACAGCTATTCATGTTACACTGATTTATTTATTTTTATTTATTTTTATTTTTATTATTTTATTTTTATTACATTTATATCCCGCCCTTCTCCTAAGACTCAGGGCGGCTTACAAGCTTAGCAGTAATGTGGAGAAAAGCAATTTAATGTGGAGAAAAGCAAGATTTTACACTTAGACAGGAAAAATCAAGTACAAGTACAGATTAGGTGAAACCCGGCTCAAAAACAGTAACTATGAGAGGGACTTTGGAGTCCTAGTGGATAATCACTTAAATATGAGCCAGCAGTGGGCAGCAGCAGCTAAAAAGCTAATATAATCCTTGGTTGTATAAACAGAGATATAGAATAAAAATTATGTGAAATATTAGTACTGCTTTATAAAGCCTTAGTAATGAAACGCCTGGAATACTGCATCCAGTTTTGGTCACCACATTACAAAAATGTTGTAGAGACTTTGGAAAAAGTGCAAAGAAAAACAACTAAGACGATCAAAGGCCTGGAGTCTAAAACATATGAAGACCAGTTACAGGATTTTGGTTTGGCTAGTCTAGAGAAATGAAGGTATAGGGGAGACATGATAGCGATATTCCAGTATTTGAGAGGTTGCCACAAAGAGGAGGGTGTCAACTTATTTTCCAAAGCACCAGAGGTCAGGAGAAGAAAAAATGGATTGAAACTAATCAAGGAGAGAAGTAACCTGGAATTAAGGAGAAACTTTCTAACAGCATGGACAATTAACCAGTGGAAGAGTTTGCCATCAGAAGTTGTGGGTGCTTCATCACTGGAGGTTTTTAAGAAAGACTGGATAGCCACCTGTCTTAAATGGTATAGGTTCTCTTGCTTGAGGGAGGGTTGGACTGGAAGACCTCCAAGGTCCTTTTCATCTCTATTCTGATTGCTTGATCTCTAATATTTCATCTTATCTATTTGCTTCATTAACACATTTTGTCTTAGGTGTTCCCCTATTAATCTGCTGTCCATACAAATGATCATTGGCATAATTGCATTCAATATGGGTAATTTATTGTTTTTGTTTAAATGTCATGGGGCCACAGTAAAAATGTATGGTTGATGCTTTTTCACATGGTCCTTTGAGAAGACCAGGCGAACAATTCATTAGTTGGGCCAACAGGTTGCTGGAACCCTGACTAACTAGAGCAACAATGAGTCTACATAGGAGAGCTTCACAAAAAGATGTGATCACACCTCCTAATGTGACTCCATGGCTCTGTTACTTACAGCTAAATTACATTATTATGACTTTATTGTTGAATCCCAATTCTCCTAATTATAACCTAGAGATCTATTATTTGATTTTGTAACACCAAGTGCTTCTTTTCTAAATCATGTAATCTCTTGTAGCTTATTAATGTCAGGTTTGCATACACACAGGGACTTGGTTGTTTGCCAGGCAGAATCAAATTTTCAAATTTTCACTGTGTTAGTTGCAGAGATTTGCTTGTTACAATCTAATTATATTGGCACTGAAAGCAGAATTATATTATAAAACACTTTAACTCTTTCACTGGAAACATTTGCATATGTTAAGTGTCCTCTTTGCCATTGGTTTATTAGCCTTTTCATTTGAAACTCTACGTAAAAGATAATTATTTGTATAATGTTAACTCTTTCTATGCATTGGAATATGATTTTCATTTCATTAAAATGTTCGCTGGGCACTTGAAAGATTAAGAATGTGTTTGAGATACGGATGGTGACAGACTAAAATTCAGACTGCAAACTAGGATGTGCATTAGTTACTTCACTGTGCTTGTAAGATTATAACCACATGCCTTATGCAAAAGGCCCTCACTACAGTTCTTCAGTCTAGAGCAGACATGTCAAACTCGTGATGTCATGTGATGTTGCACAATGTATCGGGACGGTTTTGCCATTGCTGGCAATGGGGTGGGCACGGCTTCTGGATGACACATCTGGCCCGTGGGCTGGCAGTTTGATTCCCCTGGTCTAGAGCAATTTAAAAAGGTAAAGAGTCCCTCAAGTAAAGCAAAACTCCTGATAACCACATGGTCACAAATATGTAGTTTTCTTGGCACACTATGAAGGCTGTATGTCACTGCCTGGGAGAATTTTCAATTGAGCCATAACTCTGGGATTGCCTGTTGATCTGTCATCCAAGCATTATAAAGTCCAATTGCACTTTAGACTGGCTGAATGCTGGCACTTGGCTGATACAATATGAATACTAGAGTAACAGAATAACAAATTTGGAAGGTACCTTGGAGGTCTTCTAGGTCTTTCCTGCTCAAACAGGAAACCCTAAACCATTTCAGACAAATGGTTGCCCAATTTGCCCCAAAGGTGTTTTTTCAACTATGACCTGGATGACTGAGAATCTCTGTAGACATTTGTCCAATCTCTTCTTAAAAACCTCCAGTGAGAAGTGAAAGCGATCAGTTGTTAATATCAAGTACAAGTTAAACTGCTTCCCCAGAGATGACAGGGTACAGTTTTATATCGCCAATAGAGTTAATAACCCTAAGCAATTTTTCCAGACATTCTGATCAATTTTACTTTCATTTTTTACTTTCATATATTAATGACCTTGTTATTCTAAGTGTGATAAATTTTGCTACATCATGTTGTGCTTTACAGTATTAATTTTTAACACGGATTTGTATATTTTTATATCTATCATTTTTATATGGGTGGCTGTTGTGCACACACACAGCCTCCTGACTAGATTTTGGTGAAACGGGGGCTATGTAAATTTGAGAAATAAATAAAATATGCAAACATGCAGCCAATTGACTAACATGGGCAGATAGTTTTAGAATGTTTATATGAAACCAGTTTTATATGATTGTGTTTTATGCTGTGCTGATCTTTGACAACAAGAAAGGCTTGTTCTTCAGGTGCAGCCTAGCCAATAACTTGACTGTATGGGCTGAAGCTCATGAGATGGAAATCTCTGATTCTCACAGTGGAGAAGCCCATTTGATTAACATGGGACTATGTTCAGATCCTTCAAGCAGCTACCTGGTCACTGATGTGAAAAGGCAAGAAAGACTCCCAGGATTTAAACCTGAGGACTAAATGTATAAATGACAGGACTCTAGGATGCAGTTAGAAAGAACTTCATACCTATAGCTAACAGGAGGCTACTTAACTTTCTTGTTTTTATTGGAGAATGCAGAATGGAGATGGAATTCGATTGCTGTACCTGGCATGAAGCTTTGATGTTTACTATGCAGCAGCTTTCACAACTTGAGAGTTTCTAAGTATGTTCACTTATAATTCAAACCACTTCTAAATCATATGGAGCTTCACAGTGCTCCATATAGAAAATGATCAAAATCTCACTACAAAGATCATCATTTTCTTATATTTAATCCATATTTTCCCAGGAATGTATTAGGAAGTTCTTATAGACTCTAGTGTCTCTCTTCCTGGGTAAAGAACACTACCTAAAGATACAGTATTGCTATCAATTTCTGTGCTAATAAGTATTAAATTTGGCCTCCAAAACTAAACTATAATATATTTCAGGTAGTCCTTGTCTTACGATCATAATGGAGTCCGATATTTCAGTTGTTAAGTGAATTTTGCCCCGTTTTACAATCTTGTCATAGTTGTTAAGCGAATCACTGCACTGCAGACATACCAGTGTCAAGCAAATTTGGCTTCCCTCATTAACTTTGCTTGTCGGAAGCTGACTGGGAAGGTTACAGTAGTGATCACATGAGCCCAGGATAGTGCAACTGTCATAAATTCAAGTCAGTTGCCAAACACCTGAATTTTGATCACATGACAATGGGGATGCTGCAACAGTTGTTAGTGTGAAAAACAGTCATAAGTCACTTTTTTCAACTTTGAATTAAACAAATGGTTATAAGGAAATGATTACCTGTATGCTTATTCTCCAAAACCATTAGACTATCCTACATTGTTCCTTCCCATTCTGCATTCTCATAACAGTGCAGTGACATACAATGTTGTGTTTGTGTGACTGATCCAAGGTCAGCCAATAAGCTTATGACCTGGGGCACTTGAACTTTTCCTTTGCACTCACAAAAATTAGCTTGTCAACTTTGAAAATGAGCATGGCTGTGGCTATTTTCCCTATTCATTTTTGGTTGACACAATGAAGGAGGGAGGGGGGATTGTCAGGTGCTTCGCTAGTCAAAACATCTTTTGTCCCATGGGAGCCAATGTCATCGGCTGCTCCCGAGACTGCTGGCTGGGCATTTCCTTCAAAGCCCGCCAAGATGATGTATTTGGGAATGTAGTTGCTTGCATAGCTTTAGAGGTCGGACTTCTTAACTTTGTATTGCGGAATTGTTATGTATGTCTTCAGACTCGGTTTCGCTTTTGACGTGCCGATATTTTGTAACTAATAAACATGTTCTTTGAGGAATTTCCAAGCCTTAGAGTTCTGCTTTATTTGTCTCTGTCTGTTGGAACCATGACATTGCTCATTATCGGCTTTAATTTTTTTCTGCAATACCCATTTTTAACGCAGTAGATGAAGACTCAAAGGAGATCTAGATCTATTTAAGCAAAAACCCTTAGCATATTCAGAACCTTTAGCAGTGGCATTTTTAAAGCTGGATTTACTAGCTGATTTTAAGGCATTTCATTTTTCCTATTATTACTCTGCGGCACTTAAAAACTGTGCTGTTTCAGCTGAATTTAAAGTTATTCGTGTTCCAGTTATATGTTCTTTTTTTCCCTGGGAAAATATTGAATATAAAATCAATGGCTAATAAAAGGAAATCCGAACCCAAAGGAGTTTCCTACAGAAAACCAATTTTCAGTGGCAATGTGACCCATTAATGAGATGTGCTCGGTGCCACCATTGTGCTGAGTACCTCTTAATGAAATACAGCAGGTTAATGGTTGTGGTACAGTGGACTTAAATATGAAACACAGCAGGTGCACACCTTAATGAGGTGTTAATAGTGCGACAGGTGCAACACTGAGGATAGTAATGGGTTCCTCTGAACCTAGAAGCACAGTATAAATAATTATTCAGTCACGCTCCAACTATTTGCCTGGTAATATTTGTTCCTCACAAAATGAATTGGAAAACAATTTTAAATTAATTGCCCTTGTAACATTCCTTTTAGAAGGTATTTCAGGACATTTCTAGATTGCCTTATTCATCAAGAATGCAAAACCCAGTTCTGTTTAACTTGAATACCCTTCCACCCTCAAAGCTACAGCATCTTCCATCCATGCCAACTTCCAGCAATGGCCATGGCTGCTAAAAGTCCCAGCAATTTGAACTCTACAAATCTGGACAATACTGATAGCGCTGAATTACGGTAACCCAATCGTTAGCATGAATACTCTCCATTTGTATGAAAAGGACCTGGGTCTGAGAAATGTCTGGAATGCTAAGTTCACTGTCTAATGAACAGATGCAAAAGATTGGTTTGATGAACATATGCAACATTTTCCTCTATCTGAAGAGGTCGGCCTGCTTGCTATTTCATAGGAACATCATTCCCCTTCATGGATTACTGCCTTGTCGTGGTGAAGGGGCTTGCATAATTCAATGAAGCTATGAGCTATGCTGTGCAGGGCCACCCAAGATGGAAACGTCATAGCAGAGAGTTCTGACAAAACGTGATCCACTGGAGAAGGAAATGGCAACCCACTCCAGTATCTTTGCCATGAAAACCCTATGGACAGTACCAAAAGGCAAAACGATATGACGCTGGAAGATGAGCCCCTCAGGTCGGAAGGCGTCCAATATGCTACTGGGGAAGAGCAGAGGGCCAGTACTAGTAGCGCCAGAAAGAATGAAGCGACTGGGCCAAAGCCGAAAGGACGCTCAGCTGTGGATGTGTCTGGTGGTGAAAGGAAAGTCCGATGCTGTAAAGATTTTTTCTCCATAGGAACCTGGAATGTAAGATCCATGAATCAAGGCAAGCTGGACGTGGTCAAACAAGAGATGACAAGACTGAACATTGACATCTTAGGTATCAGTGAACTAAAATGGACAGGAATGGGTGAATTTAATTCAGATGACCATCAAGTATACTACTGCAGGCAAGAATCCCTCAGAAGAAATGGAGTAGCCTTCACAGTCAATAAAAGAGTAGGAAAAGCAATACTGGGATACAATCCTCAAAATGACAGAATGATCTCAGTTCGAATCCAAGGCAAACCATTCAATATCACAGTAGTACAAGTCTATGCCCCAACCATCAGTGCTGAAGAGGATGAAATTGACCGGTTCTATGAAGCCCTACAGCACCTTATAGAACTAACACCAAAAAATGATGTCCTTATCATCATGGGGGATTGGAATGCTAAAGTAGGAAGCCAAAAGATAACCGGAATAACAGGCAAGTTTGGCCTTGGAGTACAAAATGAAGCAGGGCACAGGCTGATAGAATTTTGTCAAGAGAATACGATGGTCATAGCAAGCACTCTTTTCCAACAACCCAAGAGACGGCTCTACACATGGACATCACCAGACGGTCAACACAGAAATCAGATTGACTATGTGCTCTGCAGCCAAAGATGGAGAAGCTCTATACAGTCAGTAAAAACAAGACCAGGAGCTGACTGTGGCTCAGACCATGAGCTTCTTGTTGCAAAGTTTAGGCTTAAACTGAAGAAAGTAGGGAAAAGCGCTAGGTCACTCAGGTATGAATCAAATCATATCCCTGTTGAATATACAGTAGAGGTGACAAATAGATTTAAGGAATTAGATTTGATAGACAGAGTGCCTGAAGAACTATGGACAGAGGTTCACAACATTGTACAAGAGGTAGCAACTAAAACCATCCCAAAGAAAAAGAAATGCAAGAAAGCAAAATGGCTGTCTGAGGAAGCTTTGCAGATAGCTGAGGAAAGGAGGGAAGCAAAAGGCAAGGGAGAAAAAGAAAGATACGCCCAATTGAATGCAGAATTCCAGAGAATAGCTAGAAGAGATAAGAATGCCTTCTTAAATGAACAGTGCAAAGAAATAGAAGAAAACAATAGAATAGGGAGGACCAGAGATCTTTTCAAGAAAATTGGAGAGATGAAAGGAACGTTTCATGCAAAAATGGGCATGATAAAGGACCAAAATGGCAGGGACCTAACAGAGGCAGAAGAGATTAAGAAGAGGTGGCAAAATTACACAGATGAACTATACAAGAATGAGCTTAATGTCCCTGATAATCACAATGAGGTGGTCACTGACCTCGAGCCAGACATCCTAGAATGTGAAGTGAAGTGGGCCTTAGAAAAGCTGAGCAACAACAAAGCTAGTGGAGGTGACAGTATTCCAGCTGAGCTATTCAAAATCTTAAAAGACAATGCAGTAAAAGTGCTACACTCAATTTGCCAGCAAATTTGGAAAACTCAACAGTGGCCACAGGATTGGAAAAGATCAGTTTACATTCCAATTCCAAAGAAAGGCAGTGCCAAAGAATGTTCAAACTATCGCACCATTGCACTCATTTCTCATGCTAGTAAAGTCATGCTTAAAATCCTACAAGCTAGACTAGTATGTGGATTGAGAACTACCAGAAGTACAGGCAGGATTTCGAAGAGGCAGAGGAACTAGAGATCAAATTGCCAACATACGCTGGATCATGGAGAAAGCTAGGAAGTTCCAGAAAAACATCTACTTCTGCTTCATTGACTATGCTAAAGTCTTTGATTGTGTGGGTCATAACAAACTGTGGCAATCTTTAAAGAGATGGGAGTACCAGACCATCTTATTTGTCTCTTGAGAAACCTATATGTGGGCCAAGAAGCAACAGTGAGAACTGGACACGGAACCACTGATTGGTTCAAAATTGGGAAAGGAGTCCAGCAAGGCTGTATACTGTCACCCTGCCTATTTAACTTATATGCAGAGCACATCATGAGAAAGGCAGGGCTAGATGAATCAAAAGTTGGAATTAAGATTGCCGGAAGAAATATCAACAACCTAAGATATGCAGATGATACCACTCTAATGGCAGAAAGTGAAGAAGAACTAAAGAGCCTCTTGTTGCGGGTGAAGAAGGAGAGTGCAAAACTTGGGTTGAAACTTAACATTAAGAAAACCAAGATCATGGCATCCGGCCCTCTCAATTCCTGGCAAATAGATGGGGAAGAAATGGAGGTAGTGACAGATTTTATTTTCCTGAGCTCCAAGATCACTGCAGATGGGGACTGTAGCCAAGAAATTAAAAGACACTTGCTCCTGGGGAGGAAAGCCATGGCAAATCTAGACAGCACACTAAAAAGCAGAGACATCACCCTGTCAACAAAAGTGCGTATAGTCAAGGCTATGGTCTTCCCAGTTGCAATGTATGGCAGTGAAAGCTAGACCATAAGAAAGGCTGAGCGCCAAAGAATTGAAGCGTTTGAACTATGGTGCTGGAGAAGACTCCTGCGAGTTCCTTAGACTGCAAGGCAATCAAACCGGTCAGTCCTAGAGGAGATCAACCCTGACTGCTCTTTAGAAGGCCAGATCCTGAAGCTAAAACTCAAATACTTTGGCCACCTAATGAGAAGGAAGGACTCACTGGAGAAGAGCCTAATGCTGGGAAAGATTGAGGGCAAGAGAAGAAGGGGACGACAGAGAATGAGGTGGCCGGATGGAGTCACTGAAGCAGGAGGCGTGAGCTTAAATGGACTCCAGAAGATGGTAGAGGACAGGAAGGCCTGGAGGAATGTTGTCCATAGGGTCGCGATGGGTCAGACACGACTTCGCAGCTAATAACAAGAAAGCAAGATCATTAAGAGGAAACAAAATCAGTCTCCATCTTAGGACATTTCAGAGGATCTGTATGAACAACAATTTATTTGCTAAATTTCCTGTAACCTAATCCTTGTTAATAAAGATTTTGTGAGATTTTGCTTTTAGTTTGAAGCAACTGTGAAAAGAATAACAAAATAACAAAGTTGGAAGGGACCTTGGAGGTCTTCTAGTCCAACCCCCTGCTCAGGCAGGAAACCCTTATTTCATTTCAGACATCTTCTTAAACAGTTCCAGTGTTGGAGTACTCACAACTTCTGGAGGCAAGTCATTCCATTGATTAATTGTTGTAACTGTCAAGAAATTTCTGCTTAGTTTCAGGTTGCTTCTCTCCTTGATTAGTTTCCAGCAAAGCACTAGCAATGAGGCACCATAACAATCATCCTTGGGCAAGTAAAAAGGCAATGCCCCAGAGCAATTCTAACTTCTAAACTCTGCAATCCCGTTTCCAAATGGTTCAAGTCTGCCAAAACCAATGGGGTCAAAATGCTGTCTACACCTGACTGAGATAATATAGTCAGTAAGGAAACTTGTACATTAAAATCTGGCTCAGTTTGCAAGCATATAGGTTTAAATAGTTTGAAAGAAAGGCATGATTACAACCTTACACTACAAAACATTTTGATATTTAAAACATATCTCTAATTAGAACTCTACTATGTATAAAAAGAGGGATTTTTCTTTTAAGTTTCAAATACTTTCTGAATGGATGAAAAAAAATGTTTACTCAGTCTTGTCTTAAAATGAAAGCTTATCTTGCGAGCAAAGCTGACAGGCACTTTGGATAACTTATCATGACATATCATGCTGTAAAAGTGACACAGAGCTTCATTAACATGACATAGTGCTTCCATAACAACTCCCGATTGTAAAGCATCTTTCTCACTCCCCAAAGAAGACTATTTACTCCAAATGCAGATTGTTGAGATCAGTAGCTAATTTGGTATTTGCCCATGTTTAAGACACTTCTGAACACTTACACGCTATATACAATCATAACATTATGTTCAGACTATAAGGCAAGCTAGAACTGACAGCACAATAAAATATAAAAGAAGAAGTTAACATTCCATTAAGAATACTGGTCAGGAAAGAAAACAATGTGAGGCAAGCTAAGATAAAGATGTCTTCTTGACAACAGTAGAACAACATATTGTATCTGTATCTGTTGATTTTTTTAAAAATCCCATTTATATCCCGACCTTCTCCGAAGACTCAGGGCGGCTTACAATCTAAGAAGCACAAATCAATGTGCTTAGCAATAGCCTTCATTCTATGTATATGCCTGCTTATTAGGGCTTCCCCCCCCCCAGCGGCATTTTTACAAAGTCAGCTTATTGCCCCCAACAATCTGGGTCCTCAGATTTGTGTTCCTCTTTGCAACAGATAAATCAAGTTAACACCAAGGTGAAATTTAGGTTTTTAGTAATCTAGTACTATTCTTATTCTGTCCACTGCCAGGAGTTTGATCCTGACTGGTTCAAGGTTGACTCGGCATTTTATCCTTCCAAGATCGATAATGAGGACAGATTGTTGGGGGCAATATACTGACTCTGTAAACTGCTCAGAGTGCTGTATGAAGTGGTATATAAGTCTAAGTGCTATTGCTATTGTTATTTCATATTGTTAATGTTATGTATGGGGTGTGAACAGCAGCTCTGCAGGTACCACCAGGTGGCACTGTGCTGTGGCCGGATTGGCTGAAAGGGTTTTGGCGGGAGATTCAGATGGATGGATTGGCCAGAGTGGCACCTGGCTAGGTATATAAGGGGTCCAGGTAACCCCCTTTGTTCAGTACATGCCTACCACCAATAAAGAGCTGACATGCGGTACTCATCTGCCTCTTCATTGCCGTGCGGTCCACAACCCACTACACAATAGTGGCGACGAAGGTGGGATTGCTGTTTCGTGCAGAGCTGAATCACTAGCTGAAGTCACTAGCTGAAATCACTGGATCGGAGGAAAAGAATTCTTTTTCTCGATCCTTGCCGAAGCAGCATCCTTGGACCAGTCAGACCATGGCAAAAATAATGCAGATCCACAAGTTCGATATTCACCGGCCCGAGCGATGGGAATTGCACTTGGGCCAGGTTGAAGGCTACCACCTGGACAACCAGATCATGGAGGATCGCATGAAGGCGGCGGTGCTACTGTACATCAGTGGGTCTGCCATCTATGATGTGGCTGTGGGTTTGTTCGCACCCATGCCTATCGCATCTGTTTCCTACCGCGACCTCCTAAGCAAGCTGAATGGGCATTTTATGCCTAAGAGGTCGGAGATGTCTTGGAGATTCCAGTTTGTCCAGCGGATCCAGAGGCTGGGTGAGTAAACAACTGACTTCATTGTGGACGTGTGACAAACCGCTCGTCTCTGCAAGTTCCCTGATCTAGAGGACCGCCTGCGAGATCGTATCACCTTCGGCCTGAGTGATAAGTGGCTGCGGCAGAAACTGCTCGCGAAGCTGAAAATGAGCCTGCAAAAGGTCCTGAATGAGGTCCAAGCACATGAGGCAGCCAGCGGTGGCGGTCAAACAACCCACCGACCCTGCAGCAGATCGAGGGGATCAGTGCACCAGGAGAGTGCTGCATACAGTGGAACAGACGACGATGAGGTGGCAGAGATTGATGCTGTAGACTGGAGGGCAGTGCAACAACAATCAACGCGACCGCAGGTAGACCAGGGGGCTCAGCAGAGACCGATGGTGGCGCAGAGAGCTGCCGGTGGGCCTGGTACTGACGCCATTCCGGGAGCTGGAGCGACCAGTCCCAAGTGTGCTGGCTGCAGGGGAAACCATGCAAGAGTGACCTGCAGATTTCGCTTGGCTAAGTGCCGAATCTTCAGGAAAACAGGCCACATCGCTGTGGTCTGCCGGAGCCATCAGAGGAACGAGGACGCGTCGTCAAAAGGTACTGGTACACCCCAAAATGCGACCTCCAATGTCATAGTCAACCTTAAGGCCGTTTCCCATTTGGGGGTCCATCGGTTACTCACCCCCAAAATTATGCTACCCTGTAAGATGGAGTTAGACTCTGGCGCTGCGGTCTCAATAATTTTGGAGGACACTTTTAAACTAGTGTGCGGCTGGAGCAACTGGTGGGCTACGTTAAGACCAACTAACCTAAGACTAACTGACCTCCAGCATGCTCCCGTAAAAATCAAGGGGGAGGCCATGCTGTCGGTGGGGTTCAGAAGGTTCCGTGGGGACTTGGATGTGTTGGTAGTTGATGGCTCCAGGACTAGCCTAGTGGGTCTGGACTGGTTCGGCCTGATGGGCATAGGCATCTCAGGGATCCATAGGGTCCAGGCCACAAGCCTCAAATCAGTCTGCAAAGCATTTGCAGACATATTCGGGGACAAGCTAGGCACATACACGGGGCCACCCATCAAGTTAAAGTTAAATCCCAACGTTATGCCCATTAGAATCAAACCCCACAGGGTTCCTTTCACCCTTAAAAGTAAAATAGAGAGGGAGTTGGACAGGCTAGTGGACCAGGGGGTGTTAGAGCCCATGGAAGGGGGTGAGTGGGAAACCCCTACAGTCACCCCACTAAAAACTAATGGGGAGGTGAGGATCTGCGCTGACTACAAATGTACTGTAAACTGGGCCTTCAATTCGCATGCTTACCCGGTCCTGACGGTCAGCCACATCCTTGCCTCTCTTCAGGGTGGCGCCATTTTTGCAAAGCTAGATTTGGCGCAAGTGTATCAGCAGCTCCGGGGTGCCCCAGAGACTGCTGACGTGCAGACCATAGTAACGCACAGAAGAGCTTTCAGAGTTAACCATTTGCAGTTCGGTATCTCTTCAGCACCAGGGATCTTTCAAGAAGTGATGGAGAAAACACTGAAGGGCATTCCAGGAGTATGCCCTTACTTTGATGATGTCCTCATCACTGGAAGCTCTGAGGAAGTATTAGCTGAGAGACTGCAGGCTGTTTTAAACAGATTTTGCTCTACAGGGCTCAAACTCAAGAAAGACAAGTGCAGCATAGGGGTAACATCTACTGAGTTCCTAGGTTTCAGAATAGATGCCAAGGGGGTGCATCCTGCTGAATCCAAGGTGAGGGCAATAAAAATGGCCCCCACTCCAAAGAACAAGGGGGAAGTACAAGCATTCCTGGGGCTCCTAAATTTTTACCACTCATTTCTTCTACACAAAGCTGCAATAGCTGAGCCTCTGCACAGGATCCTAGACAAGCAAGCTGTGTGGAATTGGAATAAGCAGCATGAAAAAAGTTTTAGACAACTGAAAGAACTACTGTCTAGTAACTCCACTGTCACCCACTTCATAGAGTCAAAACCTATATGCACCGCATGTGATGCTTCCCCATACAGAGTGGGTGCTGTACTGAGCCATCTTGAAGACAATAGAGACCAAGTGCCCATTGCCTATTACTCACGCACATTGTCTAGGGCAGAAAGGAACTACACTCAAATTGATAAGGAAGCTCTGGCCATAGTGGCCGGGGTCAAGAAATTCCATGACTACCTCTATGGCAGGGAATTCACCATATTCACAGATCATAAGCCTCTACTGGGTTTGTTCACAACAGACAAACAGACACCTCAAATTTTATCACCCAGAATGCTTAGGTGGTCCATCTTCCTATCTGCATACTCTTGCAAGTTAGTTCACAAGGCGGGTAAAGAGATGGGCCATGTGGATGGGTTAAGCAGGTTGCCCTTAGACAAGGCTGAACCCGATCCAGCACCAGCAGCCCAGATACTGTCCATTCAAGATCTACCAGAGTGCTCCCTGAAGGCAAAAGACATAGCCACTGAAACAGCAGCAGACAGAGTCCTAAGCAGAGTTCAGTCTTGGGTAGTCACGGGGTGGCAAGAAAGGTCTCCAGGAACTGAATTCCAACCTTACTTCAACAGGAGGCATGAGTTGTCTGCACACAAGGGCTGCGTCTTATGGGGAAGTAGGGTCATCATTCCCCAAACACTGAGAAACACGGTCATGAAGTCATTACATGAAGGACATCCAGGAATAGTCAGAATGAAAAAAAAAACATTTCAAACAATCAGCTTTGAGTAACAGGCAATAATGTTCAGGAGTTAAAGAGTATTGAATTCTGCCCTCAAGATCAAAAGGACCAAATTTGATGTAAGTCAAACTGCTGGCCCTCGGGCTGGATGCTTCATGCGGAAGCTGCGCCCATCCCATTGCCGGCAATGGCAAAACTGTCCCGATACGTTGCATGATGACATGTGATGTCATTAGTTTGACATGTCTGATGTAAGGAATTGGGACTTTGGCATCAGAATCCCATTCAAAATTTGAGAAAATTCCATTTCATTTGAAAGATGTGCTTCAAAATTCTGACTGATATGAACTGAGAATGCCATTAGAATTCAGATGGAGGAAAAAAAATGAGAGAAGGATTATCTATTAGATTAAAAAAAGAGAGGTTAGACATAGAGAACAAAGAGCCACCAAGCATGGCTTTTTCAACAGAGGACCCATATATCAGGGTATTCCACTAGAAGCCTTTTTCCTTTCAGTACAGACTCTGTAATTTTAACTGACCCTATCCAGATTTCTGATCAACTGTTAGGACCATAGCATACTCAGAGGTATTTTCTGACACAAAAACTACACAATTCTGTAGGCTAGGAGCTGAGCATGATCTGCTAGGCTGTACAGAATTCAGTTCAGTTGAAGATAGAAGCAAGATATCCTGAGGATTTTTGTTTCTTGGAAGAAGTTTTAAATTTCATTTTTAAAATGTTTCATTCTATTTCAAGACATGCATTCTATTTTTATTTTTTTATTTTTCCAGCCTCAAAATGTCTAGAAACCATGTCATCAGTTTTCAGCCACTCTGGTCAGAGACCATGCCAGAGGTTGCAAGAGAGAGTTTTGACTTGTTCATTCCTGTTCTTGACTAGATCCAGAATCAGACATATATTTTTCAGTGACTTTTGTAAGATTTTTCAGTTCTCCCAGTTTATTTATTTAATTTAGTAAGTCCTAAATTAATCTTGAGAGTATTAAAGTAACAAGTTCTGGGAGGAACTAGTGTCAACGCTGCTAACATCAGATGTTCTTGCTTTGACAACAGATGGAAATGCAGCCATTTTCCTCTATTGCTTTTAGAGTTAGTTGATGCTGGGAGGGGGAATGTGGATGACAGTCCAGCTAGTCATAACAATAATAACTCAGCCATGGGAACCCAAGGTCATTGGGCCCAGAGTCGATAGAGTTTTGGTGAGCTGGAGAGCTGGGGAAAAAGCCCGTGCTTTAAGCTAATTGGGGAATGTGATTTATGACTGTTTATTGGAGGAGGGAATTGTGCTTTGTTACTTTGTATCCAGGGGAGGAGAATTTAGTTTTTGGTTTCAATTATGTAGTGCCGATATTTTGTTTCTCGAATAAAAGATTCTTTAAGGTAAACAATGCCTTGAAGTTCTTTTAAAGTGTTTCATCTGTTGGAACAACAACAACTAGTCATTCTTTCCAGACTTTTCATCTGTACTCAATGAAAACTGGTGTCCTTTTTAATCATTAGACCTTTATGATTACTGTTTTTGGATAGTAGCTATGCTCTTTTTTAAAACAACAACAACAACAACAACAACACTAACTGCAATTTGTGACTTTCTGTATTTGTCCTATACTTGATGGTATTTATATGTTGTATATTTTCATCAAGTGAGCGCCTGTTACTCGTCCTAGCTTCTGCCAACCTAGCAGTTCGAAAGCACGTAAAAATGCAAGTAGAAAAATAGGGACCACTACGGTGGGAAGGTAACAGCGTTCTGTGCGCCTTTGGTGTCTAGTCATGCTGGCCACATGACCATGGAGACGTCCTCGGACAAGTGCTGGCTCTTCGGCTTTGAAATGGAGATGAGCACCGGCCCCTAGAGTTGGAAATGACTAGCACGCATGTGCGGGGAAATCTTTACCTTTACCTATATTTTCATCATGAATCTGATCATGATGTAAAAACTATATTTCATTTCTCCAGGTAGCTTTATAAATCCCCTGCTCCTTGCACAATGTGAAGAACTGAACACAATTTCACAATATTTTTGCTTGGACTTCTATTTCAACACAGCAGTACAGTAACATTTTGAAGATAAAACATCTTTTGACTAAAACAAAGAATAAGTATCTAAATAATTTCTGACAATTAAATACCATTTTATGTAAGCAAGAATACACATCACTAACATTCACAGAAATTGTCTTTTGCTGTTATAGCTCCCAGAAATGGATTAAAGAACTGGTGTGAACCAGAAGATATTACATTATGATCACTTTTTATTTCTGCTTATTTATTTTATCTTTTTCCACAAGATATAAACTGGTATGCTTAGTTATAAAAACATGCTTAATTGCATATTGCATATATCCTCATTTGAAAAGAAAAAATGTTTTTCAAGTAAAGTTTAAAATGTTTAAGAAAACATCTGGACATTTTTGTCAAAGGATATGAAAAGAATGTAGGACTCAGATTTTCTAAAAAGTCAGCATGTTAAAATATATTTAATACTAGGGGGAAAAACGTGTTCAGAGTGATCTTTTCATTTTTAATGTTTTGCTGCTAAATAGGACTTTGATAGTGGCATCTGTAAATGTTAACACCTAAAGCTGAAATAAATCTGAAAATAAATTTAATTCTTTTTTTTTAGATTTAACTTTTAGATTAACTGTTGTACTATTTTTAGAAGAAAAAGAAACTTTTGAATTTGACAGTTTTATATTAATTGAGATTTTGCAATCGTAACAAAAATGGGTGAACTCACATACTTTCTGATGTTGCTGAACCACAATTGTGATTGTTGCTGAAAATAGCTGGGTCCTGAAAAGAGGGAAGAAAGAGGGAGGGAGCCACAAACCAGAAGCAGCAGCAGTGGGAAGAGGGAATGGTTTTATACACATGCTTGTCACTTACACAAATGGAGCTTTGCGTGCTCCCCCACCACTTGTGTGGACCGGTTTCCAACAGGCCACAAACCAGGACTGGTCCAGGGGCTGGGGATTGGGAATCTTTGGACTACAAGATGTAAATCACGTGTGGGGTAAAAGTTCCAGTTATGCATATTTGTCCCTTACTACTGCAGCATTGCCAGCTAAAAGCTTTTCACATCTGGATGGGAGAACAGTTTGATACCTGTGGAATTGATGGTATAACAGATAATTCCACTCTAAAATTCTTTGCTTCTGACTCTGTGTGACTGAGATACTATACTGTATAGGCTTGCACAAAGATTCACAATTTTTTTTAATCCTCACGCTCTTATGACTTGCCATATCCCTGCCCTCATATCTGTTGCAGGAAATCCATCAATCTTCCTGAATAGATTTGAGCACCACAAGGCACTTCAGGAAAAGGGAAAGGAAATGTGGCAGCCCCTGGCAAAGTACATCATACTTAGAAGTTGTTATTGTCATTTTAATGACCTCTTATTCCTCAGTAAACTCTTCTTCAAGTGAAGATCAACTCCAGCAGATTTAATACATATGTTGATGTTTGTTGGGGACTGCTGTTGTAGTCTATTGCTGGATTTTTTCATTAAGACTATTTTAGTACCTGAAATAAGCTTAACTTTTCAAGACCAGATTTTTGAATAATTCCTGCCCACAAAGTTTTTGGTTTTAAGATCAGCCAAGGAGAAACCTAATATACAGGAGAGAATGAAAGCTGAAATATAGTCTTCTATCTATCTGTCTGTCTGTCTGTCTGTCTGTCTGTCTGTCTGTCTGTCTGTCTGTCTGTCTGTCTGTCTATCTATCTATCTATCTATCTATCTATCTATCTATCTATCTATCTATCTATCTATCTATCCAGTGCTTTTTTTGTAAAAGAAAAAGGTGCCAGAACTCACACATGTTATACAACCCGCCTTGCCTACCCTACAAGGTTCCATCCAAAAAAGGTGCCGGAACTCCGTTCTGAGCGTTCTATGAGAAAAAAAGCCATCTATCTATCTATCTATCTATCTATCTATCTATCTATCTATCTATCTATCTATCTATCTCTATCTAATATTTTGTATTTCTAAACTGCCCCTCTCCCTCAAAAGAGGGGCTCTGGGTGGTATCCAATAAAATATAACTGATGAACAAAACATATAAAATTAACATTAAAAATAAAAATTAAATTGGAGTCAAAAAATAAAATTACAGAATAATGACAATTAAAATAAAAAGGGCAGAATCCTATGATGACCATTTAAGTAAAAAAAATTCATGGTCGCTATTATAGGATAAGCAAGACCAGACTTGGCAGCATTATCGATTGATTATGTTTAGCTAAGTTTGACACTAATTGAATTTGAGGTTGGTGTGTGCAGAGAATGTGGTAAAAAAAAAAGCAAGTTACCAATTACTGCAATGAGATTGAAGTTTCATCTGTTTTTTTTTTATATGCACAACACATAAAATATATGAATTGAACAAAGTTGCAGAGGCTTATTTTACCTTTTTGATCACGTGTACCTCCCTGCTTGAGATAATGGGTGATACTGAAAATGAACAAACTCTACAAGCAAAACATTCTGCTGCACAAACAATAGCAGAGCATCCAATAACATTTCACTTTAATTGGCCTTCTTATACTGCATTAGTACTGTAGAATTATCAGACCACATTTTAAAAACAAACTTTAATATGTTCAGAGAAAGGAAACTAGGAAGACAAGTTGTACAGAACCCCAAATCCTTTGAGAAATAATTGAAAAGGCTGGAATATTTAGCTAGAGACAAAAAGATCTTGGAGAGATGTGATTATTCTGTGGTATCAGAAAGGAATAATGCAGGCTATAGAGTCAGGTTGTCTCATGTCAGAGAGCAGGATTCAAACTAGCAGATAAAAATTTCAGGCAGTATATTTGACCTAAAAAAAGACAACGTAAAAACCCTTAACATGAGTGATTTCATATTTTAGCATGAAAATATGAGAAGTTCCTTGGACTGCAAGGCGATCAAACCGGTCAGTCCTAGAGGAGATCAACCCTGACTGCTCTTTAGAAGGCCAGATCCTGAAGCTAAAACTCAAATACTTTGGCCACCTAATGAGAAGGAAGGACTCACTGGAGAAGAGCCTAATGCTGGGAAAGATTGAGGGCAATAGAAGAAGGGGACGACAGAGAATGAGGTGGCTGGATGGAGTCACTGAAGCAGTAGGCGTGAGCTTGGATGGACTCCAGAAGATGGTAGAGGACAGGAAGGCCTGGAGGAACATTGTCCATAGGGTCGCGATGGGTCGGACACAACTTCGCAACTAACAACAAAATGAGAAGGTGAGCATTTGGTTACCTGTGAGAGAAGTGGAAAACTCCCTGAGTACTCTTTGGAAACCAACTGGATTGATTGGACATCTGCAAAGGGATCCCATCACCCTACAGACTCATCCATTAAAAGGAATAGAAACAGCAGCGATATTATCTTTTGCCAAGAATATTTAGAAAACATCCTCTGGCCTGTACTATCAAGATACTGGATAATATTCTGTGTAAATATAATAGTTTTATGTCTTTTCTGAAGCTGAACAATGATGTGTTACACTAAGCACATGGTGAATTTGTGATTAATTTAATTAGAAGAAAATATCCTCAGCAGGAGTGGAGTATTTACAAGAAGATTCAATTAGGAGGTCATTCTGGGTAAATACAATAGATGGGGGAAAGTAGCAATTAAAATTTTCCATATAAAACAATTGCTCAGAAATTTCCCCTCCTTAATGTTATCCTGTTCAGCATTACACATCTATCTCTTAAACCTAAAAGCTTTATATTCTGTTCGAGATGGTTCAAAATTAGTATAAAACACATGCAAAAACACACCAACACTATTTGAAACATTGATAAAAACAAAAGGGACGTATATACTGATAGGTTTCATAAAAAAAGATTTATCGTTTTCTGAAAAGATGTTCAGTGAAACAGCTTCAGGCGAAAACTGCACAACCTGGGCAAAGCCACAAAAGTCCTACCTGGCTGTCACTGTGACCCCTAAACTATAATTCTGTATTTTCAAGGGGAATAATAATCCTTTTTTTTTACAGTTGTTGCTCTTTAGAACCTCTGGAATGAGAACACGGGCGATGACTAGAGCTATGGCTACAACACATGGAACTATCAGCAATCCACTTTTGACAACAGACACTCAGAGACAACTACATCCCCCAAAAATGGATGCACGACAACTCAAAGAAATACGGCCGACCTCAACAAACAGACTGGTGACGCGCTCCAAGAGCAGAGTCCAAGGGGTCGCGATGGGTCGGACACAACTTCGCAACTAACAACAACATATATATATATATATATATATATATATATATATATATATATATAATTTAATTATTTAAATATATATATATATATATATATATATATATATATATATATATATATATATATATATATATATATATATATATATATATATTACATCAATTCATTATTATAATAACATAGTGATATTATCTAAAGCTCAGAGTGTCTATACATACTGAGCTTTGTAGCTCTTTGACAGAAACAGAGAAGTATCCTTTTGATTAATTTGTATTCCTTCCATTCCTATATAGACGCCTTAGTTATATCTTCCCATTTTGTGGGTTTAAAAATGTGAGCTTTTGGGAGGTTATCTTTTAATAGCAAGACTTAATTGCCCCTTTTAATTGTTTGGGGGGAGAGTTTTGTCAATGAAAAGCAAATAAATACAATGCAAAGTATCAGAGTATATTTTATATTGGATTTCTTTAGATGAGAAGCCCCCTGCAGAATGCTGAGCATACATTCCTGGAGAGAGAATTCTCTTGCTGGACTGCTGGAAGACTTCATTAACTAAAATCACAGCTATGTCCTTTTAATATTTTCTGACTTACCTTTGATTTCAGTACTTGTGGACATCTAAGAAGGAAGTGAAATTACATATGCACTCTACTCCGGGGCCCATTGTTTAATACTCTTAAAAATGCAAGAGCTCCCATTTTGATCCTTTTCCTGCTTTTCATTTTTTTTTCTGCATGCCCCCCTGCTAATCTATGACAGGATATTTTCTGTAACATAAATAAATAGGAAATGACACAACATCAAATCCAACTGCTGCTAGTTAGCAGTGAGGAATTGTAAAGCACACAAAAATGGGGGGTGGGGAAATGGACCTATGTAAATCATCTGTTTAAATTAATGACAAACAAAACTGAGTTCCCTTTGTGGTTGATTTTCATCTTAGCTGCACCCTGCAATAAAATAGTTATCAAAGAAAGCTACCAATTAGTTGTTAATTCAAAACATCTTTGGAAATAAGGCTTCAAATCTCAACTGATATCTTTCCAACAACCTCCTAATTGCAGCAAGTTGGTGGTAAAAAATGTTGCATGAAATAAAAAGATGTATTTCATTTGCTGGAGAATAGATACTACCATTCACTTAATTATTTCCAGAATTTTCTCATTATGCTGTGAGCTTTCTCAAAAGATTTGTTATGTATATGTCTATACTAAGATAGAAAAGAAAGATAAATGATTAGTCCTGAAATCATACACTTAATTTTCTCAGAAAATATTTGTGACCCTAGATTGAGTGGAGAGAAATTGTAAAATTTATCCACTGTTACTTACTTTCCTATGATTTTGTAGGGATTTTTTATTTTTTTTATTTTTAATCCCATTTATATCCCGCCCTTCTCCAAAGACTCAGGGCGGCTTACAATTTAAGCACAAACCAATGTGCTTAGCAATAGCCTTCATTCTATGTATATGCCTGCTAATTAGGGCTTTCACCCCCCCCCCAAAGTGGCATTATTACAAAGTCAGCTTAATTGCCCCCAACAATCTGGGTCCTCATTTTACCTACCTCGGAAGGATGGAAGGCTGAGTCAACCTTGAACCTGGTGGGACTCGAACCTGCACTAATTGCAGGCAGCTGGTGTTACTTAAGGGGGCATTAGCCCACTGCTCCACCAAGGCTACACCAGCATTCTGGCTTCTTGTTACTAGAGTTCATTCCATTTCTGGCTTAATTAGAAGAAATCCTTCAATAAATTATGAAATTAGATACGCAGTGTGTCACAGTTTTCAGTTGTTTCAATTAATCTATGTTTCTTCATATATTATGACTATGTACATAATAATGCACACACAAACACATACCCACATTGATGGAATGAGGAGGTATAATTCCATTCTTTTAGTCTTTCTGAAAAAGAGACGTACAAAACATTCGGTGTATGAATCTTTCCACTGAAGGCACAACCAATTTGGGATGGTTTCTGTACAGGACAAAATATTCTTGATGGCTGGTTCTGGCTGGAATCCAAAATGGAGTTGACTTCTTCCAGATGGAACCCAGAATATGTTCCTAACAGGGGGAAATAGTTTCAAATGCTGTTTTTCATCTGTTCTGACGAGAAAGGTGTGATTTTTTTTTTTTTTACTGAGCATGCCCAAGATGGCGGACGTGCTCGGCTAAGCTCCGTTTGGAGCTGCAGCAATGTGACGACCCTGGGAGCCTCACAGGAATATTCTTTTCTGTGAAGGACTTGGAGGGGGGATGAGGACGAGGTGAGCCTTTATACTGTTGTTTTTTGGCTCCGTGAGCCCTGAACTCTCCGTGTTTTTTTTTTTTTCCCATCTGAGCCCGGAAGAGTTTTAGAGGCCTCAGAGGATATGGAGGAGCTGAGCAGCGCTTTGTGCTGCATGATCAGCTGTTCGTCGGACCAGCTACTTGCGAACTTGAATGGAGGCTGCTGGAGTGCCTGGGAGTGCCTGGGAGTGCTTGATCAGCTGTTTGTCGGACCAGCTGTTTGTCGGAAGGCTTGCGGACTTGCGAACTTGGATGGAGGCTGCTGGAGTGCCTGGGAGACCAGATATTCTGCGGAGCTCTACTCTAAGCGGCGCCGACCAGCTGACTACGGATCCGGGAGGCATTCTCGAAGCCTGTGGAGCCTGGGACATCTTTTTAGAGCTTGGTAGTGTCCCGGAGCGCCCTTCAGCTGCTTGGTGGAGCCGCGTGTTGATTGATTAACTACGAATCGCGGCTTGGAGCAGCGCTGGCGTGGAAATGTTGAAGTGTTTGTCGGCTTTTTGGAGGGCCCCGGCTGCTCGGAGGAGGTTTGGGAGAGCCGTGTGGGTCCGGAAGATCTGACTGAGCCCCGTGTTGAATTTCTTGGTGCCGACCAGCTGACTGTGCTCTGCGGTGCCGACCAGCTGTCTCCAGTTGCTCAGGAGCCGGATGTTGGTTGAGTAACAACTCCCATTATGAACTACGGTTTGGAACAGCGTCAGCGTTTTAAGCTGGAGTGGTGGAGACGGCCCTGGTTGGCGTCTGAGACGGTTGGCGGTGAGGGGGTTGGAGTGCCGCGACCGTCTTGGTACAGTGACTATGGCTGGGTGGAGTATGGACTTTTATGCCTGGACATCTGGAGGCATGGACTATTATGCCTGGACATCTGGAGGCATGGACTATTATAGTTCACTGGACCATATCCTTGAGCCCCACTCCGTGACTTTATGGGTTTTTACCCTAATCCATCTCGCTGACTGGTTTCGCCTATTGTCCTCTCCTTTCCTTTCCCCCTGGGCTGTGGAAGGTGCCGGGTGTATAACCACTGTGAGAGAGTGGTTAAGAGTTAAGAGCTCCATCTTTTCCGTCCTAGAGGTGAGAGCTCTAGGCGGTATCTCTCTCCCCGGCTGTATATCTCAGGCTGCTCCCCGGTTCTGACCGTTGTGAGAGAACGGGGATTGTCCCGGGGTTACCCTGCTCTAGTGGCAGAAGAGCTGGGTTTGCAGTCTGGATATTCCCCTTCCATTTTTAAGATCCTCCCTTTTTTATTTATTCGATCTGGGTCTGTTTTTTGCTGTATTACCCAATTTTACCATGGCTTTGAGGTACTCCAGCACGGTTTTACTCGCTCTCAGAGGTGCCCCCCCATCCTGGGAGCGACCCGCCTTACCTTTTAATTTACCTCTTGATGACGGGTCCGACTGTTGGGACCCTGAGAGATGGCCGGGCAGAAACAGGGGCCTAAGATATAAATTTAACAAGAGGCCCCTGATTACTTTTTTAGCTAAATTTTTTGTAGGGTTAGGGAGGGGGGAGGGTTGTGGTTGGTTGGAGAGAGGGGGCACTCTGCCAACTGCTGTTCAGACCAGGCCTAGTAGAGATCGCGTTGAGAGGGAGCCGGGGTCGGTCATCTCTGGAGCTCTGGAGCGGGTCGTGGGAATGCCAATTCCCACGATGATAGGGAATGGCTGCAGGTGTAAGATCAGAGGGCCGTATCGACCTCCGGGAGGGCCTCTCCGCTATCTCCAAGCGGTGAGGCGCTCCGACCCTCTGCCTTCGACCCAAGGCTCTGGGAGCGGGGATGTGCAGCCACCTGAGCTCCGACTGGTGTACCTAAATGCCAGGTCCGTTGCTAATAAGGCTCCCCTCGTCCGGGATTTAGTCGAGGGTGAGCAAGCGGACCTGGCTTGCATTACGGAAACCTGGTTGGGCCCAGAGGGTGGTATCCCCCTGGTGGATCTCTGCCCACCAGGCTTCCGGGTGCTACACTGGCCTCGGACTCAGGGTAGGGGTGGGGGAGTGGCTGTAGTTATGAGGGAGACCTTATGTCCGCAGGAGGCCACCGTTCCTCAGATAGTCGGGTGTGAATCTCTCTTATTGAGGTTTGGTTCTAGGGCGCAGTTGGGCTTGCTGCTCGCGTACCTTTCGCCTAGTCGCGTAGCAGCAGCCCTGCCTGAGCTTCTCGATATCCTCTCAGGGCTGGTGATTGAGTTTCCTAAACTAATAGTTTTGGGAGACTTCAATCTACCATCCCTGGGAGGAGTATCTGAGTTAGCTTGGGAGTTCATGGCTTCCATGACGGCCATGGACCTGACGCAGGTAATGCATGGACCAACCCATGAGGGAGGCCACACCCTTGACTTGGTTTTCTTATCTGGTCGGTGGTTAGATGATCTTGGTGGGGGCTCCCCAATTGTTATGCCCCTGTCATGGACCGATCATCATCTCCTGCGGCTGGTCTTCCGTTTTGCCACCCCCCACCGTGGGGTTGTTGAGCCAACTAGATGGTTCTGCCCCAGGCGCTTAATGGACCCTGAGAGGTTTCAGGCAGCGCTGGGGGCCCCACCTGCCTCCCCAGCTCACAGCTCGGTGGATGCCTTAGTGGAAGCCTGGGAAAGGACGGCCACGGAGGCACTTGACCGAGTTGTACCCTTGCGGCCCCTGACCCGGCGCAGATCCCAATGGGCTCCATGGTTTTCCGCGGAGCTCCGGGGGATGAAGCGTCGGAGACGGGGCCTAGAGAGCGTCTGGAGGTCCACCCGATCTGAATCCGACCGATTGCGACTAAGAACCCATATTAGGTCTTATCTCGCTGCGATGAGGGTAGCGAGATCTAATTATTTCGCTGCCCTCATCGCGTCCGCAGATAATCGCCCGGCCGCCCTGTTTAGGGTGACCCGCTCCCTCCTCAACCAGGAGGTCAGTGAGGATCCCTTGTAGGGGCGTGCCGAGGAATTTAGTCAACATCTGTCGGACAAAATCGCTCGGATTCGGACCGGTTTGGACTCCGACTGGGCAGTATCGGACGATCAGGACACGAGTGATCTTGTCGATGTCATCTGGGAGGAGTTCGATCCTGTGACTCCGGAGGAAGTGGACAGGATCATGGGGAGGCTGAGCTCCACCACATGTTTATTGGACCCGTGCCCTTCCTGGCTGGTTTATGCAGCCCGGGAGGGGACACGAAGCTGGTTCCAGGCGGTTATAGCTGCTTCTTTGAGTGAGGGCAGTTTTCCCGCCGCCTTGAAGGAGGCGGTGGTGAGACCTCTCCTCAAGAAGCCTACCTTGGATCCGGCTGTTTTGAATAACTTTCGTCCGGTCTCCAACCTTCGCTTCCTTGCGAAGGTTGTTGAGAGTGTGGTGGCGCATCAGCTCCCTCTGGTCCTGGATGAAGCGGATTATCTAGACCCGTACCAATCGGGCTTCAGGCCTGGGTACAGCACGGAGACGGCATTGGTCGCGCTGGTAAATGATCTCTGGAGGGCTCGGGACAGAGGATACTCCTCTGTTCTAGTCCTATTAGACCTCTCAGCGGCTTTCGATACCATCGACCATGGTATCTTGCTGCGGCGTCTCAGGGGATTGGGAGTGGGAGGCACGGTTCTTCAGTGGTTCTCCTCCTATCTCCTGGGACGTTCGCAGTCGGTGTTGACGGGGGGGCAGAGGTCGACCGCGAGGCCTCTCGCTTGTGGAGTCCCTCAGGGGTCGGTCCTCTCGCCCCTTCTGTTCAACATCTACATGAAACCGCTGGGTGAGATCATTCGTGGTTTTGGAGTTGGGTATCATCAGTATGCTGATGATACCCAACTTTTCATTTCAACCCCAAACCACCCCAGTGATGCCCTCGACATGATATCCCGGTGCCTGGAGGCGGTCCGGGTCTGGATGGGGAGGAACAGGCTTCGTCTCAACCCCGACAAGACGGAGTGGCTGTGCGTACCGGCATCCCGGGATATTCAGGATATCCCACCCCTCATTATGGGGGGTGAGTCATTACCTCCTGTAGATAGGGCTCGCAACTTGGGAGTCCTCCTAGATTCACAGCTTTCTTTAGAAGATCATATTGTAGCTGTAACTAGGGGGGCGTTCGCCCAGGTTCGCCTGGTGCGCCAGTTGCGGCCCTATCTAGACCGGGATGCCTTGCGCACGGTCACTCATGCGCTCGTGACCTCTCGTCTTGATTACTGCAACGCTCTCTACATGGGGCTACCCTTGAATACCACTCGGAGGCTCCAGCTGGCACAGAATGCAGCCGCGAGAGTTGTGTCGGGGGTCTCCCGATACTCCCGTGTTACACCTTTGCTCCGCGAGCTGCATTGGTTGCCAGTTGTCTTCCTGGTGAGGTTCAAGGTGTTGGTAATGACCTACAAAGCCCTCCATGGCATGGGTCCAGAATACCTTGGGGAGCACCTGCAGCCGGCGTCAACTTCCCTCCGCCCAGTACGCTCCCACAGAGAGGGCCTCCTCAGGGTGCCACCGGTCAAAGAATGCCGACTGGTGGCCCCCAGGGGGAGAGCGTTCTCTGTGGGTGCACCGGACTTATGGAACCATCTTCCGGTAGAGCTCCGGATGGCGCCCGACCTCCGCTCCTTCCGGCGCAACCTTAAAACCCATCTCTTTAAGGAAGCGGGCCTGGCCTGATGGGATGGGGTGGGTTTGTTATTATGACTTTAATTTTAAATTTGTACTATGGGCATTGTTTAATCATGTTTTAATAATTTTTGTATCTGTCTTTTACATATTGCCCTGTTAACCGCCCTGAGTCTCTTGAGAGAAGGGCGGTATATAAATTAAATAAATAAATAAATAAATAAAATCAAGATGGAAGATTGAGACAAAGAGGAGCAAAAAAAAATATGGCTCAAAGAAGTCCTCTCTACTATTTCTCATTTGAGAAGACCAATAGTAGCAGACAATCCATCAAAAGCTAAAAGCTGTTACCATAGTTACTTGAACATAGTTTAAAACCCACCTCAGTATTATACCCTCAATCTTGACGTACTACATTAACTTTTTGTAGGCAAATTTGATAGATGAAGCCTGACTTCATTCATATACTGTACTTTTATTTCGTTACTTCACAGTGCATTCTATTCATATACCAATGAAAACTTTGGCACTTTCTATAAGATGACAGGAGTTCTGTCTTCCTGTGTATAATTAAGAATTGAGTGTATACCCAAACTCAATTGTTTGCTCTTTGCAGTAAAATGAGGAAAAAATGAGCTTGTTTTTAAAGATTCTTGACAGTAGTGAAACTGCAGAATATGTTTTCACTTAGAAGAAGCATCATGAATTCATTTGTGGCCTTGCAAAAAAAAGAAAAGAAAAGAAGAAAAGCCATTGCTTGCTGTCAGTTGTAATTCCCTTGGTTATACCAGTACAAATGGATCTCACCTAGGTTAATGGGGAATTCTTCCAAAGGTGCTGCTCTTTAATCTTTCACCAGTTTATAACAACTTTTTAACGTAGAAAAAAGTTTTAAAATAAATGTTCTATGTCACACATGCACAACCTGTTTAAGTTAAGACTGCTCTTGGAGTCATCCACTAAAACTGTTCTATATGATTATCTCATTCTGTAGGCAACCAAATATTGTATGTTTTCGCTATAATACAGGGGACATAGTGAATATACTAAGGACATAGGTTCTGGAATCTTCATTTACCATTTCCTATTTTTGCTCATCTGTAACTTCATAATTCTTCCCCTCCCTCTTTATATTTAGATACAGAGAATCCTATTACAGTATTAAAGCTTCTCGTGGAAATATACAGTTTATACTGCATTTTCACACTGAAGATTTGCCTTTTTTGGGGGGTATTCTAGCATGCAAAGATAAGGTTACTCATGTCCACCACAATCTGGACTCAGAAGCTCTTGAAAATGAATATTTTAACTATGAAAGCCAATACTGTTGCAATTTCAATACTATGAAAACCAATACTATTGCATATTGTGCCAAATGGTTTGATATAACAGTATCTCTAATTTGGCCTTTTTTTGTTTTGTTTTTGTTTTTGTTTTGCACCTTTGAGTCAGTGTTGACTCTTGGCAACTGCGTGGACAAGTTGCTGCAGTTTTCTTGGCAAGGTTTTTCAGAAGTGGTTTGCCCATGCCTCCTTCCTAGGGCTGAGGGCTTAGTTGGCTTTATACCTAAACTCGTGGGACTAGAACTCACAGTCTCCTGATTTTTAATTGATGCCTTAACCACTACACCAAACTGGTTTTCAGTTGGGTCCTAGGGGGCATTGCATATTAAATCAGGTCTCATCCCCTTTTTTCTATTGTTGGCTTCATGTTCAGCAGAATAATTTTTTAACATCAGAACCTCACATTCATAACAGAACAGCAAAGTGGACAATAGGAAAAGGTGGTTCTTGCTATACTCTTTTACTGATTTATTTTTTCACTACAAAAATCTTTTGACACCTTACATTAATCTGTTACATTAGCTTTCACGGATCACCATCCAATTCATTATATGCATGGAATATATTGCTAGAAAAGGAGTAATACACACACACACACACACATATGCATAGACACACAGAGCTGTTTATATGTATATGAATATGAATGTATATAAACATATATACGTATATGCATACATATATACATAAATACAGACACACACACACACATACACAGCTATTCTTGGGTTGGAGAAAATGAATAAAAGAAAGAAATAAGGGATACAAGACAAAATGGACAGTAATTACTGTATTAAAATTATTAATTACTGTATTAAAATTATTAAAAAGCAGTAGTTTGAAGTCACATCAACTTTCTTGTATTGATGTAAGATGATAAGAAATGTTGGACTTTGTTACAATTTATCTTGACTCAGGTATATGGAATTCAAGATCTGATGTCTTCCTATGAACTGTTAACTCTTTCTCCCTGGCCTTGGAATAAAAAAGAAAATTACTTAACCCACTTCTTCAGGCCTTGACCCATGGCACTGTATTATATAAAAACTGTCCCAAGAGAATTTATTTATCAGATAGTTGTATTACCCACTTAACTTGAATACAGCTGAAACTACCCACTATTGGCCAATATTCTTTTGTAGCTGTTGTCCAGATGACTTTCTAATAGCTGGGACAGACTTTGCTTTCCAGATTTCATTATTGAGTTCCTTAGCATGGTAGTCAAAACAATTCCAAATGGTCAATAGGAAGCAAGTTCTTTCATGTATATTCACAGGCATTTGCAAACAACAAATACAAGCCAGGTCACATGACATATTCACCAGCTTCCTTTGCAACACTTTCAGGAAGCAGCAGAGGAGCCATGATGAATTCCTCACCATGGCCAATCAATCAGCACATTAAACTTGCTGCAATGCTCCTTTGTTTCAGAGGGCAAATCTATAATCATTCCTAAGCAACGGCTAAGGCCTGTGAAGAACTGGGAATGGTATTCTGATTTCACATGATCGTCGGAAGGCATATTTTTATTTGCTTTTTTCCCTCTCACTTGCAGTGGCCTCATTTATGAAAATGCAATGAAAACGCAGAGAGTGCTGTAAGGGGAGGGAGAAAAAAGAGAAGGACATAAATGATATCTTTATCTACAGGGTTACATTGCGCTCTGCTTTTATGTTCAGACTCCATTTGTTCATCGTTTGCATAAAATGTCATTTCACAAATCTATAATTTAACCTTTTTTGTGGCATGTTATTGACTGTCCCTTTTGGAAGACAGGGAATTTATACATCTGATCAAGGTATGCACCCTCATTAATCAAAACAAATTTAAGGTTTTACCCTCAGCATGATTAAATATGGACATCAAACAGGCTTCGGCTAAAATGAAGGCTGTGATCTGTGGAAAAATTTGCTGGGTGAAGCTTGCCCATCACTCATCTTGTCAATATAATTATTCGTCAGTTTGGCTGCTTGTGTTCTGTCCGCTTGGCTGGAATAACCTTAGGATGAAGCCTGGGGTTTTGTTTATATATTTTTAATGGTACCTAAATTGCAACCGAGGGATGGAAAAAGCTGTAAACAGGTGAACAACAGAGCTTGGAAAGGCTTAGCAGAAAGGCTCATGGAACGTTTTGCCCTGCAAATAATGATGGACAAAAATGGTCTTATTTCCTTTGCAGGAGAGTAAAATACAATTATAGAATATCAATAGCTGATTTGTTTATAATAGTGGCTAACCATATCAAAACATTTTGATCACAAAAGCACAGGCATCACAATAGAAAACCACAATCTCTGGTCAATTCTTGCTGACCCATAATAATTACTAAAATATAAGAATGTGATTAGGGTTAACGTGTGAAATGAGAGGTCTCATGTATAATCATTTTGGCGGCATTTATGGGCCAATAAAGAAGTCACTTTAGACTTCTATTTTCCTAACTGGAAAGGTGCCAGAGCAATGAAAAATACAGTAATTTTTGTTGATGACAAGGAGGGATGCAGAAGAGAATTGTACACATCAGGTTTGTTGGGTCACTAAATCTTTCATAAGAATGACTGGGGAAAGGTGCAACATGCCATATGAATTGAAATTGGCCTTGCATAATTGCTGTGCATTTTTTATTATAGAATGAATGATGGAAAATAAATAAATAGTTTCTGACACTTAATAAAGCCTTTGTCATGTATTTTTTTTTAAAATTTAGCGACAAGATGTCATTATGTAATTATTTTCAGTTTAGAATTATTTTCTGTATAAATTATTTTCTATATAAACCACTTTTTTGCATAAATATTTCCAGAAATATTTTTCAAGTTCCAAGCAGTGGCTTCTAGCAAAAACGTTTATCCACCCATTATAAGCATCTTGACTCTCAAATGCACAGGGCTGAAGCTGTTTGCTTCTCCAATACAACAAAAGAGTTACTGTCACAGAAAGCAAAGTAAAGAAACTTTTCCAAACATTTTCAAGTCATGAAAGAAAAAGCCCTGATCCTCACAGAAACCAGTCTCTGATCAACAAATATGTTGTGCAGGGAAAACCTTGATTATGGGTTTCTATGGAGGGATGTGCTCCCTAGACATTTGACAAGGAAAGAAGAGTTTTCAAGACTGACATAGTAACTGTCAAGTGGAAATAGAAATTAGCTGATAACAGAACTGTCACTCTAAAATTACTATAACTCAGTAATTTAATACTTCTATTCTATTCTATTCTATTCTATTCTATTCTATTCTATTCTATTCTATTCTATTCTATTCTATTCTATTCTATTCTATTCTGTAAGTGGTATATAAAAAATATGTATAACCAAATAAATTTATAAAAAACATAATAAACTGAAACATAGGTCTTGAATTATAGAATATTTTGCACAAATAAGGAGTTGAAATATAGTATTGGTTATTGAATGAGATAATATATAGAAATAAAACCTGAGTGACAATAAATGGACTGGTTAACACCCCTGGCTTTAGCTCTGCGCAGGAAGTAAGCCAAGGATGTGTCATTCCCCTTGTTGCTTAATATATTCATGGAATATTTGTGCTGATGTTGGAGGTGTATTTTTTGGTGACAGGAATATACATGTGGTTTTACATGCTGATTGTTGTGTTTGACCAAGATCCAAATGTTTTGCAATGAATGATAAATACATTTTATGAAGTCATAAGGAGCATGGATTTATATATTAATATATCAAAGATCAAAGCAATTGACAGAGTAAATGAGTAAATGATTGCAAGTTATACATAAGAGCAACAAAGATGATTGGGGGACTGGAGGCTAAAACATATAGGGAACAGTTGCTGGAATTGGGTATGTGTAGTTTAGTGAAGAGAAGGGTGAGGGGTGACATGATAGCAGTGTTCCAATATCTCAGGGGCTGCCACAAAGAAGAGGGAGTCAAGCTATTCTCCAAAGCACCTGAAAGCAGGACAAGAGGCAACGGATGGAAACTAGTCAAGGAGAGAAGCAACCTAGAACTAGGGAGAAACTTCCTGACAGTTAGAACAATTAACCAGTAGAACAACCTGCCTCCAGAAGTGGTGAATGCTCCAACACTGGAAGTTTTTAAGAAGAGACTGGCCAGCCATTTGTCTGAAATGGTATAGGGTTTCCTGCCTGAGCAGGGGGTTGGACTAGATGACCTCCAAGGTCCCTTTCTTCTTCTTCTTCTTCTTCTTCTTCTTCTTCTTCTTCTTCTTCTTCTTCTTCTTCTTCTTCTTCTTCTTATTATTATTATTATTATTATTATTATTATTATTATTATTATTATTATTATTATTATTATGTGGATGAATTTGTGTACAGTATCTTGGTAGCATGTTTGCTAAAGATGTGAAAAATGATGAGGAAACTTTGATAAAAGCAAATGTGAGTAGAAAAGTAGTAATATGTAGTCTGTTATAAGGATGGAATGGTTGTCAAAAAGAAGTTTAAATGATCTTCTTTTGTTACAATGAGATAAAAATTAGATACATCAGAAGAAACATTAAATTGAATGCAATGGGAAGGGGTTACTTAAGAAGTATGTATGGTAAAGCAAGAAAGGTTAAAAATAAATGAGTTGAATAAATGTGGATTTGAAGATGAAAATGAATGACCAGGTTAAAAGAAAAAAACATTGAGGTAGAGAATTAATGAAGATCAAATGGTAAGCAAATACACTGAAAGGGGACTGAATGGGTTGAGAGGAAGGGGAAGAACCACAAAGCTGTGGTTGAATGGAGTTCATGAAATCCTGAAAAAAGAGAGAAGTTCCAAAAACAACAGACAATGTATGATTGGCTACATGGATGAGGTAGAAACAAGCATGGTTTTGCAAGAGTGCAAAGGTATGGGAATGGTGTGGGTGCAAACTAGTTTTAGCTGTATAGTTTTCTTTTTTCTGATCTTATGTTTTATATTCTTTGCCTCACTATTTTTTACTTATCTTCTGCACCCTGAATCTTTTACCAGAATAGTGTAAGTGTGTGTGTGTGTGTGTGAGAGAGAGAGAGGGGGGTGGGGGGCAGGGGATTCTTAACCATTCTTAGGCATTTGATATACTAGAAGTACTAATTGCCTGTTTGAGATTAACGAACTCAGATGAAAGATGTATGGTAAACTCAGTGCTGGGGATGCTATTATTTGGGCTACAGGGACAAAGAATGCTGAACCAGATCAAAGAAATGTTTGCACCATCATCCTGTTTCCCTTAGTGACCAGTTATCCCTGGGAAAGGAGGAAAAAAAAACAACAGCCCTTGTCCCATTGTGGTTTATGCTTTTAGTGATTAGAAATGTTCTGACTTTTATATTGGAGAAAACATTTATCCTGACTAGAAGCCACTATTACATCAAAAGTATTTCAATCTATAATCCTTTTATTTTTGTCACTGACTAGTGATATGTTTTCTCTGTCCCAGCCTTTGTCACTCCCTCCTTCCTTCCTTCCTTCCTTCCTTCCTTCCTTCCTTCCTTCCTTCCTTCCTTCCTTCCTTCCCACAAAATATTATTCCTTAATATTTGTTTTATTTGTTTTCCATAATAGGAAATATAATGATAAGGATAAAATATATGCTATCGCCAAAGCAATGCCTCCAAAATGGATAGTAAAAAAAGCTGCCTTCAGCTTTATAAATTGATATGATCAGTCTATGTGTAAAATCTAGAGGGGGAGGGATTCTTAACCATTCTTAGGCATTCAGTATGTTAGAACAGTGGTGGGATTCAGCCGGTTCGCACCACTTCAGCAGAACCAGTAACTAATTTTTTGTTGCCCCAGCCCAGAATGGACTTCCGGAAGTGGCATCCCAGTTGTTCACATATTTGAATCCCACCACTGTGTTAGAACCATTCTTAGGCATTTGATATATTAGAAACAGTATATACCGTTTATGCAAGTAATGCAAAAGTCAACCCGGTAGCAGTCCATAACTTTGGATGGAGAAGTATTCATGCATCTGAAGCATTCTTCATGGAATTAGATAAGATGTGGAAACAATTTTTACCGCAGACTAAGGAAAGGCAAATGTGAACTCCTACACCCAACAAATGTTTTCATTTGACCCAGAAATGGACTTTTGGTAATGACTCAGTCTGTAGGTTTCTAAGTAGGTCTCTGCTAGGTTCTCACTTGAATTATGACCCACATTCAGGTACTTTATGAATAGTTTCCTTGTATCATTAACACTAATGTTCACTGTTAACTTCCCATCTCCCTTTTACACTTTTCAAACAAATTGTGAAAGGAATATTAATCTCAGCAAAGGAAGTTTTGGTACAGTACAGAACTTCTCCTGGACTTAAACCAGACTAGAATTCAGATGCAAGACCATACAACAATCTTCTTTTAGTGTGGTGCTTTTTTTAGGTTCTAAAGGCTGCTGTTGAAAAGAATCCATTTTTCAATCAAGTCAACTGCTTGAATGAGATTTTATGGATTTTAGAAAGAAAACTCACAGTGCATTAACAAGAAATGTAAGATCTATCTATCTGTCTGTCTGTCTGTCTGTCTGTCTGTCTGTCTGTATGTATGTATGTATGTAAAGGTAAAGATTCCCCTGCACATGCGTGTTAGTCATTTCCAACTTTAGGGGCTGGTGCTCATCTCCATTTCAAAGCCAAAGAGCCAGCATTTGTCCGAGGATGTCTCCATGGTCATGTAGCCGGCATGACTAGATGCCAAAGGCGCACAGAATGCTGTTACCTTCCCACCGTAGTGGTCCCTATTTTTCTACTTGCATTTTTATGTGCTTTCGAACTGCTAAATTGGCAGAAGCTGGGATGAGTAAGAGGTGCGCTCACTCTGCTATGCGGCACTCAGGATTCGACCCGCCAAACTGCCGATCTTCTGATCGACAAGCTCAGCGTCCTAACCCACTGAGCCACCGTGTATATATATATATATATATATATATATATATATATATATATATATATATATATATATATATATATATGTGTGTGTGTGTGTGTGTGTGTGTGTGTGTGTGTGTGTGTGTGTGTGTGTGTGTTTTCTGTATATACACAGTATACACAGTATATATATATAGGGAACACAAGATAAGACATCCTACTATTAAATACAGTACATTGTGTTGTTTAAGTGTTCCCTTTATTTTTTTGAGCAGTATATATATATAACATAGAAAGCTCATTTTTCCCTAAAAGAAATAGGTCCTTTGCTTTAGATTTTTCCACAGGCCAAGTCAGTTTTTCATTAGAAAATTAAGTAACAAACAGATGTGAATTGTTACTACATAAAAATATAGCAGATGTGCACAATTATGATTTCAGCATAACAATTACTTCTTGTCACAATGTTCACGTTAGCCAGATTTTCTATGAATTTGTCTCTGGCCTATAGGAATGTTCTGCATTTCATGCCATATTGGCTAAATTAAGTACAGGTAGTCCTCGACTTACGACAGTTCATTTAGTGGCCATGCAAAGTTACAACAACATTAAAAAAGTGACTTATGAACATTTTTCACAGTTACACCTTTGCAGCATCTCCATGATCATGTGATCAAAATTCAGATGCTTGGCAACTAATTCTTAGTTATGAACATTGTAGCATCCTGGGGTCATGTGATCACTTTTTGCGACCTTCTGACAAGCAAAGTCAATAGAGAAGCCAGATTCACTTAACAACCAGGTTACTAACTTATCAACTGCAGTGAGTTATTTAACAACTGTGCAAGAAAGGTTATAAAATGGGGCAACACTGACTTAGCAAATTCTCACAACAACATAAATATTAGGCTCAAATGTGGTTGTAAGTCCGAGGACAACCTGTATTCCTTGGATAGCTACGAAGTTTTATCTGTGTTTAGCAAAATATCTAATTCATCATCAATGCTACATGAAATATTTGACAAATTTGGATATCAGAACAATTGTATCCCTTTCATGCATTAAAACTGGTCTTCTTTATGTTACAATTGGAGATTCACATCAAGAATTCATTTTCAGTGGAGTCATGTTGAATGGACTGAGAATAATGAACAATATGGTTTCATGAATGGAACTAGGGATTCATGCATTGACTTTGTTATCTATGCCCAATTTCATGGCAGCAGCATGACCAATTAGGTGATTTCAAAAAGGCAGGATTAGACCTCTTTGGTATATAGGTGTACTAGAAAATCCAGAGCAGTTGGTTAGATTGGGAAGTTTGAAAAACATATGAGAAGATGGAAGATAAAATAGAATTGCCAAGAACATATTTTTTATGGAAGACAAGTTTGGGCAATACTACACTGCCCAAGCCAATCCCACTTCCTTCTTATTATGCATGTGCATTTTTGATCAAACCAGAGAAAAGTCCATATTAGTCACGGAAGAACAAATAAGCAACATGGCACTGGGAATGTGAAAGAAACTTCTAGCATTAGAGAGTTTTCAGCATGTAATATTTCATACTAAAGAACGGTCAGTTTTGTAGTCCTTTTTCTCCCTTCAACAGAATAAATGGTAACATGACAGCATGTTTGTTACAAGTAAATCTGCAGCTGGGTGATTAGGTTATTGTATTAGTTGTCTTCTATTTTATGCTGTTCTGGGCTAAAAGACTTTTGTAAAAGGCATTGAGTTGGCAGTCACAAGACAATCCCAACTATAGTAGAAGGAAAAATTTCCTTCCCAGTACTTGATTAAGGAAATCATCAAGAAAGAAACATCTTTTTTGGTTTTAATTTTCAGAAAGGAAGTGGAAGTTAAACCTCTTCCCCTAGTACACCAAAAATGCATTCCATTAAATATTTTTGTATTGCTGTTATATCAAACATATGAATTGTTCATATGGTTTAAATTTTAAAGATTTTACACATTATCTTTCTAGAAACTCCTGAGGCAGCTCATTCAATACAAAAACAATACCCACAAACTGAGGCACACTTAAAATACATTGAAAATTCCCATCCCACACACCAAAGGGATGGGAAGAAGAAGAATCAACAGACAGTGAAGGGACAGAAACCTTACATGAAACACAATTGAATGTGTAATATAGATCCTACTAATTCATTCTTAAGCAAAGTTACAGAGTAGTAGTTTGGCTTACCAAGGAACCAGCCCTGTATCTTGGACACACTTGATTGCTTCCCAAAGTGAGCCAGAGGAGGGTAAGCTGGATTTGCATCAGAGAGAAAGACAAGTAGCTCTTCTTGCAGCATCACCCAAGGCCCCCTTCCTTCCTGGAACTGCCTTGCAAATGGGTGCTGCAAACAGGAAGGCTCAGAGCCTGCACAGAGCACCAACTTGTCTCCCCGCTGAAGTGGTACCTATCCATCTACTTGGATAGAACATACTTTTGAACTGTTAGGTGGACAGAAGCTAAGGTGAGTGGCAGGAGTTCACCCTGCCATGCATGGACTCAAACCACCAGAGCTGAAACATCTCCAGCAGGATTGAGCCACTGAACCACTGTGCCTCTATGCGCCTACTTGAAGAAAGCCCAAATCACTGAGATTATGGTCATTATGAGAAAGTTTAAAGAATTTCTCCTTGTTGCAAAGTACAGAGCTCTTAATCTGCATCAGACTATAAACAGGTAGGCTTCTTTGGGATTGCTTTGGAATTTATTGAACTCTATTAACAATGTATCCAAGGTTCAGATTCAGATTCTAATATTTGGAGAAGGAAGGCACTTAAATCATCTCCCCAGAGTTTTGTTTTGTTTTGTATTCTGCATGCACTAAAGCTATTCTTTTAAGGCACGGGCCCCATCCTAATTAAGAATCATCCTAATTAAGAATCAAGATCACATGAAGTATTAATACCACGTTACAATGCCTTGGTAAGGCCACACTTGGAATACTGCATCCAGTTTTGGTCACCATGATGTAAAAAAGATGTTGAGACTCTCTCTATAGAAAGAGTGCAGATAAGAGCAATAAAGATGATCAGGCGACTGGAAGCTAAAACATGTGAAGAACGGTTGCTGGAATTGGATAGGTCTAGTAGTTTAATGAAAATAAGGAGTAAGGGTGACATGATAGCATTGTTCCAGTATCTCAGGGCTGCCACGAAGAAGCAGAAGTCTCCAAAGCACCTGAAGGCAGGACAAGAAGCAATGGATGAAAACTAATCAAAGAGAGAAGCAACCTAGAACTTTCCTGACAGTTAGACCAATTAATCAGTGGAACAACCTGCCTCCAGAAGCTGTGGATGCTCCAACACTGGAAGTTTTTAAGAAGAGACTGGACAACCATTTGTTGGAAATGGTATAGGGTTTCCTGCCTGAGCAGGGGGTTGGGCTAGAAGACCTCCAAGGTCCCTTCCATTATTCCATTAATTCTATTAATTACACTGACCTGTCTCTCTCTCAGTGAAGCAGGGAGGGGCATGCTGCGTATCGTGTTGGTCAAGGAATTGTGACTGGCGGGATTTAGTAGGCAGGCCTTCTCAGCTGCTGCCCCCACCCTTTGGAATATCTCAACCCACTGGTGAGGTGAGACTCCTCTCTTCCAGTTTTCTAGAAAATACAGCTTTGCAGATTAGAATGGGGGTATTTTGCAGCCCTGGGGATGGCTGGTGAGTTGAGGACTCTCTGCTGCCTTGTCAATCTTTTAGCTTTTTGAATTTTTAACTATGATGTTTATTTTTACTCGTAAGTCTTAACTGGTTAAACCGTTTCTACGTACTAACTTCTTAATTTTTTTTCTAATCTATGCTTTTATTAATGGGTCGATGTGACTTTGATATTGTAAATTGCCCAGAGTCAGTTAGGTGAGATGGGTGGTATAGAAATTTAATAAATAAATACAAATAAATAAATAAATAAAAAGAAACATTCCACATTGGTCAGGAAAACATATTAAACCAGAGAAACTGATAGAAGATAATGGACCGGACCTGAGATCTGTGAAACGTATGAATTACCAATAATAATAATAAAAAATCTTAAACCATTTTAATTATTGAAAAATCTAGGAAAAGTGTTGAAAGATAGTTGGAATATGTAATTAAACTTAATGCCCCAAATAAGAAAGAAAAGCACCGGTGCCATTAACATCAAAGCCAGATTCAAAAATGTAGGCTTTACAACTGATAAGCTCCTTCTCGGAAAAAGGAAGAATCAGAAAAATCTCCATATGTCAATGTCACTTGAGTAAAACTGACATGATAAAAGCAAATATGCGAAGAAAGAAAAGGCAGGGGAGGGGAAGGAGGTGTCAGGTTCTTGCTCCCAGCAAGATTGTACCATGTGAAGTCTTTAAGTAGTGAACTTTGTTAAAAAGTAACTAATTCTCAGGCAGCTAAGAAAACGACCCCCCCCTTCTTCTGTAGGCTGCAGATGGAATGCTTGCACCCTCCATATCAAAGCAAAATAAGGGGGGGGGGTGAGTTAGATTGACAGAACAACTCTTTAGATAACTTTTGGCTCAAAAGCACAAGTGGTTGGTTAATGTCCTTTTCTCCCAGGGTTGATCTTACATTATTTCACAAAAGGCTTAATCTTAATGATTCACAAAAGGATGAAGCCTGATATCCCAGCGATATGCCAATGAATAAAATATATTCCTTTTAAGAAACGTAAAATTAAGTAGGAAAGAAAAAAGTCTTAGAACTTATTACGATTCCCTAATTCAGGTCTTTTGGTAAAACCTGAAGAAGGCGCCTTGTGCGTTCAGAGGGGTTGAGATGTATTTGCTCTGCTTCTTGGCTTCTTTTTATAATTCTGAAATTCCAAAAGGTCTGTACCAAAAGTAACTTATCTCTGCTTTCTGCTGCTTGCAGTTATAAAAATAAATTTGCAACTGAATCTGTCCTAAAGTACATGGGAATCACTTTTAGGCACTTCTAAAGAGAGAAAGGTTGTTGTGCTTTAGCACGCAGATAAAACTTTTAATTTTTCTAAGCAGGTTGCCCCAAAAAATGGGGTGGTGGCTGAGATCCTGTGTCTTATGGCAGCCCTACAAGAGAACCCTGTTTTGCTGTGCCCATTGGAAGAACAGGTGCTAAAAAACCTGGTTAAATTGGATGTGGATTTCCAGAGCTCTCAAGAAGCACGGGAACTACCACGCTTATCATACATCTGAACTATACTGTGTTGTTTCTCTGGGTCATATATGTGAGTGTTTGTGGGCATACGCATAATTTTTTTTCTGGTCCTGTTTATGCAGTGTATATGGGAGGTGGTTACCCTTTGAGAGCTATATGCAATGAAATCTCATTTTAATATATGCTGATCAGTATACATTTAAAGTGACAAAGTTATTATTCTGTTCTGTTTGTGGTATGCATGGCCAGGATATTTGAGAAGCCAGACCTATCAGCCCTTTTAATTGCTTGATATTCCAGGGCTTTTCTTAGGAGAGCTACTTCACATATTCCATATCCATGTGGATCTTCTACATGCAGTCCAGTGCATATATACCACTTGTGTTTATTAAGCCTTATGCAGAAGTAGATTACTTGACTAATAAATATCCACTGTGAACATATTTAATATAAAGACAAAACAACATGTGAGTTCCTACTATTCACAGATTTTGTTTTGTTTTGTTTTGTTTTGTTTTGCTGTGTGTTTTAAAATGAGAAACATAGGTAGTAACTCAAACACAGAGAGGTCTATTTATGGCTCAGAGCAAACAATTTACAAAGTCTATTATATACAGATGTCTAAATATTTGGAAAATGTTTGTTTATGGAGGTGAAATGAAACTACCTGTTTCTATTTGAAATATTTTCCCCTTAAAATTTACATGCAAAACTAAAATCATTTGTTCTCTGACACAGAGCAGTAAATGAGGTTTATTTGCAGAGTATATGAAGTGCCCAAGCTTATGTTTGTATCCAGAAGAGCAATAAATTTGAATGTTCATTAAATGGCTTCCCTTTTTTCTAATGGAAAAAAATAGGTTCATTGTATACAAATAGCAGAAAACAGCTTACCGGTACTTTTTCTTTGTCGAGAGACAACTGGCAAATTGTAGACAACCTATTTCTGTTACTGTACTTGTATAGGAAATGCAATGTTTTCCCAAGCAATTTAATCAACAGGGTAAAACACAAAATGATCTATAGAGTAAATACTTTTTACTAATGATTAACATCTTGTAATGACCACAGGATAAGTTTATATATGTGCATTCTCCTTTTCTTTCCTCTTCAAACACAGAGCACATCACAGTTTATTATCCGAAACCTTTGGGGTATAACCCTACAAAAATTGCTTATGTAATAATCTCCATCTCACACTTCAATAGAAGAGATGTGAAGTGAAGATTTATGTATATTTAGGCCAAAAAAGGTTTCATTCTATTGAATGTAATTCAGTGCTGCAGAATTGTACATGCTTTTTGCAATAACAATATTTGTTCCTTCATACTTTCCTCTGTATATCATCAAAATCCGAGCTGAAAGTTGAGCAATCTTGTAAAGCTATCTCAGCAAATATATGGAGGCTGAATAAGACATGGTAATCCTTTCCTTTACTGAGGGAAGCCCTCCATCCACAGAAATTCACTATTAAATTTCTCCAATTAAATTCAGTGGAGTAGACTTGCTATTAAGCATGTCTTCTCCATCCCTCACCTGCATGGATGGAAGTTCTGGTAGATGAAAGGGGACGGGTAATAAGGGATCCTGACAAAATGTCCCTCTGGGATCCCATCATCTATTTGCTACTGGTTGATGCAAAAATGGGATAGAAATAAAACATGAGGTTTATATTTATTTATCTAATTTCTAAATTGCTGCAATCCAGTTGTCTCTCACTGATGTACAATAGATTAAAAAAACCATAAAGCATCCACAGTAGACATAAATATGAATAATATAAAGTTACCCACTTAGCATATACTCTTCCATCCTGCTTATCTTCTCTGTGATTAGTTCACACAAATCATGGAGCTAGTTTATAAATGTATAAAGGCACACAGAAATTTGGAGATTTGTATTTTTCATTATTCATCTCTATTAATATAATGCATAGAACGAGTCAGGGCTTTTTTTGTAATAGAATGCTCAGAACGGAGTTCCGGCACCTTTTTTGGATGGAACCTTGTAGGATAGAACTCACATGTGTGAGTTCCAGCACCTTTTTCTTTTACAAAAAAAGCACTGGAACGAGTTATATGTCTATCACGTGAAGTCCTTTTCACATTTTACAGAAAAAAGCAGGGAAAACAGAAAAAAATGAATATAATTATCACATTTTTTATAACCTAGCAACTTACTAGATGAAGAAAATAATCTCAATTAATATAAAAAAATAATGTTTGGACAGGAATAAATTTGTTTTAGGTTTGATTGTTGAATTCTTTTATAAAGATTACAAGAAAGCAACATTTCTTTCACAACTGATTTAGCCTATGTTATCTGGATTCCAAAATCTGAAAGAAAATACTATTAGGAACAGAAAACCATAGTTAGACATATTGCTAATTTTCTTTTATGCGTAAGATTAGACATGTCTTTCTTTTGACATTTCTATCAGAAATCCCAATAACTTTCTGCATATCCTAATGCAGGGGTCCCCAGCCCCTGGACCGTGGCCCATTACAGGTTGTGGGAGAAATGGGCAAGCATGTGGAGGGTGTTTGTGCTGGTTTACAGAGCTCCATTTACAAGAATGGAGCTTCACGCAAGAGCACGCTTTGCTTCCCTGAGCAGAGCTTTGCACGCAAGTGCAAACACCCTCTTCTTGTGCACAAAGGTCTATTCGTGCAGTTGGAGGGCGCACACCCTTGCACCGCTAGCACAAGTGGAGCTGCGTGCATGCATGCGCCTGCCACTCACACACTCTGCCCTTGCCAGGCCACCAAGGTGGAAAGGTTGGGGACCACTGTCCTAATGGGAATTCTGAGAAATGCTTTTTGTAATGCTTGAAAACAGCTAGTTTGTTTGAGAGCTTTTTTTTAAAGGTTACTAACTGAACTTGGCAAAATAAATCCAAACATACATGGACAAAACGCTGCTTTCCATTGTATGCAACCAGAAATATTTATCCTGAATTGGTTTGTTATGTATCCAGGTGCAGGCCACCTGCATAGCAGTGGCCACTAGGGGGCGTTGGCCTGGACGGTTTGGCAGGAAAACCTAGTTTCGGCGGGAAACCTAGGGCCAACCCCATTGGCTAGCCACCTACCTGGCTAGGTATATAAGGAGGCCAGGTAGCCCTTGTTCTCCAGTACGGAACCTCCCCAAGGCAACCGCTTGAATAGCTCCTGTTTCATGGTTCGTGTCTTGTTTTGCTCTGTTTTATGTTAATAAATTTGGCAGGCTTAGTTCCAGCCTCTTGCCGTTTGTAAAGGGTTGTCCCTGCCTTTTCTGCAGGGCCGGTAGCAGGCTGGTACAGAACAGTTTGCCTTCAGCAAACCAGCCCTCCCACGCATTCCCCTTTTATACAGTTCAGGGCGTGGCTTCTCTCTGCCTCCTTCCGAGGTGCCCCATTGCCTTCCTCTGTTTACTCCTGATTGACTGCCTCCTGCGTCGGGCATCCTTGAACAGGGCCAGCTGTGGGTCATCTTCATCCACGCTGTCAGGCTCACACAGCTGGGTCTCCGTCGTGACCAGGTGGGAGGGGCCTGGCTGAGGGCTCTCATCAGCAAGCTCTCCAACCCCCTCAGCAAGCTCTCCAACCCCCTCAGCAAGCTCTTCAACACCCCCCTCCTACTCTGAGTCGTCCGACCCAACTGCCGAACCCACAGGCTGACCCTGAATCACAACAGCCACCTTGAGCCTAATGGGGCACAAATTCCAATCGCTTACTACTCAAGAACGCTGTCTGGAGCAGAGAGGAACTACGCACAAATAGATAAAGAAGCCCTGGCAATAGTGGCAGGGGTAAAAAAGTTCCATGATTACAGTATCTATACGGCAGGGAGTTCACAATCTACACAGACCACAAACCACTGCTTGGCTTGTTCACAACAGAGAAGCAGACCCCACAAATACTATCTCCCAGAATGCTCCAGTGGTCTATCTTCCTTGCAGCTTACAATTGCAAGCTGGTGCACAAGCCAGGAAAGGAGATGGGCCACGCAGACAGCCTAAGTAGACTACCCATAGATACTGCAGAACCAGACCCGGCCCCAGCATCACAGGCCCTAGCCTTGCAGAAACTTCCAGAATGCCCAGTACATGCCAAGGACATTGCAGCCAAGACAGCCTCTGACAACATCCTGAGTAGGGTACACTCGTGGGTCTGCACAGGCTGGCAAGACAAGTCCCCGGGACCCGAATTCCAGGCATACTTCACCAGGCGGCACGAGCTCTCCACGCACTGGGGTTGCCTCCTTTGGGGAAGCAGGGTCATCATTCCCACACCATTCTGGGGCAGAGTGTTGGAGTCTCTGCACGAGGGACATCCGGGGGTGGTTAGGATGAAGGCACTGGCCAGGAGTTACCTCTGGTGGCCAGGGCTGGACAAGGACATTGAGGAATGGGTCAAGGGTTGTTACACATGCCAGAGATCCAGGCCAGAGATGCCCCATGCCCCCGTGCACAGGTGGGAGGCAACACACACACCCTGGTCCCACATTCACATTGACTATGCAGGGCCCTTCCAGGGCCAACTGTTCCTAGTAGTAGTAGACAGCCACTCTAAGTGGCTGGAGGTAGTCCCTGTTCCCAACATGACCTCAGCAAGGACAATCCAGGTGCTCAGGGCCCTCTTTGCCATACACGGCCTCCCCCATGTAATTGTTTCTGATAATGGGCCTCAGTTTACAGCTAATATTTCCAGGCATTCTTGAAGGCGAACTGGATTAGACATGCCACCTCCGTGCCCTTCCACCCGTCGACTAATGGGCAAGCCAAACGGATGGTAAGGACGACCAAGGACGCACTGCGGCGCATCATCAGTGGGGACTGGCACCACTGGCTGGCTAAATTTTTACTCGCCCAGCACACCACACCGTGCGTGGCCACAGGAAAGAGCCCAGCAGAACTACGATGGGGATGGCGCCTCATCACCAAGCTTGACCGGCTGCACCCTGACTGAGTGGCGGCAGAGACCGAGAAGCCCTTGGCACCTAGGGCGCTCAACGTGGGGTACCTGGTTTGGGTAAGGAACTATGGGGCAGGACACCCATGGATTCCAGGGACTGTGATTGAGAAAACTGGGCCTCTCTCCTACATCGTGGGGGGGGGAAGGGGATCAACACATCAGGCGACACATCGACCAGCTCAGAGGAAGGGCCCCTGAGTGCACCACCCATGCCCAACCAGACAACCACACCCCAGAAGAGGCCAGACCAACTGGAAACAGCATGGACCCTGAACTAGTGGAGGTTGGCCTCCTTTAGCCGGCCCTGCAGCAGCATCAAGGCATCATCGGTGGCGGGGAGCCGGTGGCCAGACCCAACCCAGCCCAGGGACACCGTGAGCCAGACGACCAGGGCCATGACCTGGGCCAGGGTGAAGCCCCACTCAGGCGATCCACTAGGCCCCACAGGACACCAGCGTACCTAGCAGACTATGTTTGCAAGTGACCCATCAACCTCGCTGAATATGTATATAGTTACACATTGTTTATAGTTGTGTTGTGTTGCATAGTTGTGAGGGAGGTTCTTCTCTAAGGGGGCAGGGGTGTTATGTATCCAGGTGCAGGCCACCTGTATAGCAGCGGCCACTAGGGGGTGTTGGCCTGGACGGTTTGGCGGGAAAACCTAATTTCGGCGGGAAACCTAGGGCCAAACCCATTAGCTAGCCACCTACCTGGCTAGGTATATAAGGAGGCCAGGTAGCCCTTGTTCTCCAGTACAGAACCCCCCTCAATAAAGAGCTGAACCTGTACTCCGGCTGGCGTCTCTTCCTTGCGTCGGACCCACTATATCACAGGTTAACATTAAACAGAAGGCAAAATAGAATAAAACTAAGGATGCTTTCTAAAATAAAAGTGTATTAAACTCTTTAGGAGTACAGTGGTATCCAGAGGAGGTAGGGATTTCAAAATCTTCAGGATGGTAGATGGAGCATCGCAAATCAAGCCTTGACCCTTTTTTGCATATGTGTGCATTGCCCATGCAAAAGGAGTGAAGCTTTAATAATAATGCCATACCCACCATCTTATAGATCTTGACATCTGTTATGGATTCTCTAAGAATATATCTTCAAGTAACAAAATATTTCAAAGTATTTAATAGCATAATTGCTATTACAAGAAAGTATAATCAAAATTCTTCAGTTCTAACTTCACTGAAAACAGAAGGCATCTATGGAGATTCTCATTCATTCAGGTGACTTTCTTAGTTTTTAATTTTGTCCTTGAAAACATTTTGCTTCTCATCTAAGAAGTGAACTGAAGAAGCTTCTTGGATGAGAAGTGAAACACTTTCAAGGGGAAAAAAAAACAAGGAAGTCCAATTGTCTTTTGGAACAGCAGCTTTGGGAAAGCAGTAGGTGTTTGTTGGCCTACTATAGTAATTGGAAAAGGTGCAAAATTATGCTTATTTGGAGATTCTTTCCTGGGAGAAGAAATGAGATATAGCAAGTTGGAAAAGCATGGCATACTGAATCTAAGATGTATCTATGGTAGGATAATGAAACAATAGACCATTGTGGCATATTTATGTTTTTTATTTCCCACCCTTTTGTCATAGCAAAATGATACATTAAAGCACATAAACTAATGTTGTGTGTAATTTTCACAAGGTGACTATTAGGTAGGTGAAATGGCAGCATCCACATGCAAAAGACTATAAAATTTGGGAGAATCCTCAGGAGTAGCCGAATTCTGAAAAGAAGTGATAAATAAGTGAAGGCATATTAAAAGAAACCAGTGGTGTTTGAATATCCTTGGTGAGTATGGGTTGCTATTGAAGAAGATGTAAAATCAGAAGAAGGAAGAAATTAAATGGACACCTTCAACAGAAACACTCCAGGATGCTACCACTTTATTACAAGTTTCACAAAAGACATAAAATAGGGTAAACCAGCCAAGTTCTGATTAGTCAAGACAACATAATCACTGAATGACCACTGAATCAATAGGACTTATCCAAAACTCAGAAGACAGAAAATAGAATGCTATAAAAATATTTGTTCATTTATGACTTTGTGAAAAATTTTTGGCTCTGTCAGCTGTTTTTAAAAGAGAAAAGATAAGCTGAAGTTTATCTTTTCTGATGAATAAGTTTCAAAATTCTTCCAACTTCCTGCTACCATGAAGCTTTATATGGGAATTTGGCATTCAGTATCTTAACAGCTGCTTAAGCAGCTCTTATAAAGAATAAATATCAGGAATGGAATTTCTGTTGTCGTTGTTGATGCTGATGTTGACCGTGAACAGAAAGGTTTCAAAAGAATTGTCATTTACTTAGATTTTTACATTATGCATAAGAATCCCAAAAATAACATATCTGAATATGAACATTGATGCATGTAAATAGGTAAAAATTTGGAAAGTTGCCTATCTATACATATTGAGTCAGAGAAATTGGGGATTGCAGGAGTTCTCTTTTGGGAGAAAGAATTTCTCCAGTAATTTATTAAAGTTTTTGTGGACTCTTCTTTTCCAGGGGGATTGTTCTCCTTCCCTCCAACCCTTACATCTACTACAAGTAGTGATGGCAGCAACCGTGGATAGTGGACTTATCTTTTTCCATCTTGCATAGTGCCAGAGATGGAAAAAATTCTTTGACAGTCTTAAGAAATGACTGTTACTTTCAACATTTGATTGCAAAGGGAAAAGAATGCTGCATCTAACTTCCTATTAGGATTTTTATTCTTTTTAATAAGCAAATGTTATGGGTGACCATGAGGGACACAGTGGCTCAGTGGGTTAGGATGCTGAGCTTGTCGATCAGAAGATCGGCAGTTTGGTGGGTCGAATCCCGAGTGCCGTGTAGCAGAGTGAGTGCCTGTTACTCGTCCCACCTTCTGCCAACCTAGCAGTTTGAAAGAACGTAAAAATGCAAGTAGAAAAATAGGGACCACTACGGTGGGAAGGTAACAGCGTTCCGTGCACCTTTGGCATCTAGTCATGCCGGCCACATGACCACAGAGACGTCCTTGGACAAGCGCTGGCTCTTTGGCATTGAAACAGAGATGAGCACCAGCCCCTAGAGTTGGAAATGACTAGCACACATGTGCGGGGGAACCTTTACCTTTACCTTTACCTTATGGGTGACCATAAAACATGGTGACTGTTTTTTGTTAAAATGATAATAGCAGTTTTGTGCCACAAACTGTCCTCCTTTTCAACATGCGCAAGGTGTCATAATGGAAATTTAAAAGGGACAGGAATTGTATCATGTTACTATGATGATGTCTTCATCAGATGGATCAGTTTGAGCATCACTGCGGATGCCACCGCTTCCAAGTAAAATCCACTCTAGCAACCATACTAAGAATCTCCTGGTTTCAGCCATACTCTTGCAGATCAGGAGAAAGTTTTCTTCCTTTTTGCAGTAGGCACAACAAATCAAGGTAAATATTAGCTAGTTGATGGTTTTTCACATAGTAGAGCTGGATTTTTCTGGTAAAGAATGTGCCTGCTGTTGGCTTGCAAAATATACTAAAAATCAAATTGTGACTGGCTCTGCTGTCTTCTGGTCAAGCCCATTAGTCAGTTCATTCACATTGTAGATATTATTGAAATACTATTTGAAGGACTAGTGTGTTTTGCCTAGAGAAGATATAATAAAGAGAGAACATGATAGCTTGGCTTAAAATATCTAAAGATTGTCATACAGAAGAGCAAGTGTGTTCCCTGTTACTGCGGAGATTAATCCTGAGCCAATAGAATCAAATGCCAAGGAAGGGAAGTTTCATTTAGAAGCACTTACAAAAATCGCAAACTTCGTAAAGTAGTACAGTATGTTTGGCAAATGGATGAGCTGTCCTTTATTTTATGGACAAGTAGAAAGGCCATCTATCAGGAATAAGTAGGTTTCCAGAGGATTCATCTTTGTAAAAAGATGGGAGATTCAGTTAGGGTGTCAAATTTCTCCTGAAACCTGGGGTATTTCCTACTTTCTTCAAGAGAACCTGGGCCTAGTTGTTTGGGTCTAGATCAGACATGTCAAACACAAGGCCTGTGGGGTGAGTTCAGCCTGCAAAGGGCCTAGATTTGTCCCCTGAGGCTGTTCCAGAAATGGCAAGGGACTGGCCCCCGCTGCCCCAGCTCTGGCTAATCCCAACCCGGCTGGGCGTCCTCCTGGCGCATGCACAGGAAACAGCGAGCGCTCAGGGGCTGGTGGTGTGGAGGAGCATCTGCAGCTCATTTGCCTCATCCCATCCCACCCCTCCCAGCCTTGCCCCATCACGGCTGGCCATGCCCTGCTTTACTGGGCCTCTCCTCATCTGGCTTTGCTTTTCTGGGTGTCGCCTCACCACACCCGGCTCCACTTTGCTGGGACAGGCACCGGATTGGCCTCAAGGCCTGCAGCCATGAGTGGCAGAACTGGCACAATCGGCACTACGAGCCTGGCAGCCTGACAGGTGAGTACGTAGCAGGCGCAGACACAGACTCTGCTGTTTTCGTCAGTACTTCGGTGTCTGGCTGGCCACCTCAGATCAGCAATAGCACGCCATGGCTGATGTGGTCAAGGCAGGTGCACACACAGACTCTGCTGTTTTCGGTGGCGTGCCCCCCCTTCCGTACCTTTGCTAAATTGATCAACTGGCTAGAAATGAGGTTTAGCAGGCTGAGCGTGCAGGCAGAGGCAGAGGCATGAAGGGGAGGCGGGCTGTGCAGATTTCCCGTATGTGAGACCAGGATATTTCCCCCCTCTGCTGGATTTTTGCTGCCATACTGTTTAACTTTCTTTAAAATTTACTTGTTACAGAATGGGAAGGATCCGCTTTCAGCATCAAGTAATCTTCAAAGAAAGTTAAACAGTATGGCAGCGAAAATCCAGCAGCGGGGGAAAAAACTGTTTTTTTAAGACACCAGACTGGCATGCATTCATGTGCCTCCAATTCCTTGCTTGCTGCAAAGCCAGACTGGAGTCCTCGGCCCGCTCCTTCCAGCTTATTTCAGAGCTTGTCCAAAGCAAAGGGAATGGTTCCCACCCCACCTGATCGCTGCAGGGCTTCGTTTCCAAAGACCCTCTGCACAGGCTCCAGAGAAAACTCTCTCAACCTATTTTCCAAAGCATCAGAAGGCAATAATAGATGGAAACTAATCAAGAAGAAAACCAGCCTAGAACTAAGGACTTGTGAAAACTAACCAGTGAAAAGGCTTTCCTTCAGAAGTTGTGGATACTCCATCACTGGAGGCTTTTAAAAAGAGATTGGATATTCCATTGTCTGGAATGGTATAGGTCTCCTGCTTGAGCAGGGGATTGGACTAGATGACCTCAAAGGTCTCTTCCAACTCTGTTATTCTTTGAGAGAAGTGCTGCCAACCTCTACCCCTCCCCTTATCCCTTCCTGGGCACAGAGACAGGGAAGGAGGGGAGGGAAACAGGAAGGAAGGAAGGAAGGAAGGAAGGAAGGAAGGAAGGAAGGAAGGAAGGAAGGAAGGAGGGAGGGAGGGAGGAGATGGAAATGAAAAGGAGGGAGGCAGGGAAGGAAGGAGGGGAGGGAGGGAGGAAGGAAGGAAGGTCTAGATGCATGGGATGCTATGAATTCTGGCTTGGGTACCAGATTGCCAGTTGAGCCATCAGCCAACCTTAGGTAACATAAGTGTTAGCCTGAGGTTGAATGGCCTACATCCATCCATTAACCTAATTTTTATGAATTTCGATCCCTTTTCCAGTGAGACAAGGAGAGAAATAGGGGAGACTGGTTACCAAAAATGAAAGAAAATTAAAAAGGGGATGGAGCATGTTAGAAAAAAGAAAAGGTGGAGGTTTGAAAAAGAGGCAATGATGTGTTCAAACCAATAACGTTGGTCTTGGTCCTGCCCACTTAAGAGGCACCAATCACTGACATGTAACTCTTGACTTCTTATTCCTGAGGGTTGCTACCATAATAGAAAAAAAAAGATTACCTAGTCTTGTGGTGAAGGGTATAAACATATGCAAAGTAAAAGAATACTTACCTTGCAGAACATCCCCTTCGTGGTAATTGTTCATAAAGACAATTCTTAATATGAATATTTCAAGGCCATACTTCATGCTATGGAATAGAGCTTGGTGTGATCCTGAAACCTCAACTTTAAAAATCTGAGTTCTGTGTAAATTTTTGAACCTTGAAAAATGAAGTTTGTCACTAAATTTGCATTGCATTAACATAGCCTGTTGACATTAAGGTTATCTTGGAGGGTGTTTGTTTTGTAATACTGAGCAGGCAGCTTGTCTTTTGCTCTCTTTTCTTTCACTTTTAACAAGGATCTTTGTCACAATCAACCCTTAAAATGTTCTCATCAGTATATATGTGAAGTCCTTAGTATTCTGATCCCACCCTGGACTTCAGGTATTTCATCAAAATTATTGTTTGTGTATTATTTTAGTAAAGCAGCGTTTCCCAACCTTAGGAACTTGAAGATGCGTGGACTTCAACTCCCAGAATTCTGGGAGTTGAAGTCCACGCATCTTCAAGTTCCTAAAGGTTCGGAAACGCTGTAGTAAAGCACAAATATGTTGGGAGGCAGCCAGAGTTGGTTAGAAGAGCGTGGCTTTATAAATGGTTTAAACAAACAAACAAATACTGATGAAGCAATAAAAAATAAATATTAATGCAATTGTTTCTACAAAGACATTAAGATTGCTTTTTTAATTTTATTTTTACTAAAGTATGCTTGCGGGGGGGGAAATCATACATTTTAACTGAAGTAGTGTAAACTTCAGTGAACTATACTCAGCTAATCTGTTTTACAATATTTAGAAGTAAAAATTAGGACAAGTTCCATTTCAGAAACAAAATAAGTTATGCTGGATCTCAAAATTCCAGAAGGAAATGTGTGTCATGGTATTCTGCAGTATCTCTAATATATTACATGAATACATATAATGCAACTACAGTACATCGTGGCTTTGTGCCAGTTGTTACAATTGGAATGCTATATCCCAAGGGAATGAATTTATACATAAATATATAATCTGTCTTCTCTTGGAGGGAAGGTTGTCTAGTGTTTTGAAGTGCTGGATCATCAATATGCTGATGGTACTGAATTTTTTTTTCATTTTAGTTAAGAGCGATTTCTTCAGATCTTTGATGTGAGGCGCTACTTATTTGTGTAAGATAAGCTCTAATAAGATCTCTCTTTCCTATAGTTTAATTGTGCACAAAAGAGCCAACATGCCTCTGTGTTCCTGTGCGTGCACCTGCAAATCAGGTAAATAAGCTGAGAGAAATGTAACCTATAGGTTTGGTGATAAAGGTTTGAACTCTCCTTTGCCATTGTTAGCACATTTTATGATGAAGCTAGAACTGGTGGACTTGTGAGCTGACAGACTAATTAAGTTGATTCATCTCTGAAGATTTCTGGAAACAATGGGAATCCCAAATATTTGTGAAATTTTGACATGATGGTGCTCTAATGGAAATTATAGTCTCACTAGAGAATTGTGAGATGGAAATTTGCTGTTGATACGATTTCTACCAAATATCCTCTCAGCTTCTCTAAAATTTAGCCACTTTAGCAGATTCAAAACATTATGGGCAAATACTTCTATGAGTTAAGGAGCCCTGGTGGTGCAGAGGTTAGAATGCAGTATTGAAGGCAAACTTTGTCCACAGCCTGGAGTTCAATCCTGACAGGGCTCGAGGTTGACTCAACCTTCTATCCTTCCAAGGTCAGTAAAATGAGGACCCAGAGTGCTGTCTCTGTAAACCAGTTAAAGAGAGGGCTGTAAAGCACTATGAAAACATGCTGCTCTGACCTTTGAACTTTGGACCTTAAACAGTCCATTCAACCTCTAATATAGCTCTGTCTGAAAATGGTAAAGACTGTATGGGCCTCATCCCCTTATGAGATGGAAAGCTAGAGAATCCTCAGCAGCCAAAATGGAATTTTACCCTTCAGCACTCTAAGAATGCTGTGAAAATCAGTAATTGAAGTCTCTCAGAGTCCAGAATAACCTTGCTATCACCAGCCAATAGTCCCATTTTTTAAAGTTAGTATAAATCTTAGAACCCTTCATTTTGTGAATATAGCATGATAGGGCTGAGGTAAAATTATAAACAGACAAAAAAGGGGAAACTATTAGATGCTTTGTTATGAGTCTGGCCAACTTAATTCCAAACAATACTTACCCTTCATTATGTCTCAAAAAAATGAAACTATCCAAATTCTGGGAAAGAAGCAAAGACTGCAGTGGGCTATAGAGGCAGTGAGTGGCTCTGAGGGTGGGCAGGGCAGGGGTGGGCTAGGGGTGGAGTGGGTGGGCTGGGGGGGCAGGGCAGGGGTTAGGGTGGGGCCGGGGCCAGTTTTGGGGCACTCGGTCTCTAAAAGGTTTGCCATCACTGCTCCATTACTAGAAATACTTAGAATCATAGAGTCATAGTCTTCTAATCTAATGTCCTGCCTAGAACAGGAATCCTCAGACTGTCCCAGACAAATGACTGTCCAATCTTTTCTTGAAAGCCTCCAATGATATTCTATCTATCTATCTATCTATCTATCTATCTATCATCTATCTATCTATCTATCTATCATCTATTTTTTTCATGGTTGACCAACTCACCACAGAAAATCTAAGCAGGAAACAACCGATAAAGCAGGTCTAATAACCTGAAGATGCCCTATGGTCTCCACCTATCCACACCCCTGTGCTCAAAAACATATGCAAGTCTTTAGTGCTTTAGGAAAGGACAACAGATTTGGGGCCAACCTAACTTTACTGAGTGTGGCATTCCAAAGGGGAGACACTAAGACAAAAAAGGTCCCCTTTCTGGGTCTGCAAGATGACATCCTTTAATTGACGAGAACTGTAGCATCGGATCTCCTTCCAGATCTGATGAGATGGCTAGAAACAACTGAGTAAAAAGAGAGTCTGTCCCTCAAATAACCTTGCCCTAGGCTTGGATGATGAAGTACATACAGTTTTACAAACGTGCAGATTTATTATCTTCTTCCAGTTCTGAGGGAAGAGGGCAATATGGGCAGGGCCTGAATTCTGCAATCCCTGTTTTACTGCATACCTAGCCACAGCTACACAGAGAGGGAAATATTGAGAACTCTAACTGAAACCAAGTTGGAAGTTAAGGTGCTAACTCAGGACTTGGCTTGCTCAGAAAAAGCACTTTTCTCTAGAACAGACATGTCAAACACAAGGCCCGGGGGCCAGATCCGGCCCGCAAAGTGGTTTCATGTAGCCTGCGAAGCCATCCTGGAAACAGTGAGGGAACGGCCCCCATTGCCTTGGCCCTGGCCCAGAGACCCTCTTTCTGCCAGAGACCCTCAGATCTGTCCCACTCCTGCCCAGGCCCCCATAGGCACCCTTGATGTGAACGATGTACAGCTGGCCACGCCCACCCAGTAGGCCGTACGCACTCTAGCCACACCCACCCAGTAGGCCACACCCACCTAGGCCACACCCACCCGGCCCCCTGAGGGCAACCGCAATGCTGATGTGGCCCTCAATGAAATTGAGTTTGACACCCCTGCTCTAGAACGTGCACCCGAGAGCACACATATGAAGAGAAGGTAGGTCTACTGCTCATCTGGACCTCTTGAAATCTGTTGAACACGGGAGTCTCTTCCAAGGCTGTAGAGAGTGTTCATTGTAGCAAACTAGTACCATCTTGCATTGTGCAAGGAGCATTATACCTTCCTTTGAAACTGTTCTATTCTTTTTTTAAGTTCATTTAAAATAGCTGTGAACAGTTCACAACATATATAAGTTTGCATTTAATATTTCAAGTTAAAAAATAGTCTATATTTTCTTTCTTTAAAAAAATATTGCTTTTGTTTACATCTTGTGAGGTACAGAATGGCTAAATTTTCCAATTAAGGTGTATATGTCATATAGCTAGGAATTGGCATTATTGATATTATTTCAATCTTTTATCACCATAAAGGTGCACAGATGGTGAGAGCCTTAACTCTCTCGCACCCTGGGGTTAGAAAAAAAGAAGATACTCTAGGTAGTGGATGCAAAAGTCTTACCAAGTCCCTATTTTAAACTAGGAAGAAGGAACAAGGAATGAAGACCTTCAGGTTTCTGGGCAAATCTTCAATATTCCACCCTATGCCCCTGTGTTCCACTACATCCATGCAAACAAGCATTATTTAGATCAAATTGAATAGATTACAAAAATTTTAAATTATGTGCGCACTCTGTGAAATTATGTCAACATTTCTGATATTGTGAATACCCCTATCATTGCTTACCCTATGGCTTTCTGGGTTTTAGGAAAAGACCCCAGCTTCTGGAATGCATATATCATTTGTTAACTGGGATGTAAACCCTTCTTTTTCAGATTGAAGTTCATATTCAGACAAGAACCTGTTAATGCCAGGCACAGCTGTTCTATATTTTGAAAAATAAGCAACTGATTTCTACCTACTTCTCATCAATATACTTGAGCCACCAATTTACAAATGATTGTAGAGCTACAGCAAATGTGTTTAGATACTATATTTGAAACAGGTTTGACAGAGGGTCAGGAAGCAGCAACTCTGTAATGCACAATAAAGAGCGCATGATTAAGCAGATAACTGTATCAGCGCAGGGAGCACTTCCCTTTCTTTCATCCTAGGAGACAGTATTTGTCCCTTTGATCCCTGAACAGATCAAAGACCTCACTAATCAATTATTTCCCTTTTTGTCTTTCACATTCTGCCACAGACCTTCAAACACAAACAGCAGATTGCTCCAAGAATTCTTTATTTGTTTTCTTTTCTTGCAACAACCATACACTACAAATAAGTGTTTTGAATTCACTTTTGAAGAATGTCTATTCTTCAAACTATGACTTTGCAAAGATAAGCTTTTAATATTTTCATGGGGCCATTTACTACTGGCTACCCTATTAAAGAAAATGCCTTTGATTATTTTAAATGCAACATCAAAAGAAAAATCTAGAGCAATAGACGATGATATTTTGATAAATATTGCTCTTTTAAAGAACATTTACCCAGCATTCTTTTTATTTCTACTTTCTTGCCTTCCTCCATTAGCCCTAAGCTAACTCACATTGTCTTGAACTGAGTGCCTCTATCTGAAAAGTGGGCACATTTAAAATGTTATTTTATGTAAGAAAAAAAATGCCAACAACCTACATACACCAGCAACAAATGTTTTATGTATCTACTGTATCCCAAGCAATGGACTTACACTGCCATGGCTGTGAAAAAAGATCTTATCTTACTTTTATGCTGAAAGGATCCACTGTACAACATGGCTGTATTCAAGACCCACACATTCCTGTGAAACACCAAGCTTGACAGCAATTTGCTTATGAGTGTCCTGTTAATTGTTCTTATCAGTTCAACCTTTTTCCTGCAAACCATATCAGTTGCTGTCATAGATCTTCCATTTCATTCTTGATTACACAAAGATAATTCACCATCTTTATATTTTTGGCCCAACAATTCACAATGTTCATATCAACATAGTCATTACCAAAAAAACACAACCTGCATTTGGTGCTCAATTTCATTTGGAAGGATTCGTTCAGTGATCAAAATTCACAAGTGGCATGTTGCTTAAAGCACACTGATAAGTATCCATTGTAGTACTCAGGAACATTGGCAGTATAACCTTTTCTCATAGCAACATTCTGTCAACATACAAACAGTATGTTGGTGACATTAGAAGCATTATTTTTCATTCAACCCTTATCCTTAAAAAAAAGATTTGATTACATCCTGTATGGCTTTTCATCCATCCATTTCCTGTTGTGCACAACAAAAAAGAGGAGTTTCAAATTTAGGACACAATATATGCCTTTGAAATAACCCTCAGGATACTAACTGCATTCCAGTAGGACAAACTCAAAAACAATTCAAATGTTTTAAATTTCAGTGCTTTATTTTTCCCATTTAGTCATAAAATATAAACCTCTTGTATCCTTGTTTTGTACCTTGGGCCACATGTCTATGTGGTAGTCCATATTCTCATGAGTAGTAAAATTAGCCAAAGGCATGCTTGTCATGATTTACAAGCTGAGCTTGGCAGATCTAATATTTCATTGCTTAATTTGACTTTTTGACTTGACTTGGCAAAAGATTCACAGCCATGGAATTTAAACTTAAGCCTGCTTTTTCTCATTTTCTGAATTAACAGATTCTTGGCTTGGGAGGTGTTGGACTTGAAAATAAGGGATTGTACGCTTCCATCTCTGGGTCGGGAATCAACAGTTACTACCCGACGTATCTTAACTTTCAAATATCTTTAAACACTTTTAAAGCAAAAAAAAAACAATTTAATTGGTGATGGAAAAATCCATTAATCCAAATCTATAATCACTACCTTTTCTAATCCCCACACTGGTTATCAAGGGAGTAGAGTTGTTTTTTGTTTTAGTGTTCAAAATAAACCTTGGGTTACTCAGGCAACCCATTAACGGGACAAAAGAGTTATTGTAATGAACATTATCTTCAATTATTTCATCCCTGCCTGGGAATAAACAAGGCAAGTGAGTGGGTACAAACTGCCCTGAGTTGTGTCTTTCTTCCCTTCTCTTTGCATCTGATGCAACTCATGAAAGTTATTTATTTATTTTATTTATTTAATACTATTTCTATACCGCCCTTCTCCCGAAGGACTCAGGGCGGTGAACAGGGCAAGAATAAAAATACAAATTACAAAAGTTAAAACAAGATTAAATAAATGCCCACATACTAAAATACATCTTTAAAACCTAATAAAATAACAATAGCAACCCCCCCCCATCCCCTCATCAGGCCAGGCCAGCTTGTTCAAAAAAGTATGTTTTAGCTCGCCTCCTAATGACATTTATTCATCAGGAAAGGTGCTACCAGATTCTGATCTTTTTGCCACCATATATTAAGACAGCTTTCCTTCTAAAATTCCCTTCCCATGGGATTTTTAAAATGTTTACATTTTAAAAGTAATCTCTTTCAAACAATTTTTCCTGTAGAACAGGAAAAGACTGACAGCACAGACTACCCTATTACCTCTTAAGGAATATCAAGCAAGGAATTTGTGGTGTTTTTTATTGTAATGAAGGGATACTACCCAGCTTAGCTCTTGCTAAGTAAAGAGAGCATGATACAGAACAGAGAAGCAAATCACAATACAGATAGTTACTGCTTCAGAGTCTCCTATTAGCAAACAAAACAATTCCGAAAGCTCATCAACAGCCAAAAGAGCAATCATACAGACACACCAATCATCGAGCAAATTAAGCCAAATCTACACAGCACTTTTAAATGCATCTGGAAGTTCAATGTCTACAAGGCAATATCCATAAGGCAAACAAAAAAGCATGCACAGAGTGCACATATCCTGAAGTTCAGCACTGTGAAATATGGCTAGAAGGCCATGTGCAAGTCTGACTAGTCCATGTCCAACTCTGCCTACTTCAGAGTGGATATGAGCACAATTTGAGTTCCTTTTTAAATATTTGTTGTGATTTGAGTGATGAATTTGAAGAGGTCAGATTGATGCCTTTAGTCTTGCAGATGCTTAAAACATCCGTTTCACTCGTTTAAACTCCCTAGAACCTCATCTCCAAATGGATCCTGATTCCATTTAATTTTGGAGTGCAGCCTTCAACATGCCATAGAAAGTCTGGTATGATTCTCTGATCAACAGAAGTTACATACTTCTGCCAAATCATTTCAAACTAACAAAAAAATGCATTTTAAACAAGTTAAAAGCTTGTATGAACATGAACAGTGTGCTCCTCAAACACCAACCCAGAATCAGCCCACACCACACCAACAAAGAACTTCGCTGTTTGAAATGCTTTTTGTGGTGGTGGACCAAAGCAAGAACAGTAGCAATACTTATATGCTGAAGAGCTGTGCACTCCTTCAAAGTTAGCCTGGCTTTGCTGACAGCTTGAACAAAGTATTTCTCAAAATAACTTCACGGAACAATGTGGTATCCTGCAATTAAGGGGTTGTTGTTGTTGTTGTTGTTGTTGTTGTTAGCTGCAAAGTCGTGTCCGACCCATCGTGACCCTATGAACAACGTTCCTCCAGGCCTTCCTGTCCTCTACCATCTTCTGGAGTCCATTTAAGCTCATGCCTACTGCTTCAGTGACTCCATCCAGCCACCTCATTCTCTGTCGAATTAAGGGGTAAAAATAGTTAATCAACCAAAATATAGTATATCACTTTAACCAATGTTTCTCAACCTTGGCAACTTGACAATGTGTGGACTTAAACTCCCAGATACCCCCATGTTTGCTGAGGGATTCTGGGAGTTGAAGTCCACTTCTTCAAGTTGCTAATGCAGGTTGAGAATGTCTGCTTTAGATAAGGGACCAAGATCATCAAGCTCAGGGAACTCGTAAGATGAGCTTTGAAAAGGGGAAGGGAGCCAGCTCCATCTTGCCTTTGTGCTTTTGCCCACCTGCCTGTCTTCTTCCTCAAAGGAGAAACACCTCCTTTCTGCCTGGATCCTAACGATTAAGAATATCATCTCATCTCAGGGGGAAGTTGGACAATCAGAAGGAGATAAGTCACCTAGGTCAGGGGTAGGCAACCTCGGCTCTTTTATGACTCATGGACTTCAACTCCCAGAATTCCTGAGTCAGCTAAGGTAATGTGAAGCAAGATGTGAATTATGATTTTTATAAAGATGTACATTTGTAGCTCAGATAAGACAATACATCTTGATTTAATCCAAATGGCTGCTTGTATTTTGTATTGTATTTTGTCTTATTTTGTTCTACCTGTGGTCTCTCTTATGAATGAAGGTGAATATAGTCTCTCTCTCTCTCTCTCTCTCTCTCTCTCTCTCTCTCTCTCTCTCTCTCTGTGTGTGTGTGTGTGTGTGTGTGTGTGTGTATGTATGTGTGTGTGTGTGTTGCCTGGACAATTAGCTGCAAATAAAATCCTGAAGGATTCACAGCATTTTCCTTTTCCCCCATTGTGGTAGTCTGTTTTCTCCTTCACCTTGACCTACATAATAAACAACTTGCATCTTTTCAAGCCATTTTCAGTCTCCCTCTGACAGGGAATTTATCCTATCACACATCCCCACCCTTCTGCTATTGAAAGAAACACAAGATAGCCAAGACCTGGGGAAGATTTTCCACTTCTTTCCTCCCAAATCAGGTGCAGAGACTTTCTTCTGGATGAGGACAGTGACTGAATAAGACCCTCCCACGACTTGTGAGAGGGAGCAACAATAAGGCTTGTGGGAGAAGGGTAGGGACCCCTACTGGATCCCTCTGTGAGTGTTCCATTACAGCCCCTCACCTCTCAAAGCAAAATGAAGCTTTGCTTGCATTCTCCAGCACTTCAATGATGCTGGAGGAGATGCTGAAGAGGCTGCAAGCTGATGTGAAGCAGCTTGTTGAGGCAAATTGTGTGGCCTCTTTAGTTAGACAAAATGCTTCGTGTGGCTTTCTCAGTGTGAAACATCTTATTAAGCCAAATCAAAACCACAGGCTCTGTAGTGATGTGGAGCAATGCACATGCATACACACATGCTTTGCATTTGTCTGTCTGCTTTTATATGCCTTTATCTGCTTTATTTTTTCAGGAGAGGCTACAACATAGCAAAATGTGGATATACCCTTCTTACTAACCTATGTGAACTCTCATTTTTCCACATAAAGTGTTTTCTAAAACCTAAATTATGTGTCAGGCTGGCTGGATTCTTGGATTTGTGAGCATTTTTAGTCCAGCCATCTTACTTAAGGGCTACTTTCCCTCAGTGCACCATGCCCTCACCAATTCCTCCAGCCTAAACCAATAATAGTGACACAACTTGTACCCACATGTACTGGCTAGACTGGAAGATGTTTGGGATAAAAGCAACCAACTTCAATCCAGGTATCAATATCTCAGTTCTAGCTTTTGAATCTTTCAGAGCACTTGAAGCAATACTACCTGAAACAGTCATGAACAAATTTGAATTCAAACACTCGAATGACCGTATAAAGGGTTTTGCACACTTCTAAATGGAATATTGATCACAAAGCAACTTCCCATATCAAGTCTCATTTTCCAGGGTTTGCAAGCTAACATAGGAACTTCTAATATTATCCCGTGTGACTTTGCAACCATAGAGAGGCAGATATCTTATGAGTTGTGTAATGTGTAAATTCAATTGGACTCAATAGATCTGGACATTTTTTTTCACTCTTGAACCTTCCCTTTTGGAGAAGGTGGTTGGCTTATAGCTCCAGCTCTTTGCCTTCTCAATTTTTTTGGGGGGGGGGGGGTTAGAGGTCAAGCCTGAGGTCTCTGCTCTTCTATTTAGCATCTATATGAAAGTACTGGGGAATGTCTTCTTTCAGCATAGGGTGAGGTATCAATAGTATGCTGATGATACTCAGGTGTACATCTCTGCTTTGAGCCAATCAAGCAATGCTGGCAAGGTCCCTTCCTTGTAATTGGAGACTACGAGGTTTGGATAGTGGAGAACAGGCTTTGGGATAATGGTGAATAGCTTTGGATCAAGCCTAGCTGTGCATTTTAGGCCCTTCGGTTCTGGAGATTTTCAATTTTTGGCTCTGCCTGGAGAATGCACTTTTCCAGTAAGTGTAGGAGTGCAAATTGGAGGTCCTTCTTGAACTCACAACTCAAAGACCAGGTGGAAGTCATGGCTAGGGCTGCTTTTGCACAGGTTTGTCTTAAGCACCAATTGCACCCATTCCTCAACCAGGAGGCCTTGTTCATGGTGATTTATGCCTTAGTCACTTCCTGCTTAAATTGCTGTATTGTGCTCTACTTGGGGCTGCCCTTGAAGATTATTCAAAGGCTGCAGTTCAGTATACAGTTTTGGCATTTCTTGATACACTCACATAACACCACTGTTCCATAAATTATAAATTTATGATGCTAGTTACTACCTATATAATGCCTTATATGGCATAGGACCACGCTATTTGTGGGACCACATGCCCCATTGTTTCTGTCTGTTCTACCATGTCTAGCAAAGAGGGAATGCTCTGGGTCTCTACCTTCAAGCAATGCCATTTTGTTGGACCCCAAATTTATGCCTTCTCTGCGGCTGTACTTGTCCTTTAGAATAGCATTTCTCCAGCGATTCAGATGCTCCTAGCACTGTTTCTGTAAGTCTCTGAAGACTTGGCTGTTTACCCTAATTTAGGCAGTTAGGGAAACTTTGTTGGTGATGTTGTTTTGTTTTAGGGTTATTGTACAATCAGGCTATCATTAGTTCATACTGTTTTGATGTTTTAAATCTTTGTACAGCATCCAGAATCATTGGGTGACATGGAAAGCTCTATAAATAATTTAAACAAATAACATAAACTAAAAGTTGTGCAAATAGGACACTGAGCTCTTAATAATAATATTCTGCTCCCTTTTAATCCAAAATCAAAATACTGTAATATCATTTCCTATCACCCATAATGGCTTCAAAATCTAAGGGACTGGTTTGGAAAAAACTCAGCAGCACTTTTTTGTGTGGCTGCTGATAAAAACAGGATTGCCAACATGATCGCCAACGTCCGATAACAGATATGGCACAAGAAGAAGAAGAAGAAGGAGATCACCCATAATGACCAGTGGCTCAACATAAGAGATTCAAACAAATCACAGTGGTCCAACCCAAGAGATTCATATAAACCTCATTGTGTAAACAGGAGTCTGGGTTTTTAAATATATATATTATCCAGTTATGTGAGAAAGATGGGTGGTTTCAAAATCTGATAAACAAATAATATGCAAGAAGGAAGGAGTTGAATCCTGAAATCTTGGAACAGACTGTGCTGCGTTGGCGGTACCATTTTGTCTCCTTTACTGAGGAGCAGATAATTTTGACACATTAGTACATCAGTGTGTTTAAAAGAACAGAATACAAGTAGTCCTTGACTTATGACCACAATTGAGCCCAAAATTTCTGTTGCTAAGTGAAATAATTGTTAAATGAATTTTGCCTCATTTTATGACCTTTCTTACCACAGTTGTTAAGTAAATCATTGCAGTTGATAAGTTAGCACTGTAACATGGTTGTTAAGTGAATCTGGCTTCCCCATTGACTTTGCTTGTCAGAAAGTCACAAAAGGTGATCCCATGACCCTGGGACATGGCAACGGTCATAAGTATGAACCAGGTTCCAAGCATTTGAATTCTGATCACGTGACCACAGGAATGCTGCAAAGGTTGTAAATGTGAAAAATGGTCATACATCACTTTTTTCAGTGCTGTTGTTATGTGTAATAATCATTAAATGAACTATTGTAAGTTGAAGATTTCCTGTAACTGATTATTTAGAACTAAACATCGAGCAAGCTTCAATTGTTAAAACAGCCATCTTAACAGAATGTGTCTTGCTCTTCGTGGACATTTTAAGAAAATCTCACTTGGACAGTCTTAACTCTTCTTTCCCACAATTCACGTTTTCTGCAAAGAGACCAGTGGAAATGAGGGAAAGATTTTGAAGTTCAACTGACTCTCCTTGCAAAAGAGATTACTGTCATGCAACAAAACATGTAAATGGCATTATATAGTGTACTATCCACCACTTCGTATTTCTCTATTCCAGTTCCATTTTATTTTATTTTAGGCAAAGAGCAGATTCTGGCGTACAAAAATGGGATACAGAATCACTACATGGACAATATTTCCAACAATCCCAATATTTTTTCCTTATATCACTTTTAGAATTTATTTATTTTTCTTTCATTCTTATCATATTTTGCCTGCATTTCACCCCACAATTACTGCAAATTCAGATCAAGCAACCTCTTTGTAGTTATAGCCAGGTCCATAAGCAAAATAAATAAATAAATAAATAAAATAAATAAATAAAATAAAATAAAATAAATGAAAAATTAAAGGACCTTCATAAGATTTCTATTGTTCAATTCAGGATTTGTAATTCAAACTGTTAAATAGCAGGTTCTTTGGTGCAGGAATGAAGACGCGGAACAGAGTACAGGATAACTCATTGTTTATTTCGTGCTGGAACTGTACTGAGGAAATGTCTGCAACAAGCCGCAATATACAGTCTAGCCCCTAGGTGTCAGCCAATAGGTTTGAGTCAACCATTGCCGCCTGGAGAGAGCCAATTGCAGTACAGGAGACTTAAAGTCTGTTAGCTGCTCCAGCAACCCACATGGTGTTTAACAAGAGCCCAGTACATAACACAAACCTTAGCAGGTAAAACATCTGCTTGTCAGATAATAAGCATACATCTGGTTTGCACTTGGCTTAAAGTTCAGCAAGGATTTCAGAACTCTAGACTAAACTTGAGAACACGTCCATAGGGCCACCAGGAAAACTGCATGGACATTTCAGGCTTCCTGGTTCAAACTTGGCAGAAGTTACTCCAGACACTTGGAACAGTTAAGTAGGAATCTTTATTGCAAACTGAGATGAAGCCACCTCAAGTAGTTGATTACTCTCCACTGTGAGAGTGAAGTTCTTTCTTACACCCATTTACACAGAACCACAAGCGTCAGGCACACTGTGACCAGTATTATCTGTATTAGTAATCATCAGACATAGGTAGATAAATCTTATTCTGTGAGGTTAAACCTTAGACCATTGCATTATACACAGTGCATTAGCTTTGCGAGCTATCCAATCTCAGTAGTTTCAAGAAGGGATGTATAGAATCTATCAGAATGATGTATAGTTTTTTCTTCCTTAAGTTCTCAGAGCAAAGAGATAAAGATGTTACATTATGCTGAAGTCCCTCTCCTTCACCTTCAGAGGTATTTTGCTTCTTGGGGATCTTTTCCAGGAAATTAAGTGTAGAATAGAAAAGGGAAAATCAGATTCCTCACCCAGTTTCAAGCACGCTGTTTACTGTAGTGCTGGTTAGTTCTTGTGGACTCTGGTTGCAAGTAGCTTGGGCTGATCGATGAAATACAGCCTTTCTCCTGTCAGGTTAGAAGGCTTTCCCCAAGATGAACAGAATGACTGCTGTCATTCCAGAGTCGCTGGGGCACCCTTCTTTCTTCGCCACCTCTCCAGGGTGGCTTGGGCCCATTAGAGCAGACATGTCAAGCTCACGACGTCACGTGACGTCACGCAATGTATTGGAGCTTTTTCTCCATTGCCGGCAATGGGGTGGGTGCAGTTTTGGGATGACGCATCCGGCCAGTGGGCCAGCAGTTTGACACCCCTGAATTAGGGTCTCCAGGCAGGGGAAAAGTTGGCTGGGGGGGTGCGGTGGTCTGCAAGCCCACAACCAGTTGCTACCACGCAGGACCGGAAGTCTCCGTATGATGTTACATTATGCTATGTTCCTATGTATGGACCATATACACAGCATAGCTCTATGAATTTAAATTGGTGCTTCTTTTACCTACCTGTCCCATGACTAATTGAACACGTTTCTCAGGCTCTACAGTGGCCCTTGGTAGTTTATTTCTCAATGTATGATGCTTCATTCCATTACTATTAGCCTTTGTGCTCTGAGATCATCTTCTTCTGCTCTGGTTTGTAATTCCTACATCACTGATACCAGAGATCAAGTCAAGGGCATCTATTAATGCCTAGATAGCTAGCTGGACCTAACAAATCATGGATATCAGAACTTGGGAGTGAGAAATCTTAGGGCTAGATGCCGAATTAGGAAGAAGGAAGTAACAAAACCCACTTCATATTGTTGCCAAGAAAAATACACCAAAATGTCCGTGAGGCTACCAATAACCATTTTTTACTTGAAAAAGACTTCATTAAAAAAAAATCTTCATTTTTAATTAGATGCCAAAGATGATACAGAAAGAAAACGGTGATAAATCTAGAGATAAGTATGAGGAGTTCCTAACTTTCTCTTTTTCACAGTTATCAGAAGGCATTACAAATGGAATAAAGAAGCTGCAATAAAGTGAATAATTCTGTCAGAACAAGTAGTCATTTTATTTTGTGTGCGTGCGTGTGTGCGTGTGTGTGTGTGTGTGTGTGTATTGCTTGCAGTTCAGAAGTGAAAGTTGCTTTCCCTTACCTCTTCCTTTTGCCTGGGGTATTCCTAATTCACATTTTCATGTTTCGCTCTAGGGGATTTGAGGGACATTGTTTGAAACTTCAGGAATATCCTTCTGATGTTACCACCACAGAAACCTCTGACTTCTGATTCTGTGTCATTTTTGACCTGAAGCAGTAGCAGCAAGAGTGACAATCCATAATCTGAACAGAGGAACTGCCAGTAAACTAAATTTATGAACACAAGGCCCTTTGATCCTGAGACATGCCCAAAGGTATTGATGGATGCCTTTGATAAAGGGACCAACCAATCACAGGCTTCTCACCTCTGGTTTGACTTATACTCAAGTACCTTTGATGCACTGTCAGTGTGCCATGCACCTTTGTAACAAGGCATTATTTTGTTGAGTTGCCAACACTATGGATTAAGAAGATAAGGAAAAAAGGGTTCTATTCCTCATAGGCAGCAAAGGCCACATCACAATTGACAATCACATGATTTTACAAATTACATATTTTCTCCTCATAACAAATACGAAAGAGAGATAAAGAATCATGAACATATTTCCCAATCCATAGAGCTTCTTACAATAAAGTAAACCTTTGTGCTGAAATTCACATGAAAAAAAACCCTTACATTTTCTTTTTCAGAGCCAAGATCATTTCTGTGCAATAAAGGCAGTGTGGGTGAATGATTTTTAAAAAAATTTACACCGCTCTACAAAGGTTTCTAATGGCACACTAGGAAGAAAATATTGTTATGAATTTCACTGGCTTGATCACGGCAAAGAGTGATTAAGGAAAGACAAAGGAATGTTAATATTTCTAAATGCTGCTAGATGATTTTCTGAATGGGCAATCAACATACAGGGGTGAAGTCTGGGATCAGGGCTGCTGTACAGATGTGAGTATGAGAAGCAAAGCTAGGCTGAAATATCTGAGAAGTTTTTTTTAATAAGAAAAGTTTTGAGATTTTCTGGGAATACGTTTTGGCCAGTTTTTCCCCAAATGCAATTATGATTATGGTGGCAGCTGCTCCTTCTTCTCCATGATACCCTAGTGCAGTGTTTTTCAACTTTTTTGCCACATGGCACACTGACAAGAGGTTAACCTGAGTGGTTGCACCTCTCACTGGTGGGACTTTTAGATTACAAAACCAGAAGTCCCATGATGTCTCAGGTTGCTTAGATGTTGGTGGAGAAATGGAGGCAGTCTGCCCCTGATGATGTTGTGGAGGCAGGAATCTGACTGCACAGTTGCACAGCACTTCCTGTCATTGAACTGTGACTCACTGATGCAACACACTTGTGGACTTTCACTGCAAAGCAGTTGACCTAGAAGGATGCTTGGTTAGGGAAACGGTAGAAGATGCTGAATGGTGCTCATCAAGTTGGCAAGAGTTTGCACCACAAGGAAAATTAAATAAGCCAAGCTCTGTCACCCACTGAAAAATGGAAAAATCTTCATATCCTAGGAGACTCTTGAATAAAATGGTCTTCCCTATTTAACTGCTAGTCAATAGGGCAGCTTCTATGTCATGGGTGTCAATCGTGACAAATCACGATTTTTTTTGCCAGTTTAATACCCCTGTTCTATATCAGTGCTGATATCTACGGTGACAATTGATTCCATCCCAACTTGATTTATCTCTTACCAGGCCTGTGGTGACATTCATATCTCTATTCACTTTCTACTAATTTACTAATGTGCTAGACCAGTCTTTTTTTTAAATAACTTTTTCTCAGTTAAACAACTTCACAAGACCTTTGTGGTAAGAAAGGAGATGATAGCATCCATTTGTCAGATTCCTACTAACCTTCCTCACCCTGAAATCCTGTTTTCTCTGCAAAGTTTATTGCATTATTACACATGCTAACAGCAGCAAGATTAGTCTTAGCACAGAGATGGAAATTTAAGGAGACACCCTCAGAAGAAGAGGTAATAAATAAGATTTTATCCTATGCTGAAATGGACAGGTTGACATTAGAACTCAAGGATAAGAGTGAAACAGATTATTATGAAATCTGGAGTAAATTGTATAATTGGTTGGGGGGAAAAACAAACATATGGAAAAACTTTCGGATTCACCAAAACATATTGATTAAGGAAGATACAGGTCAAAGGGAAAATATTAAAGTGAAAATTAAGAATATAGATGATGGGACCTACCAGAGAAAATATTGAAAAGAGAAACATTTGTTTGAATATGTGGATTGTGAATTATAGAAACCAATTGTTAATGATTTCTCTTTATAAATGTAAACCTATCAAACACACTGTTAACCAATTATTATGTGACTTATGTTTTAAAAAAATCAATAAAGCAACAACAACAACAACAACAAGAATAGAGCTCTTCAATGCAAGGGAAAAAATGTTGCTTTCAAATGTCCTGGTTTCAGTGGATATGCTTTATAAGCAAGCTTTGGATCTTCTCATTCCTTGGTGGTGCAGTGATTAGAATGCAGTATTGCAGGCTAAGTCTGCCATCAGCCAAGATCCTCACCAACTGAAGACTTCCCTCCTTCCAAGGTTTGTAAAATGAAGACCGAGATTGTTGGGAGCAATATGCTGATTCTGTAAATCACTTAGAGAGGGCTGTAAAGCACTTTGAAGCAGTATATAAGTCTGAGTGCTATTGCCATTGCTTTTAGCTTTATATTGAGTGTAGTTCAGAGCATGGTTCCTCCTAAAGAAAAGAATATTGAATTTGCTAGTAGAAGGAATTGCATATCTACCTGGATGCATAGCTAGGGTACTTAGCTGCCTTCATTCCTGAGGTGTTAAGGTGATCTTGGTGGGACTGATATAAAGTTTTAGAGTTATCAGGACCTTAGATAGATTCTGAAGTCTCTTTGAGTGAGGTATCCCAGTGGACACTGTAATTTTCCCCAGAGGATTCATTTAGACTTACGACAGTCCTCCTGATTTATCTAAAGAAGATCAGGTTTAAATTAAAATAAAAGCCTTCTGCCTTTTAGTTTTCAGGGGGGAAAAATACTCCACCCACTCAAGTTTGTAGAGGGCTATGAAATATGGTAAGTGGGAGATGAATGGAGGTTAAAATAAAACCCAAAGGCTTATAAAATGCAAATTCATTTATACCAAACATGATTTTTTTTCTGGAAGTCTCCAATATCAAGTTATATTTGATAGCAGATTCAGTTTCAAAGAGGAACCATCTAAAACAAATGCATATGTACGTAACTCATGATCTGAAATATAAACACAGTACTTTAGATTTTTTCCCCATTTCTATATCAATCTTTTAAAAAATAATTTGAAAAAAGTTAAATCTTTTCTTCCTGTTCAATATCCTTGCTCCCTTCTTCAACCACTTAACCAGAATTCTAGTTCATATATTTTGTGTCCTACTTTGATAGAAAAGAAATACTATTGATATTTTTATTTCAGCTTGATAAGAAGCATGTTTGTTTTTGTTCATAGATTTAAAGCCCAAAATGGACCAGCACTGTAAATAAAACATGCAATCTCATTTTAAAAATTTATTACAAGGAACTTTGTTTATGATTTCATGTTCTCCAGTAATAATTAATTGGAGGCCTTCACTGGTCCCCATAGACCAACTATCATTCAAAATGCACTAAAGGATGATCAACACAGAGCATCTCTTTAACAGTATCAATAACCATATGTGGTTTTGATTCTGGTTTAATATAATTTTTAAAAAGTCTTATTACAATTTATATCATTTACAAATAACAAGACCAACACATTTCTCCATATCTAGATGGACATGCACGCACACCATTTATTCCCAGTCACTAATAAATACTTAATAATTGTGATCTTGTATTGCTATAGTTTCTCTGTTCAAAGCAGTGGAAAATCCTGGCAAGTACTAATGAATTAAACATATTTATGTATTTTGGACAACTTGTTATCAATACAAATTACTTTTGCATTACACAAAGTATGTAACAAAAGGAGCAAAAAGGAGAAGCATATCTTCCCCTCAGTCAATATGCAAATCTTCAGGAAAAAATTAGCTGCAAATATTACAAAACACTCCCTTTCAAGAGTTTGTTCAAGTCAGGCAGCATCCAAATTGAATCAAACAAACAAATATATAAATAAAGACAAGCTTTACATCATATCCATATCTAGCTGTATTTTATTATGGGCTGTACTGTAGGTATTTAACATAATCTTGAAAGAGATCGTAGTCTCTGATCAAAAGTAGAGGCCGTCTAAAGCAGGGGTGTCAAATTCCTGGCCCATGGGCTGGATGCATCATGTTGAAACCGCACCCACCCAAGTGCGGCAATGGAAAAAACGTTGCGATACGTTGTGACACATCACGTGATGTCGTGAGTTTGACATCCCTGATCTATAGCAATGCTGAGAAATCAGCAAAATGGAGGAATAGTAATTCTAAATTGCCTCTTCTCTATGCATTTTCCTATTACCTTTGCTGATCAAGAGATTTTCATCACACAATGGTTAGGGGTGCACATTTGTGTTAGGCCTGTTGTGCCTGGTTGCTCGCCATGGCCAACTTGCCACAGTCAGCTAGCCGTGGCCAACTGCCACGGGACAATTCGCCATAGCCAATTCGCCAAGGGACAAGAGTTACACTAATAACAAAGAAACAGTGAATAGAAACATTAAAGAAAGGATGCAAATGGAGGGACAACATGAATTCTGAATGACAAAAATTAAAATATTTTTAAAATTATTTTAAATAGTTAAATTGAATTGCTGAACTGTCCCATCATTATTTGTACTGCAGCAAGTTGGCCATGGTGAGTTGGCTGTGGTGAATTGGCCATGGCAAGGTGTCCCATTCCATGGTTTCTTAGCCAACCCAGGCAGTTATTAGAATTGATAAACTGTGGTTGATGACTTAGTGTGATGTGCAAAGCTTGATGTATTTTTTGCAAATATACATATTTTTGTATTTATTAGATTTACATATTAGTGTTTTGGTTTTCATGCAGATTTAATGGCATACTAAATGTTAACTGGACATTTAGTAGTTCATACCAACTATCAATACAAAAGAAAAAAATCCAGAGTAATCTTCAGTACAAATGTAAAGATGTAACAGTGACGAAGCAACAGTACATTGGACAGTATAATATTTATTGTTAGGAAAAATCAAAATAAAGTCTTTGATGTCTTAAAGACTGAAACATTGCTGTAAGATGTGAGTTCCTTTGGATAGAAAATTCCAGAAATGGAGAATTACAATAAAGAAATCCTTATCCTTGGCTTCCATTTGGCTCATCCCAGGTGGCAGGTACACTGAAAGACTCCAGAATTATTTTTAATTCAATGCTAGTGTAGACTATTGCCTCTCAACCCAACCTTATACAGGTTTCTATAGAAGGAAGCCTCAGGGTAGTCCACTGGTGATATTTATGCTTCTCTGTGTTTGGCCTTACGATTGCACGGTATCAGGAGGTTTCTACAACCTTTTATAGTTGAGCCATTAACTTTTTGTCTATTGCAGTTGTGGAAGACTTGTTACAAGAACAATTATCCAATGTTAGCTCCTAAGCCAGGGTTTCCCAACCTTGGTAAATTTAAGATGTGTGGACTTCGACTCCCAGAATTCCCCAGCCCTAGGGAAAGGCTGCCTTGGGAATTGTGTGAGTTGAAATCTATACTTCTTAAACTTGCCAAGGTTGGAAAACCCTGCTATAAACAGTAGGGCAGGCAATTTCTTCTTGGTACCCCCCAGCTTCTTGGATTTCTCCATCCCTGCTGATGTCAAGGTGCCATTTCAATAGGCTTTATTTAAACTGCTTAAATAGAAATTATAACACTATAACATTATATAACATTATTGTTTTAATATTTTAATGTATTTTAACTTATTGTTCTAAGGTATTGGGCACTTTGTTTAATCCATTCTTAATTTTTGTATTTCTGTATTTTACTATTTATTGCCCTGTTCACCGCCCTGAGTCCTTCGGGAGAAGGGCGGTATACAAATAAAATTATTATTATTATTATTATTATTATTATTATTATTATTATTATTATTATTATTATTATTATTATTATTATTATTATTATTATTAATTATTGTACTTTATCACCATTGCACCAGGCAATGGGTTTTCTTTTTTTCTTTCTTTCTTTCAATGAAAACTAAGTGGGGCATACATTTATTTATTTACATAGATGTAAACAATTCCCAACGCCCAATGGCTTGGGGCATTTTACAATATTTTTAAAAAAGGAATAATAAAATAAAACAACATTATGTACATTTAGAACAGCGGTCCCCAACTTTTGCAATTTGAACCTGCCGGCCCGCCGGTCACACAAGTTGAGCTGTGTGTGTGTGTGTGTGTGTGTGTGTGTGCACACTCCGGCCAGCCACTCATGTGGGCCAATTCCAAATAGGCCATGGCACAGTAGTGGGCCACAGCCCAGGGGGGACCCCTGATCTAGAAAGAGAAAAAAAACCCATACAAAATAGCACAATGTTGCAGAAGCTCACTAATTATCCTTTCCAAGAGAAATAATTCAGTTTTCAATACCATTGAAAGGACATCAGGACAGGAGCCATGTAGATGTCTGGGGGGAATCCTATGTAGGTGCCAACTTTAATCCTTCCCATTGAATCAGCTTGCCTCACACTGTGAAGTAAGCAGCATATAAATTTGATAAATAAAATAGAGAGCTTTATATGTTAGTTGGCAATAATGTTCCCATTAACAGAGGTGAGAAAATGAAGCCAGGAAGACTGTTACACAGGGATGATCATAAAGGAATGTTGGATTTGAGCTAGAGATTACAGTCCTAATTAGTTTTGTGACTCCTACAGACTGCCAGCTGTTTGTAATGGCAACTGGCATACAATAGTATTTGATTGTAGTCAAATTGCTTTGAGATTTGTGAAACTGCATCCTATTTGTTCCTACTTAGAAGAGCCTAACATTGCACTTGGCAATGCCAGCAGTAATAAGATCCCTACCAAAGTAACTGAAAAATGTTTCTGAAGGGTTGTTGAATGATTGTGTAACCTCAGTGTGTTTGCTCTCATTCAAATAGGCAAGTGTGTACATACATACATGCATCCATATTAGAATGAAACCTTACAGTATTTTCACCTATATACTAAAGCATGAGTTAACTGAGTTTAGTCTGTACAATGGAGGAGGAGGTTTTTTCACTGTTTTGTTTTAATGAGTGACTTCTCTCATTTTTTTCTTTACTTGATAATACAAACTTACATTACTTGTTCACAAAGATTCATCACATTGTTTTTGCTTTGTATTCTACTTCTAGCAGGTTACTCTTGCAGGCCACTTATCCCTGTGTAATCTACTGAGAAGAGCGTAGTCGCCAGACCACCATAATGCAAGTTAAGTTCCTATTGATGTTAGAGAAGTAAAAGAAATTGGTCGACATTGTCATCTTCACAAAATAGCCTGTTTTGCCTAAATGACACAAATGGCAAGCTGTAGCAGCAAATAGTCTGTTGTCATTTGAGTCATTTTGGAAAATATTTATAGAAAAATATATCTTAGTACTTCTGTTTTTTTTAAATGAAAGTTGCATAGATATTTGCCTACCCAAATAATTTTTTAATTTATTTTTATCGTGCCTTTATTAATTTTATAATTAATTCAAGATGGCAAACAGTCCTAATACTGCTTCCTCCTCCTATTTGGTCCACAGCAAGAACAACAACCCTGTGAGGTGAGTTGGGCTGAGGGAGAGGGAGATTGGCCCAAAGTCGCTCAGTTACTTTTGTGCCTAAGACAGGGACTAGAACTCAGTGTCTTGGTTTATACCCTTAACCCAGGCATGTCAAAATGCTGGCCCACAGGCCGGATGCATCATACTAAAACCACGCCCACCCTATTGCCGGCAATGGGGAAAAGATCACGATATGCCTCCCTTAACCATTAGCTCCCTTATAAATATGATAAGTTGGAAATGAAACAAATATATTAAAAATGGCTATTGAGGAAATATATGACCACTTTTTCAAACTTCTATAGTTCCACCCCTTCTTAGATGGCAAAGCTACATCATCAAGACATTGCAGATGAAGTACTAGTTACATGGTGTCAGACTCTCTGCACCTCCACCTACATTTGATCAGAATGAAAACCAGCTTAGCAATATTTATTTATTTGGATGCTTTCTTTATTATTTTTACAAGGCAGTGAACATATCCAACACAACTTCCTCCTCCTATTTTCCCCATAACAATTATCCTGTGAAGTGGGTTGGGCTGAGAGAGAGAGAGAGAGAGTGACTGGCTCAAAGTCACTGAGAAGGTTTTCATGCCTAAGGTGGAACTTGAACTCATGATCTCCCGCTTTCTAGCCCGGTGCCCTAACCACTAGGCCAGACTGGCTCTAAATCATGTAAGTATCAAAATACACTACGCTTCTTCATACCAGACTCTGCAATAAAAGTTCAAATCAATTTGTTGTACGCTTTTTTGGGTGGCAAGGCCTGAAGCAAGTGTTCCATCTATTACTATAACTAAACAGGGCAAACGTTTCTCTTCCCACCCACATCTGGTACAGGTCAAAGCTGAGCTATAAGAATGGTCTAGAGGAAATAGAAGCCCCATTATGGATTAAAGATTTTAGCAGCCGATTTGCAAGGCAGCATTTTAACATTAGGCCACATTCCCTGTAGCATGTGGCACATGCTTGTATTATTTATGTAGCTGCAGATATTGTTTCAATGATAAGTCCATATAAAGTTCCACAGAGGCAAATTATCCACCCATCGTGTTCCCTCCTCATCCAGAATTCCAAATTGATAATTATGCACTGTGTAAAATTACTTTTCCCATTATGTTTTATTTGTTACTGGGTTGTTCCATTGGTCAACTTGAGCTGTAAAACAAAGGGGAATAAAGAACATTAGACTGACATTCTCTGCGCCTTTCATTATTTAATATCCCATTTTATAGCCTCATGTCACTGCCTATAAATCTTGTCTTTGTCTGTACATTACGGGAAGCTTGAGCCTGAACTCTCAGCATGAATGTTGATCAAGATTGAACATACATATTTTTTGTTGCTTTTGACAACATTCTATTCAAAGGTGTTCTTGCATCTAGGGTTACAATTCTGTACCTGATTATCCAGAAGCAAGCCACACTGCAGGCACTTGGTCTAACTTTTCAGGAAGAAAGACAGACTGATATATGCTCAGTTTTTCCAGTTATTGAAAAGTAGGCTTTTGAGCCTTCTTTTATTTTTCTTTCTTTCAATACTTTAATCATTCAATAAAATAATTAGAAATCATTTCATTCAATTAAAGTTCTGTTATAATTTTATGGAATAAAACAATTCTTTACTTAATCTACGGAAACCTGAGAGGTAATTTCTTGATCCCTTATTTGGGAAGTTTTTTTTTAAAAAAATCCTGGATTACATACAGTAACTGGCATTCCCGGTCTATTAATAGCCATTGATAAAGATATTTAAAATGCCTGAGTGAATGTTCAAATTCGAAAGCTTGACAGTTGCTGCCTAAATTGTTCCTGTTGCTTTCTTGTGCTCTTCATGACTGTAATCTATACCTCTTCTCTTTAGATCCTTAAAGTATTGCTTTTCCCTTGCAATGACCCAATTTCCCCATTTAGTAGAACCCATACTTGTTCCACATTTTTATTTGAGTCGACAGCAGGAGGGAAACTCTAAGTGTGGCTAAAGTTAAGATGATACCTCCCTTGTATTCCAGACTTGCCCAGTTAAATGTGCAGTGTCCTTGGGTTTTGCTGCTCTGGGAGAGATGAGTGTTTTGTCTCCCTAAGAGTGAGGTGGTAAGGGTTTGTGGATGGCCAGCAATAATGAGAGAAGGTGGCCTCTAAGTAGGTGCTTTTGGCATTTGCTGGGAGTTAATTGATGTATTACAGGGAGTCCTCAACTTACAACCAGAACTGAAATTTCTGTTGCAAAGCAAAACAGTTGTTAAGTGAGTTTTGCCCCATCTTACGACCATACTTGCCACAGTTGTTAAGTGAATCACTGCAGTTGTTAAGTTAGTAAAATGGCTGCTAAGTTAATCTGGTTCCCATTGACTCTGCTTGTCAAAAGGTTGCAGAAGCGGATCATGTGACCTTGGGACACTGTAACCATCGTAAATACATGCTAATTGCAAACGTCTGGATTTTGACCATTTGAGCATGGGGTGCTGCACGATTGTACATGTGAAAACTAATCATAAATCACATTTTTCAGGGGCCTTGTAACTCCAGTCACTAAAGAAAGTCCTGTACAGGTAGTCCTCAATTTACGACAGTTTGTTTAGTGACTGTTCAAAGTTACAAGGGCCCTGAAAAAAGTGAGTTATCACCATTTTTCCCACTCACAACCATTGTAGTATCCCCAGGATCACATGATCAACATTCGAAAACCTGGAAACCGACTCATATTTCTGACGGTAGCCATGTCCCGGGGTCATGTGATCATCTTTTGCCAACTTCTGACAAGCAAAGTCAATGGGAAAGTCAGATTCGCTTAAGAACCACATTACTAATTTACTTAACAGTAAATCAGTAAATTATTTAAATCGTATTACAGTGATTCACTTAACAGTTATGGAAGGGCAAAACTCATTTAACAAACGTCTCACTTAGCAACAGAAACTTTGAGCTAAATTGTGGACGTAGGTCAAGGATTACATTGTACTGCCTGTATTTTGCTTTGTCTTTCCTGGGAGAAGAGGTTGTTTGTATGTGATTGTGCAAAAGACCTGTATGTGTCCTTTTGGTGTTTCTCACATGGATGTTTTATGCTTCCTTTGGGTCTGAGGGAGGCTTAGATTTTTGTTTGGGGTCAAATGTGATATTTGTGTGTTTCATTCAGCATTCGTCTTTTCATCCCAGGTCATTGTGACCAGGGTTGTGTGTGCATGGACATATTTTTTTCATGTGTGGTTGTGTGTGTGTGTGTGTGTGTGTGTGTGTATCTCTGTGTGTATTTGTGTGTGTGTATTCATGCATAGTGAGGAATATCTTTTGCAAGTCTGGGTGGTGGATTTTTGTGGTGGTTGTCATTGCTTATGTCTCATTATTTTATTTTCTTAGGAGATTAATATGTTGTTCTGCTGTAAGGGCAAATAGATTTTTGGCATTTAGCTCTAGAGTTAATGTCTGCCCTTTAGCTCAATTTCTTAGGCAAGCAACTTATCAATTGTGACCAGGCAAGCCAAATTGGCGACCATTGTTTTGATGTTTATGACAGTTTTTTTAAATTTTAATGAGAGTTTTGATGATGTGTAGTCTTTAACATGCATTGATGTTTCACCCCATTGATAATTGTGTCTAAAGTTGGTTTGTGTTTTTCTAAGAACGCATTATCCCACTCCTTATGATTAGCTTTCCCTATGGCCATTGCTTCCTACAAATGCAGAAATAGCATGTGACAGGATAGCTCAGGGCTTATTTTAGATTTGTGAGACAAATAAGAATATCAAAGGTTGTAAGGTACAATCATTCATTAAACCACAACTTAATAAATATGGGTTAAAACACAGCTTTGCTTTTATATTCCAGGGGAGAAAATAGTTGACTTTGCTCCACTGATCTCTGAAGCTATCCTATATTAATAATCCCAGACTCTGAAGATATTCTGTGCAGTGCATACCAGCTCTGCACAGCAATAGAATTTGCTCCTTAATGACTAATTACAGTCCATTTTCAGAACTCACATAATTTAATTATTTAAGAACCTTGCAGTGCATTTACTACAAAGCAGGGATATTCATAATTCCAACTGCGCATTATCTTTGAAGTGAATTCACTTAAAAAAATTACACACTGAAATAAATGAAAATATGTTACAGAAAAATAGAATGTTCTTTTCTCTTGGCCTTCTTCCTCAATGCAATTATAATACTTTTTATTTAACTCTCCAGTGTCAGACGATACGTAGCAGTGAATAAGATTTTCAAGAGTTAGGTTCTCAAGCCCCTTGATTTGTTGAAGCAAAGTCTTAATATGATATTTTAAAAGCAAACATGGCACAGGTCATGATAAGTCAATATTCCTATGATTTTGTTTTGCGGTGTAATTGCGAGTAAGACAACTTTATTTGGTTAATTCACTGCTTATTATATTCCATATTGTTCTCTTTAGCCACTGCATGAAAATTTCATTTTTAGCAAGTGTTTAATTATTGCTCTAAAAATGTTCAGCGTTTGTGTGTATTTTTTGAGTTGCAAGGCACATCCAACATTTCTGAAAAATGGAATTGATTGGAAAATGATTTTTGCATGTTTATAGGTCTGTTGATGTCACATGGCAACTCAAGAATGCTAATCTTAAGTATCACAAGTTAAAATAGCAAGCATAACACTGCAAAGGAACACCTAGAGTTTTGAAAGCCCTTTTATTGATCATTATTTTATTTTATTGCTTTCTCCTTGTTAGTCATAAACAAGGATTTGCTGTAGCTCACTAACTTTTCTGCACTGAGGCCATTTTCAAGCAGTGAAATCAATGAGAAAGGAAATAGTCATAGCTGAATGCGTCTTCTCTCATGGAGAGATTGAATAACAACTTAGTTATTTTATGATTGCCCTCATTAATATTTATTTTTGTAGAGTTATATAGCTACTCTAAGATACCCATGGGTTAGGTTCATGAATACTTGTATTTCCTCTTGATGTTCGTCTTGCGGTACAAATATGGGGTTGTTTTTTTTAAAAAAAAAGATCTGAATTTACATATCATGTGACTTTAATCCAATTGCCTATTTGCAAATTGAAGTGGCCTTTTTTATGGGAGCATGGGAGACAGGCAGGGAAGAGTTAAAATTATTAATATATAACTGAATTAAGAGATGAAAACTTGGTTGTGCTTAATATAGCTAAGTTTCTGCTGCCAACACCTGCCCCTATGAAAAAGCCTCTCTCTTACCTTGAGATTTGATTGGTTCCAAGTCTGCTAGTCTTTTAGAAACTTGAAGATCTGGTTCTTCTATAGGTTGCTAGGTCAGAAAGGTAACAGAGACTGCATTAACAATGAGTTGCATGGCTGGTCCCTGGTGTGCTATGTTTTAGTTTATTATGCTTTGGGTTTTTTCTCATTTTCCTTTGTACCTGTTGTTTTTAACCTATGTTAACTGCCCAGAAATGCTTGACAAGTAGACAGCCGGATCAATCAATCAATCAATCAATCAATCAATCAATCAATCATTCAATCAATAAACAATCAATAAACAATCAGACTTTCAATGTAATGCTTGTATTCATCGCCATAAATAAATACTTGTCCAATTGTCTTCATGCAAAAAGGATGAGATTTCATTCTGTTTAATATTTTGTAGAGAAAATGCACCCTTCATTCCATTGTTCCATTTATATCTGAGCCAATGATCCGCTTTTCACAGAAAAAGAAAATGTAACAGTAATACTAATTTGCTTCTGATTCATCTGGGGTTCCAAAAAGGTTCTTTCATACTCTGCCTTTACCAGGGCAACTAATCCAATACATTATGTGCCATAAAAATTGTGCAATCATTTTTGACTTTCTAACAGTTCATACTGAATTAATTTAATTTAATTTAATTTAATTGGATTTATATACCGCCCTTTCCCGAAGGACTCAGGGCGGTTTACAGGGTAATTTAAAACAAGAAATACAAAAGTTAAAAACAATTAAAAATAATTACAACAGTCCCTGAAAAAAGTAAAAAAAAACACAATTAAAATTAAAATTCTCAGCCTGGGCCAGAGAGCTCGAAGAGCCAGGTCTTCAGGTCCCGGCAGAATGAACGGAGGTTGGGAGCAGTCCTAAGCTCCATGGGCAGCTGGTTCCAGAGGGCAGGCACACCCACTGAGAAGGCCCTCTCCCTCGGTGTTACCCGCCGGCAATCTTTTACCGCTGGCACCCTGAGAAGACCCTCCCTGTGGGAGCACACTGGATGAAGGGAACTTGATGCTGGCAGCAGGTATTCCCTCAGATATCCCAGACCGAAGCCATTTAGGGCTTTATAGGTCATCACCAGCACCTTGAATCTCACCTGGAGGGCAACCAGAAGCCAATGCAGCTCGCAGAGTAGAGGTGTTACATGGGAGTATCGGGAAACCCCCATCACAACTCATGCGGCCGCATTTTGCACCAGCTGAAGCCTCCGAGTGGTCCTCAAGGGCAGCCCCATGTAGAGAGCGTTGCAGTAGTCTAAATGGGAGGTCACGAGTGCATGAGTGACTGTGCGTAGGGCATCTCGGTCCAGGTAGGGTTGCAACTGGCGCACCAGGCGAACCTGGGCAAAAGCCCCCCTGGTCACGGCTCCTATGTGGTCTTCAAAATTGAGCCGGGAGTCAAGGAGGACGCCCAAGTTGCGAGCCCTATTAACGAGGGGTAACACCTCACCCCCCATCGTTAAAGGTGGAGTGGTCTGGTTAACCTGAGATGCCGATATGCACAGCCACTTAGTCTTGGCAGGATTGAGACGAAGCCTGTCTATAAAAATGGATCATTTCTGTAAACTTATTTTTCCACTCTGGCTATCACATAGATTCCTATTTCTGTTGCTCTAATGTAAGTAACCAAACCCTGTCAAAACCTTTATTAAATACTATTCATCATGTATCAAATGAGCAGGGTAAAAAATAATGATACTATTAAAGATAACAAATAGTTTCAAATGTTCCATTCTTGGGCCATACGTATTTTACTGAAATGCTTTTTAACCATTGCTTTTTCCTTATTATAGTGCATACTGATTCAGTCTCTCTGCCGATCCTTTTCTCTCAAGCCCTTTCATACTTTTTTGTTGTTGTTTGGCTGAATCTAGTGCTTCATTGTCTGGGCACACTTTACAGCTGGATAAAGCGCTTTGTTCCCTTGACTGAGTTTGTACTGTTCTTTGGCCTTGTTTCTCAATGCTATCTCACCGCAGCAGCAGACATTGAAAACATGCTATTCCCACACCCACCAAACACAACGCTTGGGGATAAGAACTGCACCATTGATAGAGTCTGCATTCTTTCCTACTGGTTCCCACCAGAATGTCGCTAACAATTTCCTGGGCCTTATCAAATTAAAAAAAAAAGAAGCTTTTGAAAAGTGGAAACAAAACATCAGACTCCATTGTTGGGCAACGTCGATTGCTATCATCTGTGTTTCCCATCATTCTACATGAAGCCTACAAACATCACCTAATACAGATCCTCAGATTTACTGTGGACAGGTATTGTTCAGTATCGTTAATCTTTCATCCTAGCTTTTCAGAGAATTTTGACACTTTCCATGTTTTAACCCATAGGTCGCCTCTACCTGATAGTAATGTGAAAGATTAAAGTTTAATTGTCAAAGCTATACTTTCCTCTTATAACTGTGAAAAACACAGTCACTGCTGTTAAACTTTGAACTAAGAAGTTAATTATTTTGGATCTAATCTTCTAATCTTTCTAAACTGTAAACTGCCCAGGGTCACTTAGTAGGGTGGTCAGTGAATAAATTTGATAAATAAAATTTCAAATCTTGATTTTGGTATATTCAGATATTTCAGTATTGAAAGAAATAGTAATGACCTGGAAAAAAAAACAAGCACGACATGACTAGAAACCAGAATCTCTTCTATTTTGTTGGGTTATAATATACTATATCTATCTATCTATCTATCTATCTATCTATCTATCTATCTATCTATCTATCTATCTATCTATCATTTCTCTCTCTTCCCTCTATCTATCTGTTTTTCTGTCTGTCTGTCTATCATAACTGCTAGATATATTATATAAATAGTAATCAGGATAATGATATATATCCTTGAAGAAATACTGCAGTGATTGAACAACAAATTTAGCTGTAGCATATAAAACCTGAACAGTGTTTGCCATATTTTTGCTCTATTATATCCAACTTTTTCCCAGTAAAATAGAGAACTGTGAAATTACACCCTGCGAAAGTTGGCAATAGATCCTGGGAAATGTACTGATCTTAGAGTAGGTTGTTATCAATATGTAGATGATACACAATTTGATTTTTCCACCTCTTCAAAGCCACATGGGATTGTACAGTATTGGTGTGAAGTTACACACAAACCAGAAAAGTACTGTAAGGTAAAAAAAACTAAAAATCCCACAATAATTAATTTTGGGGTCCCCCCCCCATATCAGTTTGCAAATGCAACCAAGCACCATTTTGGCAGGGATAATTTTCTGAGATGATTATGTATTTATAAAATTATAGTTTTTGGTATATATATAGTTTTATTAAAACCAATATAAAATATAAAATATAAAGGAAGAAAAAAGAGAAAAGAAAATTAAAGAAAAAGCAAAAAATGCAAGAAAAGAAAAACGTTCAAGGAAAATAAGACAGAAAAAAAATTAAGTGGTTTCCAATATTCTTCAAAGAAATTGTAAGTACAAATATATTTTAGTTACATATCACTCTTATTTTTATAGTCTGTTCTATCTAACCATCAAAGTTCATTATTTTCATTTTTATGCAAAACCTCCATAAGCGACTTCCAGTCATCAATAAATATTGATAATGTCTCTTCTCTAATCAAAAAAAGTCAGTTTATCTATTTCAGCAAAATATTTCAGCTTTACCAACCATTCCAGTTTTGAATCTTATTCATAATATTACTTTTACATGTCTTTTAACCTAAAACAAAGTACACACAATAGGATAGACTATTTTGAATTTGTGATTTTAAGATTTAGAAATTATATCCAATCAGCAAAATTTAAAACAGAAAAATTGAGAGGGAAGTTACATAGTTGAAACTGTGTGAGGCTCAAGAGGAGGAAAATATCTGAGCAATCTAATTCAGATCAAGAAGGGGTTCATTTAATCCAGAGTCTCCTGAAGTGAGCACACTCCACTCTACTTTCCTGCTAACCTAAACATCCTTGGCAAAAGCGCAGCTGGTAATCAGAGCAATATTCTGCTTTCAGTTCACAGCATGTCAGAAATAAATCTAGCTATCTATTGCACCAATTGCACTTTTCCAAATATTTTTCAAGATCAGACCCATACATGGAGCATAAGTGATTAAATATGGATTAGGATGGGCCAATATGCATTTTTAGAAAGGCACAAAACTAGTGCAATGGTTGAAAGCATTAACAAAAATATATATGAAGCAAACTTGAGATTTATATAATACTGAAAATGGGCAAAACATATACCTTTCCCTCATACAAATACACTATTCTATGTCTGTCCTTACATAGAGTGGAACCTGAATTGAGATTTCAGAGCTGTTATCTAAATTATATTTTCAAAGCAGATACATTTTAACAACAGTGATCTTCCATTCACTATCTTGTGCTAATCCATTACTGTATTGGATGACAGTTGAAAACTTAATCCATAAATTTAATGCAATACTTCAGGCATGCAAATATTCAGTAAAATATCTTGGGAGACAATTAATTCTGGAAATTAGTATCATGGCAAAGTGAACTCTTATCTTCTAGTAGAAAAAGTAAAACAAGTTATCGGAAGCTGGAGATTTCGAAATGATCACAGCTGAATTTCAGCTGCGAGAAAGAAAACTTTCCCCTAAACATTTTTGCTTTAGTTTGTTGTTCATCTATTCATCGATTAAGCTCCCTGTAGGATTGGTATTGTATGAATTAGCTGAGAGTTTTATACATGTTCACCTGATTTTATTTGCTGTTTCAAAGTCAGTTTCTATGCGGATTCGCAAGCCTGCTTCAAGTAGGTGATTTAGCCAAAGTGTTGATGTATCGAAACACCCCTTCAAAGGCTGTTGCATAGCCCTTTGTGGCAGCATAAAGTACTTGTATAATCACATTGAGAAAGCCTGCTTCACCTGATGGGGTCTGAACTGGCTGTGATCTTCAAATTATAGTGGATAATTCAGTGGAAAAAAATCAACCCAGTATGAGGTGCAATGAGGAAGACAAATTGTATTTATCGGATCATTAAGAAAAGAACTGAAAATAAGGCTGCCAACACTGTAATGCCTATATACAAATCTACCTAGCAACCATTCTTGAAATAACTGTAAAGTACTGTTCACTCCTCATTAAAATAAAAAAAAATCTGACTTAGAAAAAGTTGAAAAGAGTAACAAAGATAATGAAGGAGTTGGAACTATTCCCTGAACAAAATGGTTCTGAAGGGCAAGTTTCTTTTTTACTTTAAAAGAAGAAAACGGTGTATGTGTGTGTGTGTGTGTGGGGTATATAAAAGAGGCACCTAAAAGCTTGCATTGTGGATAAAGTATCAAAAAATCTGAACAGTGAGAGACCTGCCCAGGAATAGTCAGATAAGAGATAACAGCCTGCAGCTGTTTGGGTAAGAGGCTCAGAAGGAACTCTCCCTAGCTTCTAAGGCTATAAAGGAGATGGGGGCAGAAATGCACTTTCAAACTTGTAAGATTCTGTTAATGTAGCTTTATAATAAAGTAAAAATTAGCAAACATGGTCATGTTTCCTGTCTGGTCTACTTAGTAAGGCTAACATCAATATTGTAAGGTAGAAAGTTCAATTCTCCTCCCGTCCTCTTTACAACCTGAAAAACTAGGAAGGGTCTCTTCTGAGCTTTTTGCCCTGTCCACTATCCTCCTGTCTTTTATTTTTCTATTCCCTATGTTCTGTACCAGCCTGCTACCAGCCCTGCAGAAAAGGCAGGGACAACCCCTTTTACAAGAAGGCAAGAGGCTGGAACTAAGCCTGCCAAATTTATGGACACAAAAGCAAACAGAACAAGACACGAACCATGAAACAGGAGCTATTCAAATGGTTGCCTTCAGCAAACCAGCCCTCCCACGCATTCCCCTTTTAAACAGTTCAGGGCGTGGCTTCTCTCTGCCTCCTTCCGATGTGCCCCATTGCCTTCCTCTGTTTACTCCTGATTGACTGCCTCCTGCGTCGGGCGTCCTTGAACAGGGCCAGCTGTGGGTCATCTTCATCCACGCTGTCAGGCTCACACAGCTGGGTCTGCGTCGTAACCAGGTGGGAGGGGCCTGGCTGAGGGGTCTCATCAGCAAGCTCTCCAACACCCTCAGCAACCTCTCCAACACCCCTCCTCCTCCTCTGAATCATCTGACCCAACTGCCGAACCCACAGGCTGATCCTGAATCACAACACCCTAGGCAGTGTCCTTTGGCCAGCCTCCCAAGGTTTTTCCTACATACCATTACACAATCTGAACCTGAACAAGATGGAATAGTTACTGCTTCTGGAGACTGGCTTCAGGATTTGACAGATATGCCTGATTGGGTCACATTTCATCTTAAGAACCAAGTTCATGATAAGCCAGACATGTCTGTTCTTGAAGGAGAAAGAGCTGATATCAGTGAATCTCAAGGTTGGATTACTGTAATCTGTTTCTTGTAGGATGGCCCTAGAAGATAATCAGGAAACGAGCAACATAGGTTCACTTGGAAACACCCAGTCAAGAGCATTGTGGAGCTTCTTGGTAAAGTCCCCCTGGAATCAGTTGCTTTGCTAGGTTGTAATAAGTTGATTGGTAGACCTTATACATACAGTTCTTTCTATGTTATAATCCATAGTATCTGTAACCACTAACTATAAGTGTCTCCCCTTGGCTAGTGGGCCAAATGGTTGGTTTAAAGAAGACACTGCATATGGATATGGATCTCACTTCTGTGCCTAGTTTACATCACCCTGGCAGTTCCCACAAATACAGATATTGTGATCAGGCCTCTTGTCTAGGGTGAAGCCCAGCTAGAGACTATAACTTGTTTAAAAATACTTTGTGCAATGAATTGTTCCAATTCTCATTCCCGCATATTCCTTCAACCCTTCCTTGAAAATCTGTGGGAATATCCATCTTTTCTGCATTTGAATACTCTACAAGATGAAAAAACATCTACTTCTGCTTCATTGACTATGCTAAAGCCTTTGATTGTGTGGATCATAACAAACTCTGGCAAGTTCTTAAAGAGATGGGCGTACCAGACCATCTTATTTGTCTCTTGAGAAACCTATATGTGGGCCAAGAAGCAACAGTGAGAACTAGACACGGAACCACTGATTGGTTCAAAATTGGGAAAGGAGTCCGGCAAGGTTGTATACTGTTGCCCTGCCTATTTAACTTATATGCAGAGCACATCATGAAAAAGGCAGGGCTAGATGAATCAAAAGTTGGAATTAAGTTTGCCAGAAGAAATATCAACAACCTAAGATATGCAGATGATACCACTTTAATGGCAGAAAGTGAAGAAGAACTAAAAAGCCTCTTATTGCTGGTGAAGAAGGAGAATGCATTAAGAAAACCAAGATCATGGCATCCGGCCCTCTCAATTCCTGGCAAATAGATGGGGAAAAATGGAGGTAGTGACAGATTTTATTTTCCTGGGCTCCAAGATCACTGCAGATGGGGACTATAGCCAAGAAATTAAAAGACGCTTGCTCCGCGGGAGGAAAGCCATGGCAAATCTAGACAGCACACTAAAAAGCAGAGACATCACCCTGTCAACAAAAGTGTGTACAGTCAAGGCTATGGTCTTCCCAGTTGCAATGTATGGCAGTGAAAGTTGGACCATAAAAAAGGCTGAGCGCCAAAGAATTGAGGCCTTTGAACTGTGGTGCTGGAGAAGACTCCTGCGAGTCCCTTGGACTGCAAGGCGATCAAACCAGTCAGTCCTAGAGGAGATCAACCCTGACTGCTCTTTAGAAGGACAGATCCTGAAGCTAAAACTTAAATACTTTGGCCACCAAATGAGAAGGAAGGACTCACTGGAGAAGAGCCTCATGCTGGGAAAGATTGAGGGCAATAGAAGAAGGGGACGACAGAGAATGAGGTGGCTGGATGGAGTCACTGAAGCAGTAGGCGTGAGCTTAAATTGACCCCAGAAGATGGTAGAGGACAGGAAGGCCTGGAGGAACGTTGTCCATAGGGTTGTGATGGGTCGGACATGTCTTCGCAGCTAACAACAACAACGAGATGATTTCCAAAGGAGCAAGCCCATTGATTTCCAGAAGACTTTTGTGATTCTTCTTGCTTTACAATGAAAGGATCACAAAAGCCTTAGGAAATAAATGGGTTTGCTCGCTTGGTTACAATGAAAGGTCAACTCTACCAAATTGATCGAAGTGCACATATATTGGGAAACTTCCACTAAGTGCAACAATCTGTTTATTGTAATCATGAAGTTGGCAGGTGACTTTTCTAACTTAGATGGATAGTGATAGAATAAATGGGAAGATTTTTGTTTTTTGTGGTTGATGGAAGATATACCAGAACTTGAGCCAAACTCCATTATACTCACAGATGCCAACAACTGTGACTCTGAACTTATGAGGTCCTCATATTTTTAACTATATATAGATTTGGTACTCCTACCCAGCAGATGGATCTTGGTTTACATCTTGTCTGTATATCCAACATGGAAGCCAGGATTGCACATCTGCCATTAGTCCTAAATATGCAAACTTTCTGAGTGTGTCATGCTTTCTTCTGAAACGAAGAACACTTCACATTCCTACTCTTCTTATATTTCCCCCATAGCTTTAAACATGCCCATCCCTTCTGTGACATTGAAATAAATTCCAATAATGCATTGAACCTGTTGAAGATCCTCAGATTTTTGCTCATCCTGAAAACTCAAGAACATTGCAAAAACTTGCAGAATGAATTGTTCTTAGTTTTGTGGTGTGGCTTTTTGTTGCTTTTCCTATGCTGTGATTTAGCACAGAAGTAGCATCGAGTGTCTCCATCTTTAATTCTATATGTAAGATGATAACAAAGGAGGCCTTTAGAAGATGTCCAAACTGTCAGAATTCAACAAGGTGTTGGGTGTAGTAGGAAAATGAGCAAGATGACTTATACCCACCAACTATCAAAATAATAATAATAATAATAATAATAATAATAATAATAATAATAATAATAATAATAATAATAATAATAATAATAAGTTGAAAGGGACCTTGGAGGTCATCTAGTCCAACTCCCTGCTAAGGCAGGAAACCCTATACAATTTCAGACAAATGGCTGGCCAGTCTCTTCTTAAAAACTTCCAGTGTTGGAGCATTCACCACTTCTGGAGGCAGGTTGTTCCACTGGTTCAGGGGTCGGCAACCTAAAAAAGAAAAAGAGCCACTGGGAACCGGTTCCATCACAAATTAAAAAAAGAGGGAGCCGCGTGCGTGTGTCCATGCACGCGCATGCGCAAAAAGGTTTTTTGCGCATGCGCGGACGCACGCGGCTGCCATTTTTGTAAAAATGAGATGGAACCGGTTCCCGGTTGCCCGATGGCGACGGCCCGTCTGCAAAGCTGCCGCTTTCGGCAGCTTTGCAGACGGGCCGTGGCAGCTTCCTCAAATAGCGGCGCCCCTGCCCATTCCGAGAGGTGCGCGCGCACCTCTCCGAACGACCGGAGGTGCGCGCGTACCTCCGCGCGAATGGGCAGCGGTGCCGCTCTTTCAGGAAGCCCGCCGCGGCCCGTCTGTGAAGCTGCCGAAAGCAGCAGCTTAGCAGATGGGCCGCGGCAGCTTCCGCAAAGAGCGGCGCCCCTGCCCATTCCGAGAGGTGCGCGCGCACCTCTCTGAACGACCGGAGTTGTGCGCGCACCTCCCCAAACCTTTGGGGAGGTGCGCGCGTACCTCCGTGCGAAGGGGCAGCGGCGCCGCTCTTTCAGGAAGCTGCCGTCCAGCTCCTGACCCTATTTCACCCGCTTCCCCGCCTTGGGTCTGCCCGGTGTCCAACCTGGCTGAGCTCGGCCGAGCCCCGCTGAAGGGAGCGGGGGCATCCCCTGAGCCGCCGCCAACGGGGCCTACGAGTCCTCCTTCTCCGCTTACAGCTCTCCCCGACCCGGTTCCTCTCCCCACCCCCTTCGTTTGAAGGGTTGGCCGCTAACCTTCTCGCTCACCTGCGGGCTCAGCGTGATCGGCCGGCTTCCCCGCCCATCCTTGCCGGCGCCTTTCGCTTGCCGGGGCTCTCAGCCCCGGCGACGAGGAGGCAACGGGGGGCGGGCGGGCGCCTTTCGCTCGGCGGGGCTCTCAGCCCCGGCGACGAGGAGCCAACGGGGGGGGCGGGCGGGCGAAGCGCGGCTTTCGCTCGGCGGGGCTCTCAGCCCCGCCGACGAGAGGAGCCAACGGGGGGTGGGTGGGCGGGCGAAGCGCGCCTTCTTGCTCGTCAGGGCTGCTTGCCCCGGCGACGAGAGGGAACGGGGGGGGGGGGAAGAAGCAGATCTACTTACGTTTTACTTCTTCCTCTCTTCCTCCACTCTGCCAAGTGCAGTAAAAAAACAAAGGTTTGTGGGTAGCCCACAAACGGTTTGTGGGCAGTCCCACAAACCAACCAATCAATTTAAACTTTTCAAGTTTTTTTGTGAGAAGTTTAAATTGATTAAGTTTTTTTAGTACCATTTTTTTTTCAAGAGGGAGGAGGCCTGGGAGCCGCATGGGCCGGCTCAAAGAGCCGCATGCGGCTCCGGAGCCGCGGGTTGCCGACCTGTGCACTGGTTAGTTGTTCTAACTGTCAGGAAGTTTCTTCTTAGTTCTAGGTTGCTTCTCTCCTTGACTAGTTTCCATCCATTGCTTCTTGTCCTGCTTTCAGGTGCTTTGGATAATAGCTTGGCTCCCTCTTCTTTGTGGCAGCCCCTGAGATATTGGAACACTGCTATCATGTCACCCCTCACCCTTCTCTTCATTAAACTACACATACCCAATTCCAGCAACCGTTCCCTATATGTTTTAGCCTCCAGTCCCCCAATCATCTTTGTTGCTCTTCTCTGTACTCTTTCTAGAGTCTCGACATCTTTTTTACATCGTGGTGACCAAAACTGGATGCAGTATTTCAGGTGTGGCCTTACCAAGGCATTGTAAAGTGGTATTAGTACTTTACGTGATCTTGATTCTATCCCTCTGTTAATGCAGCCTAGCACTGTGTTGGCTTTTTTGGCAGCTGCAGCACACTGCTGGCTCATATTTAAGTGATTGTCCACTAGGACTCCAAGATCTCTCTCACAGTTACTACTATCGAGCAAGGTACCACCTATACTATACCTGTGCATTTGATTTTTCCTGCCTAAATGTAGAACCTTACTTTTTTCACCATTGAATTTCATTTTGTTAGATAGTGCCCAGTGTTCGAGTCTGTCCAGATCCTCCTGTATCTTAAGCCTATCTTCTGGAGTATTGGCTATTCCTGCCAGCTTGGTGTCATCTGCAAATTTGATGAGTTCCCCATCTATCCCCTCATCCAAATCGTTGATGAAGATGTTGAAGAGCACTGGGCCCAGAACAGAGCCCTGGGGCACCCCACTACACACTTCCTTCCATGTAGATGCAGTTCCATTGAGGACCACACTCTGGGTACGGCCTGTCAGCCAGCTACGAATCCATCTGGTGGTGATGCTATCTAACCCACATTTTTCTATCTTATCAAGTAGTAGGTTGTGATCTACTTTATCAAATGCCTTACTGAAGTCCAAGTAAATTATATCTACAGCATTTCTCTGGTCCATTAGTTTTGTCACTTGGTCAAAGAATGCAATAAGGTTTGTCTGGCATGATCTGTTTTTGACAAACCCATGTTGGTTTTTAGTGATAACTTTGTTTGCATCAAGGTGTTCGCTGATTTGTTGTTTGATTATCTTTTCCAGAATCTTCCCAGGTATTGAGGTCAGGCTGATAGGTCTGTAGTTTCCTGGATCTATTTTTTCCCCTTTTTTGAAGATGGCAACTACATCAGCTCTCTTCCAGTCCTCTGGTAGTTCCCCAGTGCTCCAGGATCTTTGGAAAATATAGTTCAGTGGTTCTGAGATCACGTCTGCTACTAACTTGAGAACCTTGGGATGCAATGCATCTGGTCCTGGTGATTTGAATTCGTCTAGGCTGGACAGGTACTCACTTATCATTTTCTTGCCTATCTTAACTTGCGTTTCTATTCTGTTTTTTATGGCACTGGTTTTGGTAGGTTGGACTGTTTTTTCCCTTTGTGTAAAGACAGATGCAAAAAACGAGTTAAATAGTTCTGCTTTCTCCTTGTTGCTTGTCACCTTCTTGCCACTTTCCCCCACTAATAGACCAATCATTTCCTTAACTTTTTTCTTGTTTCTTATATGTTGAAAGAAGCTTTTTTTGTTATTTTTTACTTTGGTCACAAGCCTTAGTTCATTTTGAGCCTTAGCTTCCCTCACTTTATCTTTGCAGGCACGGCCTGTTTGCTGATATTCTGCCTTAGTTATGTGCCCCTCTTTCCACTTCTTATACTTATCCTTTTTATCTTTCAGTTTATCAGAGAGTTCTTTATGCAGCCATGCTGGTTTCTTTTGAAAGCTGTTATTTTTCTTCTTTGTTGGTATTGTGCTAGACTGGGCCTTTATTATCTCACTTTTCAAAATTTCCCAAGCTTCTTGAGTTATTTTCCCCTTTAGGATTCTCATCCATGGAATTCTTCCCATGGTCTCTCTAAGTTTATTGAAATTAGCTCTTTTAAAGTCCAAGACTCTAGTTTGGCTGTATTCTATTGCTTGTGCTTCCATAATGTTGAATTCCAATATTTCATGATCACTTCTCCCCAAGGTTCCTGTGGCTTTGACACTTTCTATCATTTCATCTCTGTTGGTGAGAATTAAATCCAATATGGCTAATCCCCTAGTTCCCTTCTCTACTTTTTGGGAGAGAAAATGCTAGGTTTGTCAGGAATCTGTTAGATCTTCCACTTGGTGCAGAATTTGTCTCCCAGTTGATATCAGGGTAATTAAAGTCCCCCATTACTATTGTGATGCGCTTCCTACATACCTTAGTTAACTGACTAGCAAAAAGTTCATCTATTTCCTCTGCTTGGTTGGGCGGCCTATAGTATACACCTATGGCAATGTCATTTTCCCCCCCTTTTATATTGACCCAAATACATTCAAGTTTACAGTTTTCATCATTGTTGTGCTCTATTTCTGTAGAGATAAAGTTATTTCTTATATATAGAGCAACTCCACCTCCTCTTTTGTTTAGTCTATTTCTTTTAAATAATTTAAATCCCTCTAGCTGTGTGTTCCATTTGTGGGTTTCGGCCCACCATGTTTCTGTATGGCAATAATATCATATCCGCCCTCATTTACCTGAATTTCTAGTTCACCCTGCTTACTGTTCATACTCTGCGCATTGGCGTACAGACATTTGAGTCCTTTATGACCGACCCTGTGTTTACTTGCTACATAACTTGTGTGGTGCCTAAGTTCTTAGATTGCCGGGGACAGTGATGTTCTGTATCAATTAACTCACTGTCCCCATTATTCTGTTCTGGAGTCTCTATTTTTTAGCCTCTGGGTAAAAAGGAGTCTTTCTGCTTGTGAGTTCCATGAAATTGGGTGGTTATATCAAAACTTCAATTACAAGAGATGAATGGGGACACCATCTCAATTTTTTTGACCTCCCCAGCAGAGGCCCATGTTATGCAGTGACGTTCAGGACTGAGCTAAGATAACACATCACAGTAAGTAATAACTGAGTGTGTGTCTAATGTGATAGAGAGTAGGGGAGCAGCAATTTCATTCTCTAAGCCAGGGTTGGCAACCTTGACTCTTTTATGACTCGTGGACTTCAACTCCCAGAATTCCTGAGCCAGCCATGCTTGCTCAGGAATTCTGGGAGTTGAAGTCCATGAGTCATAAAAGAACCAAGGTTGCCTACTCCTGCCCTAAGCTATAGGTGGCAAGCTTGGTACCACACTCCAAATATAAGATGGGGGGAAAAAACCAAGAAAGACAAAGCATTAGATTGAAAGATGTGCACTGTCAAGACCAAAAATATTCAGCCATGTGGATGGAAGAAAAGAATCCCAATAGATTAAAAAAAAACTTAACGTCTTCTCCAAACATGTGCAAACTCTTGCCAACGTAATAAGATGATAGTTCCAAAGTTTCAAGAGGCAACTGGACTTTCTTTGTTTTTCCTTCAAGACGTTTTGTTTCTAAAAAACTGAAGAAGCTTCTTGGATGAGAAGCAAAACGTCTTCAAGGAAACAACCAAGAAAGTCCAGTTGCCTCTTGAAAAAGCACATTTGGGACAACCATGACCTGGATGACCTTGCTATAAAAATGGAATGGCAATGTGCAGCACAAAAATACACAAAATTCACATTTCAAGAAAATGAAACATTTTGGTACAACATTTCGATTACATCCACTTTTTTGGAGTTGAAAACATTATATTGCAAAATTCTGGGGTGAGAATAATATGTGTCTTTATGTTGGAAGTGTAAATTAGGTTGCTTTACTTCAATATGCAGACTAAACAAATTTATCCAATATCTTTAGTGAACCGCTGGAGTAGTTTTTCAGCTCTTTCAAAATGAATTTCTCCTCTAAAAAATAAATGCAACAAGACAAGACCTTAAATTGATATGGTTTTCATGCCAAATTTTACTCCCCCAGGTGGTCAGCCTCTCTCATGATTAGTGGAGAAAACCAGAAAGGCAACTGAGATTGGCAAACGCCTGAAAAGTAAATGAAGTTAAAGGATGACCAAAAGAATCTGGGATCAACTCCCTCCCTATCCTCTTTAAAAGCACATCTTATGAACGCACAAAGTGTTTACTTCTTAGCAAATTCAGTAATGCTTACTTCCATATCTTATCACAAATCTCAGTTGGTTGCATTCAAATTTGAACCATTTATTGTTCTTTGCAGTACTAATTAATACAAGTTTAAAAGGAGTTTCATGGTGTGCAGTTTTGTAAAAAAAAAGGAACTTGGAAATTGCAGTTAACACAGATGTAGCTATTCAAATATTTGAGATCAATGAGCAGCAGTTTTTTCTTTTAAAATTCCCACTAATCTTTTCCTCCATAGCATACAAAATCTTCTGTCCTATCTTTTCTACATTCTTAAAACATGTCACTGCTTTTTCTCTTTGCCTGTCTTATTGCATGTTCCCTCATAAAAACTAGAGGAATCGATAGCAGCCAGCTAAGATACATATCTTCTGATCTACATGTCCCAAACCAGTGTGTTGGAAATAGAAAATCAGAAGATCTTCCATATTGTGAAGGAAATATTTTGATAGGGCCAGAGTGCTGAATATGTTGCTCAGCAACATGTTGGCAATATGAACCTTTGAATCCTTACCTCTGCATGAAAGGATATCTACAGTGAACCTTGGAAGATGAATAGCAAGCCAAGTAGGCTTTTCCAGTCAGGTGCCCAAGAAACATCTAGTTCAGGCATGTCAAACTGCCAGGCCGCGGGCCGGATGAGTCACGCCAAAACCATGCCCACCCCATTGCCAGCAATGGGGAAAAAGTCACAATACATCGTGTGACGTCACATGATGTCGCTAGTTCAGACATGTCAAACACAAGGCCCGGGGGCCAGATCCGGCCCGCGAAGTGGTTTCATGCGGCCCACGAAGCCATCCTGGAAACAGTGAGGGAACGGCCCCCACTACCTTGGCCCTGGCCCAGAGACCCTCCTTCTGCCAGAGACTCTCAGATCTCTCCCACTCCTGCCCAGGCCCCCATAGGCACCCTTGATGCGAACGAGGTAGAGCTGGCCATGCCCACCCAGTAGGCCATACGCACTCTAGCCACGGCCACCCAGTAGGCCACGCCCACCCTGGCCATACCCACCCGGCCCCCTGAGGGCAACCGCAATGCTGATGCGGCCCTCAATGAAATTGAGTTTGACACCCCTGCGCTAGTTTGACATGCCTGATTTCTAGTTTGTCACCCAGTTACACTATTTGTCCCCAAATGCAATAAACAGACACAATAAAGTTCCACAGCTTCAGAAGGACAGGCTAGTAAACATTATTTAGGGTTATGTGAAGCTTATCACCTGAGAAAAAGCAAGGGAGAAAAGAGTTTATTATTTTTATTTTTAAAAAAGTGTTAAAATACAATGTTTTCTGCATCAGTCTAGTACACCTTTTATTTTGGCTGCCTTGCTTTTTCACTGAATCTGAAGAAGTCTGGTAGCACCTTTTGCACCTAACAAAATTATTAAAAGACATAAGCTTTTGTGAGGGGCAGCATATATCTTAATAAAATGTATTAGTCAGAAAAGATACTATTATACTGTTAGAGACTAGCATGGCTCTATTCCTATAACTCCTTTGCACTGCTATTTGTGCCTTACAAGAAATGCAGAGGTGTAATGTATTGGGCTTAGTCTTACTTAAGTATATCACATGGGGTTAATTGCTGGAAGGTTGCTTAAGCAGGGAAGCTGGCTCCCAGCTCCTCAGACAACCCATCTCCAGCACCGCCATTGGCTGCTTCTAGGGCAGCAATAGGTTGCTTTAACCCTATTGGCCGCCACCTAGAGGCCAGGGTATAAATTGCTGCATTCGCAGCCCTGTTTCTCAGTTCAGTTCCTGCACCCAAATAAAGAATGATTCTTGCTGAACTCACTTGCCTCATCTCATCAATCAAGCAATGAACCCAGTATCTAACACTGGCGACGAAGGTGGGATCCTGCTCCTCCAACTGAGCTGAAGAGTCACTAGGGGAGAGGCCGAACACGCCTGGTGGGAAAAGCAATTCTCCCCCCTACGGTCGGCCTAGCACAGCCACGCTAGTGACCACGCACCCAGAGGACCAGTTCCTGGGCAATGGAGGAGCAGGACAAGAAGACAATGAGCCCCAGCCACGAGACCAGCAGAAATGGCAAAGGTTGGAAAGCTGGAAGAATTTGATATAGCTCACCCGGAAAATGGTCTTCGTATCTAGCCAGGGTCGAGAACTATCTATGTGTGAATCAAGTTGCCGAGGACAGCCTGAAGGCCATTACGCTCCTTTGTGTGTGCAGCCCAGCCACGTTCAACATCGCAGAGAACTAGTTCGCGCCAACACCATTGGAGTTCGTAACGTTCACGGACTTGAAGAAATGGCTCGGAGACCACTTCCTGCCCAAGCTATCGGTAATCGCTTGGCGCCATGCATTTGAACAGAGGGTTCAGCAACCAGGTAAAACAGCATCTGAATTCATCATGGCATTGAGGCAGGCCACACGCCTGTGCCAGTTCTCCAATGTTGAGGAGAGGCTACGAGATTGGCTTGTCTGTGGTCTCTGGAATCAAGAGTTACAGCAAAAACTCTTTGCCAAAGAGACTTTGTCATTCCCAGATGCGCTGAAAGAGATCATGGCTGACGAAGCTGCCGGTGGGGCCATACGAGCCATGCAGCCCACCAAAACAGCACAGCATGAGGAAGCCATCCACCACAAGGACGCCGAACATGAAGAAGACCCGGAAGACAACACAGAAGTTGAGAAGCTACAAAGACACAATGACCAACAGCGAAACAGCAACAAGCAACAAGGGACAACTTACAAGGCAGATCCCTTCCTTAGGTGCCCAGGATGTAGCGGCCGCCACCAATACATGGACTGTAGGTTCCAGACAGCCAATGTCAGGCCTGTGGAAAGACTGGCCACATCATGTCCATCTGCAGAGGTCGCCAAAGGGACCGGCAATCGAATTGCCAGTCGGGCATTCCAATGAGGAGAGGTACCGGGGCCCTGGGACAGTATAGTGTAGGGTTTTGCTCCAGCCACAGAAGCATTTGCTGCACAGGAGCTCGCTGCCCTATTAAGCCGAAGTTTAGACTACAGGTGGAGCTGCAAGGGGTCCCTACAAGATGGAGCTGGACACGAGCTCAGCCATATCCATTATTTCACTTGAGACATTTAATTTTGTCTGCAATTGCAGCAAGAGATGGGCCAAGCTGAGGCCATCTGACATTGTACTAACCGACTTGCAGAATGCTAGAGTCTCAGTCAAGGGTGAGGCCACATTAGCCCTTAAATTTAAGGGGTTTTCTGGGCACCTGGACGTTGTCGTAGTAGGCGGTCAGCGAACGAGCCTGATCGGGCTCAACTGGTTTGATGCACTAGGCATCCAAGTAACTGGGATCAACCAGACGCAAGTCGCAAGTCTAGTGACAGTATGCGAGGAATTCACAGATGTGTTTGACTCAGCTCTGGGGACATACATGGGCCCGCCAATAACATTTAAACTAGATCCTACTGTAGTGCCGGTCAGGATTAAATCTCATAGGGTGCCATTTGCCCTTAAACACAAAATAGATGCTGAGTTAGATAAACTTGTAGAACAGGGAGTACTTCAGCCAGTAGATGGGGGTGAATGGGAGACCCCAATTGTAACACCACTAAAAGCCAACGGGGAAGTCCAAATCTGTGCCGATTACAAATGCACAATTAATCGTGCACTCAAACAGCATGCATACCCGGTACCAGTAGTAAGCCACATCCTGGCATCCTTGCAAGGTGGTACAATTTCTGCAAAATTAGACTTGGCTCAGGCCTACCAACAGCTTCCTGTTGACGAGGCCACAGCCACAGCACAGGCAATTGTAACCCACAGGGTGGTGTTTAAAGTAAAATGCCTGCAATTCAGGGTCAGTGTAGCCCCCGGCATTTTTCAAGGCATTATGGAGAGGATGCTCAAGGGCATTCCGGGGGTTTGCCCCTATTTTGGTGATGTGCTCATCGCCGGTGAGTCCACTGAGGTGCTAGCAAGGAGGCTCAGAGCTGTCCTTCAAAGGCTGTGCGGACCTCAAGCTTAAAAAGAGTAAGTGTACTATTGGAGTCCCTTCAACTGAGTTCTTGGGTTTTCGTATAGATGCTGACAGCATCCACCTTGCTGAGTCTAAAGTAAAAGCCATTCAGATGGCACCCAGCCCCAAAACAAAAGGAGAGCTTCAGGCATTCCTAGGCCTCCTAATTTTTTAACCATTTGTTTGTTCCTAACAAGGCCGCAGCAGAGCCGTTACACCAGCTCTTGGACAAAAATACTGCATTGAAGTGGACTAGTGTTCACAAAATAAGTTTTCAGGAATTGAAGGCTGTACTGTCCATCAGTTCCATGATCACTCACTTTAAGGAATCAATCCATAAAGTATGCCTTGCGTGTGACATGTCCTCATATGGGGTGGTGGCTGTCTTAAGTCACTTGGAGAGTGATGGGACTCAAGTTCCGATTGCCTTTTGTTCCAGGACACTGTCCTCTGCAGAGCATAATTACACACAAATCGATAAGGAGGCATTGGCCGTAGTAGCTGGAGTAAAAAAATTCCACGACTACTTATACGGCAGGGACTTCATGGTCTTCACAGACCATAAACCACTACTGGGGTTATTCACTACAGACAGACAGACACACCACATCTTATCCCCTAGAATGTTGAGATGGTCCATTTTTTTATCGGCTTACAGCTTTAAGCTAATTGACAAACCCGGCAAGGGCCATGCAGATGGCCTGAGCAGGCTTCCACTGCCTCAAATCGAGCCAGATCTGGCCCCAGCGGCCCACGTTTTGTCCATTCAGGACCTACCGGAGTTTCCCCTCCATGCAGGAGACATAGCCGCAGAAACAGTGGCAGACAAAACACTAAGCAGTGTGCTATCTTGGGTCCACACGGGGTGGCTAGAAAAAAGCCCAGGTCCTGAGTTCCAGAGTTACTTCACTAGGAGACATGAGCTCTCAGCTCATTAAGATTGTATTCTATGGGGGAACAGGGTCATTGTTCCCACCTCATTAAGGGACAGGGTATTGCAATCGTTTCATGAAGGTCATCTGGGTATTGTTTGCATGGAAGCTTTGGCACAAAGCTATTTATGGTGTCCGGGATTAGATAAAGCCATTGAAGCTCAGGTACATGGGTGCTACATGTGTCAGCAGTTGAGGCCTGAAATGCTGCACACTCCCATCCACAGGTGGGAGGAGACACACACACCTTGGTCGAGGATTCATATAGACTTCTCTGGGCCCTTTCAAGGATAGCTCTTTGTTAAAGTGGTCGACAGCCACTCTAAATGGTTGGAAGTTATACCAATCGCAAATATGACTACTGTTAGTACCATCCAGGTGCTTAGGAAACTCTTTGCAATGCATGGGCTACCGGATGTTGTAGTGTCCGATAATGGGGCACAATTTACTGCAACAGAATTTCAGGCTTTCCTGAGGGAAAACCTCATTAGGAATGTGACATCAGCTCCATTTCACCCATCCATTAATGGTCAAGCTGAACTAATGGTGCACACCACAAAAGAATAATTGAAGTGCATAGTGACCGGAGACTGGCACCACAGACTGGCCAACTTTTTGCTCTGCCAACATTCCACGCCATGCACAGTAATGGGTAAAAGCCCAGCAGAGCTGCGCTGGGGAAGGCGACTAATCCTGAAGCTGGACAGATTTGCACCCAGATCGGGTGGCAGCAGAGGCCTATCGCCCAAGACCCCTGAGGGGGTTTCAAGTGGGTGATGGGGTATGGGCCCAGAACTATGGGCATGGGAACTTGTGGGTGTCAGGGAAAATCACCAAAACATTGGGTCCCTCTCATATGAAGTGGGCCTAGAGGGTGGGTGAATTGTTTATAGACACATAGATCAGCTTAGAAAGTGTTTTCCAGAATGGCCACAAAGCGAGGACTTCGTCCCAGGTCCCATCCACAGACCGCAAACTGGTAGCCAGGCCGATCAATCCATATGCTCTGAGGTCCCAAGCAGTCAGAGCAACGGGGAGGTGGTCATAGGGGGGCAAAGCTGAGGAGTGCAACATGGGACCCCTGATGGAGAAAGCCAACCAGAACACTACAGCCACTGTGCTAACTCTGTGGAATGATTGGACTCTGGGTTGGGCCGACCTGAAATGGCCAGCCAGAGAATTCTGAATCAGCCAGACTCACTTGAACTTATGGGCCCTGGTCTACCCAGCCCGGCAGGCAAGCTGATAGGCCAGGGAGTGCCTAGCTCTCCCAGGCGTTCCATGAGGGTTCGCAAGCTTCCTGCATATTTACAAGATTTTGTTCCAAAATAACTGAGCTATAATGTTGTATGTGTCATTGATTAATGCTATCCAGGAGAGCCTCTGTATTAGCAAATATGGGAAATGTGTACGCTTGCATACTACTTTTGTATCTCTGTAAAACTTGTATTTGCTGTAATCATTCCTGTGTGGTTATAATGTGTGTACATTCTAGGGGGGAGGGGGGCTTAGTCTTACTTAAGTATATCATGTGGGGTTAATTGCTGGAAGGTTGCTTAAGCAGGGAAGCTGGCTAACGGTTCCCAGCTCCTCAGACAACCCGTCTCCAGCGCCGCCATTGGCTGTTTCTAGGGCGGCAATAGGTTGCTTTAACCCTATTGGCTGCCACCTAGAGGCCAGGGTATAAATTGCTGCATTCGCAGCCCTGTTTCTCAGTTCAGTTCCTGCACCCAAATAAAGAATGATTCTTGCTGAACTCACTCACCTCATCTCATCAATCAAGCAACGAACCAGAACATTTCAAAAATTTATAGAGGTGAAACCTTCATGGTATCCAGTTGAAACTTGCAGATTAATATCCTCTGAAGGTTTTACCATTTGCTATTTTCATTGCATTAAGAATTAAACAGTTGCTGACATTTTGATGCTCCCTCATTGTAGCCTCTGGACATACGTTTATTTTTTAAATCAAGTCTCAAAGTGGCTTGAATTAAATCAGTTTACTTTTGAATCTTTTTACTTTTGAATCTCAAATTGTAAACTCCAGTCAAATCAGGCCCACATCAAATCACAAACCCTGAATTTGATTAAAAATTTAGCAGAACCAAGTGACTCCCTTCCCCCCCCCTAGAAAATTGAAGATCTCAAATATCCTTTCTCAGAAACTCCTCTTATTATATGCTAGTTTGGAATAGGGACGCGGTGGCTCAGTGGATTAGGATGCTGAGCTTGTCGATCTGAAGGTCGGCAGTTTGGCAGGTCGAATCCCAAGTGCCGTGTAGCAGAGTGAGCGCCTGTTATTCGTCCCAGCTTCTGCCAACCTAGCAGTTCGAAAGCACGTAAAAATGCAAGTAGAAAAATAGGGACCACTGCGGTGGGAAGGTAACAGCGTTCCGTGCGCCTTTGGCGTCTAGTCATGCTGGGCACATGACCATGGAGACGTTTGGCCCCTAGAGTCGGAAACGTCTAGCATGCATGTGCAGGGGAAACTTTACCTTGGAATAGTGTCTTGGTATTTTCTGCTGCCATTAGGTATCTTCTTGGGCAACTAATTGGATGGGGAAGTTTTCACCATGTCCTTTCCCCAGCCTCAACTGACTCCTTTCCAAGGTTTGTTTGTTCTATTTATATCTTGCTGGAATCCAGATAGATTCTCAATATTTAAAACATGTATCACTACCTCCTGTTGAGGGAGAGATTGGGATAATATGACCGTGTTGTATGTGATAGAGAACATCTCTTTCTCCTAGAGATAGACTGATAACAATATTCACAACACTAATCTAGGCTAATTTGTGAAGTTAAAAGCTCACTTAATTTAGCAAAGAGAAAGGCTGGAGGAAATCGTATACAGTCACACACTATTCCTCAGTGTATCACAGGGGGTTCTTGTGAACATTTATTTTGAAAGTGGCAGAAAAGGAATAGAGATTTCTATGGATCAGTGCCCAAATATTGTTTAACCTCATACATATCTATTAACCCCAGGTTTTTTTTAGTTTTTTTTTAAAGCATTTTGCTTTCAGTCATAGAAACATTGGGAGGAAATAATTATAGTATATTTAAAACAAATGTGCAATAAAACATATAACGCTTTCTCTTTGGTTATTTTGTAAATTAAGAGCTATGTCAAAAATTAATTGCAGAATAATGCCAGTTCTCAAAGGAATGCATGGTTATTGAGAAAGAAAGGAAACCACAAACAATTACTAAAGATCATAATAGAACTTTTTCTTTTCTTTTGGTACATATTAATTTTTTTAGACAGGCGTGTACAATATTTTCCCTTATATATCTTTCTGCAGTTCTACAAAGTTAATGGGAAACAGTCTTATTTCTGTGCCTAGTAATTATGAAGGGATAGTTCAATATAAAGAGCTGCTGACTCTTTAGCAAACATGTTGGATAATGAAGAAACATCAAATGATGTTGAAATTTGGATTTCTTGTGTATCTTCCCTTGAAAACCATGCAAAAATCCTCTTAGCTACTCTGGAAAATCTTCCACTTTTTAAAAATAAAAGCTAAAGGAAACTCTAGAAAAAATGAAACACTGATGGTTTCCTGTTAATCCATTCTTTAGTAAACCACATTAAGTGGAAGGAGAAGTAATTGTATGTATCTAGCAAGGTAAGCTGGCAGTCAACAATAAGAGAAACCTTGCTAGACCTCACCAGAATCTGAGGAATGCTTCTAGAATAATCCAGGTGACAGTGCAGTCTTAACATGTGCAAAATGCTTGTGCTCAGTTCATACATGATAGGGGAATCCAGGTTAAAGGACAGTGTTGTATGTCATCAGGAGTTTGCAGAGGTAACTGCTACTGTTCTTAGTGCTACTTTATCCTTCCATGGGGAAATGCCCTTTCAGCCAGCATATGCTGCTTTGCAAAAATCAAGATGTGACTGTTATGTCCTTTGAGGAGGTGTTTATGCTCCCATTAATGGCAAGGTTTCCTTTTTCTGACCTCCCAGCTCTTGGATTTGGATGGGTTATTTGGAAGGGGCACAAATGTTTCCCATGGGAGCATTACAGATGCCAAGGCTTGGCTTGGAAAGCAAACTAGAGGATCACCACCTCCTGAATTAGAAACTCAGAAGAGTTGTCCATGTACTTGTTTACAATGTTCTAATATGCTTTACAGGTAGTCTTTGACTTATGGCCACAATTGAGCCAAAAATTTAACAAGATAGTTGTTAAATGAGTTGCGCCCCATTTTATGACCATTTTACCACAGTTGTTAAGCAAATCACTGCAGTTGTTAAATAAAGCATGCATTTTGTTAAGCAAATCTGGCTTCCCCCATTGACTTGTTGGAAGCCAGCTGGGAAAATTACTGCAATCACGTGACCCTGATACGGCAACTGGCATGAATACATGCCAGTTGCCAAATGTCCAAATTTTGATCACGTGACCATGGGGATGCGGCAACGGTCGTAAATGTGAAAGCAGATCATAAGTCAGTTTTTAAGGTGCTGTTGTTCCTTTGAATGGTCACTAAACAAATTCAGGACTATCTATATAACGTTACTTGTTTTGCATCTTAACGATCAACTTTTCATTGCACAGCTTTCCAGTTTACTGCCTCTGATGGCCTCAATCCCAGAATGAACATTCATAGATACATGAACACATATAGCCGTGGCAGGATGCAGTGATTTATTTTACTTTCCTGTGTGTAAAGAAGGGAAGGAATATTTACTTAGACATTGACTTGGTGGTATCTGAGAACACAGGATGAAATATTTTCTTGATTGATTAGCTTGATAGGATGGAAATTGCTGACTGGCTGAAAGTTTCTATGCTCAATTGTTGTCTAGAAAAGGGAAACACAGATTTGCTGAGAAATATATATTTTTTCAAGTGGAAAATAAGAAAATAAGAGAGATCTCTTATTTGCAGTACCTTAATTTTTTTTTCTCAGTTCAGGCTCTGCAGATAAAAATATAAATATGAATGAATTAATGAATGAGTAAAGCTGTTCCATGAAATTTTAGGTTTCATTATTTTAAAAATGATATTAGCATTTTTAGTGTGGCAATCTAACTTTTTATTATTCTTTAACTTTAGAAAATCATTTTTTTTCCTTTCAGCCAAAGGCCATTTTCTTTGAAGTGAAAAAACAACAACAATAGGTGTGTATTTAGAAGTCACTGAATATACTTGCAAGTGTTAAGAAACAAATATGGGTAAGAAAGGAAGGGATGCATCCTATAAAATTTCCGTTTGTGGAATGTTATCTAGGATCAGTTTCTTCTTTTGCTGATTTGTTGCTTCATGATGCATCTTTCACAAATAACAAATGTACAGTATATAATTCTATATAAAGACTTGACCTCTCCTGTAATGCACACTTGTCACTTTCCCTCAAATACTTGTGGTTTCTATTGGAGGGGGTAAAAAAGCTTCTTTTTTCTCTCGAATTTGGGGACTAGATTCTTTCTAGCTCCATGTGACTTGGATGCCTGAGTTTCATATGCAAGCAGTCAAACAATCTCTAATTCTTATAATAACAACCTCCTTATTATAACCATGTTCTGGAAAAGCAGTTATTAACACTGTAAAAGAAAGCAGTTTTTCCCCTCTTTTTTAGCATGTTAATAATTATTAAAATGATCAACTGAGTTGAAAATGTATGCCAAATCGGGCTTGGAGAAAAATATGTTTCTGTATTTGCTACTGACATAAATGTTATTGAACCACCCTATTATTTAAATTAATAATGTAAATGTTTGCCTAATGAACTGAACTTGATTAAATTAAAGCATACCCCATTAATTCTGACACATTGTCAAATGGTGAGGTATGGTCTTCAGAACCCGGAAAAATAATATTTAGGTACTACAGTATTGCTTAAATAGCTGCTGATTGTATATTTCAAAAAAAGATTTTAAAACAAAACAAAGCCTTTGTTCATGCAGTTAAACAATGAGCCAGGGATTTTTTAAAAATCATTGTGTAATTGCAAAGTTGTGTCAGAACACTGAGGTAATTCTTCTATATTAGCCTTGGTTATCGTAAAACTATGTAACATCATTCCACAAGAGAGAATATCGGTTTGTTTGAAAAAACTGCTACCAAGCCAATTTGTGATCATGATTATTCTCATTAACTGAACATTTTACTTTAGGACAGGAAGACCTATTTTAGGCTAAAGTGCTTGGTCTTTAAGTTGAATATGGAGGTCAAATACTATATTTAACAGAATGCATTAAATATCATTGTTATTACTTCCTGTTGCAATAATTCTGTTCCTTACTCTATCACCATTAAAAATCAAGGCAGGATTTTTCAGGCTATGGTTAAAAAAATTAAGATGGCTGCCACAACAGTGTAGCTGAAATTTCACCTGCTTTTTATGTATATGCAATCCAGACACAGTTTAAATTACACGTTCATCATTGTCACACTGACTATTTTGACCACTATTTGGAAAACTGAGGATACATTCGACACTTTGGTTGTAACAGGTTTCACATCAGGGCTGAACAATAAATCATAGCTCTCCTGCCAAACCCTTGCAGGGGCTGACCTTGCTTAATGACTGCCCTGTTGAGCAATCATGGCTAGCTGAAAAATTCTGGGAGTTGATGTCCACAAGTCATAAAAGGGCCAAGTTTGAGGACCCCTGTTCTATGTTATTATGATACTGAAAAAGTAAGTTTACAACCAGTCTTTTGTATTTATGACCATCATAGCATCACCAACATTCTGGTGCTTCACAACCAGTGGATGTAGCAACAGCGTACAATCATGTGAGCACTACACAGCCTTCATAAACAGAGTCAGTGGAAAAGCTGGCAATAAAATCTCAAGTTGCAGTCCCATGATTTCTCACTTAACAACCTATGGTAATTTGTTAAATGACTGAATGGAAAGTGATATCATAAATCACGTTTTATTTTGCTTAGCAACCATGTCACTTAATGGTGAAGTTCCTGGTCCCAGTTATGGTTGCTAAATAAGGACTCCCTGTATTCAGCAACAGGCTTAACTAAGCAAAAGATACTTGAGCTGGACTTAGCTAATTTAGACTCTTCATTGCAGACAAGAAGGATGCCTTACACCACAGATGATTTTACCTTTGGAGTGCACAGATAACAAAGGATTTATATAGACCTGTACTCCCAAAATGTAAAGACTTCTAGAAGATCATATTTAGACTCTAGTGCAAGGGTAGGCAACCTTGGCTCTTTTATGACTCATGGACTTCAACTCCCAGAATTCCTGAGCTAGCATGGCTCAGCTTGGAAACCTCTCCCTTTCCCCTCAGCATGGCTGGCTCAGAAATTCTGGGAATTGAAGTCCACGAGTCATAAAAGAGCCAAGGTTGCCTACTCCTTCCCTTGTGGGATTGCAGCTCAGGCACATTACAAAAGCAATCTACAAGGTCTGTCCAGAAAGAAAGAAAGAAAGAAAGAAAGAAAGAAAGAAAGAAAGAAAGAAAGAAAGAAAGGAAGGAAGGAAGGAAGGAAGGAAGGAAGGAAGGAAGGAAGGAAGGAAGGAAGGAAGAAAATAAGGAAGGAAGGAAGGAAGGAAGGAAGACAGAAAGAAAGAAAGAAAGAAAGAAAGAAAGAAAGAAAGAAAGAAAGAAAGAAAGAAAGAAAGAAAATAAGCAGACCCTATGCATTTTCCAGAAAATATGAATAGGCAAAGAGGTAGTACAATACCTCTTACATGTGCATGTAAGTGTGTGTCTGTATGTGTGTATGTGTGTAATACTTAACATTCCTCTGTTGTAGATTGTTTGTAATATCTGAAATTACCCTGAGAAACTAAATATCTAAACTAGAGCCTCTTCTCTCATTTATCTTCCTTAATTTTGATTGTGGCTAACCCAGTTTAGATTTGTTGCAGACGATCATTCTTTGTATTTTCTTTCAGATTTTAATCTTGAACAAACTGCTAGGATCCAGAGATCCCACGAATAAAGGTCTGGTACCGATTGCAGTCATTATGCAGTGATTTCGCCTTCTTTCTGAAACCATCTGTGACTGCTAAACAAACTCTTATAGAGAAACAGGGAATTATCCTGGAAAAGTGTACGATGACTGCAAAGGGGTGAATACTGTAAACTGGTTGTACCCTTCATCCAATTTTCTGCTGACTTGCACACACTTTCCTTCATGGAAAGGAAATCTGGATCTAAATTCATCAGTTTTTTAAAAAAATGTAAAATTAAGAATGAAGGAATGCTTAGTGAGGGTCGCTTGTCAGATTGCAGTGAGGTACTAAATGTGTGCCACAAGGATTAGGACTGGAGCCTGTTTTTTTTTAAAGGCCACAATATGATATACTGGTTTAGGTTTAGCAACTGAAGGTCTCAGGTTTAAATTTAAATTTATACGCTATACTTTATATACATCATGGAGCTTGCTATTTTAAAAGGTTTGTTAAATGAACTGATCATGATTTTAATGTCTGAGCATCATTTTAATGAAAACATTTGACATATTTTTACTTTCAGATTTTTTATATATATATTTGCTTATTTTTTAAACTCTGGTGTGGCTTACAAGACATGTTGCTTTTTTTATTTTTTTGCTCTGTAAGATTTCACTCACAATATTTTTGATAGTATCCAAGAACATCTAATTAATTAATTAATTAATACTATTAATGCTATTAATAATGAAGATAAAAATAGTTATTGTTGTGTAGCCGGTTCTTTGCAGGCATTGAGCGAGACGGGAGGTTCAAACAGCAACAGGCTTTATTGAAGTCAGAACATAACAGAAGCAAAATAGGAGCTGCTGTGCAGCTATTTATGCGGTTGGCTGATAAGCGTTGACCAATAGATTTAAAGCAGTGGTTTCCCGCCCAAAGACCTACTTAGCCAGCTGGAGACAACCAGTCTAGGCTGGCCCAGCAACCATTGCAACATACACGTGAACTTAAGCACCTAGCAATTGAACTAAGCAGTTAGCAAGCAGTACAACATAAGCAAACGCTTACTGCATATAAAGGCCAGTACATTGCAGTGATCATCTTTTCATATTTGCATGATAAAGATTTTTTGCATTCTTTATCCCTTCTCTCTGTTTTCAGTTTGATTGTTCAATGTTAAATTCTGATTTGTATTATTATTAGTGTTGCCTAAATTTATCTTCTTAATACTTACTGGGGATGATCCTATCTTTTTTCCTCTCTTAGAAAAACTAATTTGCTCATGATTTGCTGGATTACCTCAGTTTTTTCCCCATTTTCTTTTAATAGCATATTTATATAAGTAATTTCTTCAGCTTCATTTTACTCTACCTATAAACATTTATATTTTCTGAGGTTTTACTCTGCTTGGCCATAAATTTTAAAATACATCACTACTTTATTTTATAAATCGTCACGAAAGTCTCCTTATAAAAATCTCTGTTTTTCATACTCCACTATATACATTAAGTATTATTAGTACTTGGGATGTGTGTGAATATGCCTATTTGTGTCAGTCTGTACTCCTGGCAATTGCCCAGACAATCTCTACAGTTTTCTTGGCAAGATTTTAAAAGTGGTTTTGCATTGCTTCCTACCTAGGCTTCCTTCCTTCCTTCCTTCCTTCCTTCCTTCCTTCCTTCCTTCCTTCCTTCCTTCCTTCCTTCCTTCCTTCCTTCCTTCCTTCCTTCCTTCCTTCCTCCTTTTCCTCTTCTCTCTCACACACTAAATTGGTAGATTATATGGACATAATCTTGTGTTTTAAAGAATTTGTTTTTAAAAAAATCATTTAAAACAATTCTTGTTGGGCCCAGCCCCTGTCTCTTATTTCACAGATGTTTGGAATTCTTAATGTTCCTTTAAATCATTGTGAGCACTCTCTAATTTGCAGGCAGATAAGGTGCCTCTTTTGGCTTCAGCAATCTTTGCTGGCCAGCATTCACAGCACAGAAGATGGTTGGAGGATGGCTTCTACCCCACTGCCTCAGACTATCTTTTGTCTAGAGATGCATTGCCAACTCTCACTGTCAGGTCCTTCATGGTACTTTCAAGTAAACTAAGTTAAGGTAGCCAAAACTACTGACAACTGTGACTAAATGCAAATAACACCAATAAAAACAAAATTAGCCTACTCAATGTGGTAATGTTTCATCAACTGGCTCAGAGTTACCAATTTTGCTTTGAAGACAATTCATGTAAAGTGTGCGATTCATTTGCAGATTTTATAAAATTAATATCTCACCTGTTTGCACCAATTCTGTATGGCTCACATAAAAACAAATACAATAAATTAATCAGATTTGCAATTACACTGTCCAAACACTGCTACAAGCAAACTTTTTGCTATAATTCATGCACACAGAGAATACATACAGACCATTCCAGATCATTAGATCTTCATTGTGTGTCCTCATTGTTGGAATAACATTCAGTTGTAATGTGAATTACTTTTTATATGTCTATCCACATTGTTTACCTGTTAAATTAATATATGTGTGAGATTTTTCTCCCTGAAATGACAAAGTAATACACAAAGGAAAAAAATGAAATGGATATAAATCGAGAGTTCTTTTTAATTAGATGTAATTTAAGGTTACCATTCAATTATATGGGAGGTCAATTCCCATCACCTTCTAACCCTTTTTATGGACAATAGCAACTTCAAGAATCTGAAAACCAGCCTGTGGAAACCAATCAACCAAGCTGCAGTATGAGTAGGGTATCTGCAATTGTGGTAAAGATGGTCAAGATGGTGGTTCTTGAAATTGCAGCATCACAGCCACCATCTTGACATTTGAGCCTAAACCTCTGAGTGTGGGTAAAGTGCTGGTCAACTAGCACTGTTAGTCAGTTTTGCGCACTGCAGTGCTTATTTTCATTCTACAAATTGAATTGTCTCACGAAAGACGAGAGGAAGACCGTAGGCAAGGTTCACATGTTTATTTAGTTCAGCTCCGTGGCAGCTGACTGTCAACACAAACCCGGCTTTTATAGGGAACTGTCAAACGTTACAACCAATCAACAAACAGTGTTTTTCCCGCCGCTATGGCAGCAGCCAATCATCGTGTGGCAGTCTGACAGCTCGGCAGCTGCTAGGGAATTCTCCTCAGCTGAGCGGTTGGCTCAGCTGGAGGACCTGATCGGGGACTGCTGTGCTGACAGCTCCGGCGGCTGTCAGATCTGGCGCGTGCATGTTTGTTACTGGCAGCCCTTTTGACAGCTGTTATTTTTAATGGCTGCCGGCGGGTCTGTGCGCATGCGTCGTTTCTTCCGGCAGCCTTTTGACAGCTGTCAACTGTCAACGGCTGCCAGGTCGGGGTTTCCCTCGGATGTTTGGAGGCTCCTGGGGGTTTAGTATGTATCACAAATGTTCCCATCAGCTGGGCTCATCAGTTCATCAAATAAATAGGAAGGATAAAAACAATATATAGTATAATTCAAGGTGCTCATTGTTACCCATAAAGCCCAGTAAGATCTGATTCCTTCTGGGATTATCTCCCTTAGCATTTGCCTGGCCAATTTGATCCTGCAGGGTTAGCACCACTGGTGGGATTCAAATATGTGAACAACCGGTTCTCTGGGTAGATGCCGCTTCCGGAAGTTCATTCTGGGTCTGGGCAACAAAAAATTAACTACTGGTTCTGCTGAACTGGTGTGAACTGGCTGAATCCCACCACTGGTTGGCATGTTCTGGATTCCATTCCAGGATTTAAAAATGTCATCCATTGGGACTCCAGAAGTCTTCTCTGTAGCAGTGTTTGCTCTCAAGAGTGATGTCTCCCTTCCTGATAGCTCCATGCTCATGTTCAGAATAGCCGCAAGTTCTTTAGCTGAAAGAAATCTAGGATATCATAATGTATTGGTATAGTATAGTTGTAGATCCAAGCAATGTTTATAACAGACAAATTGACATTTTGTCAATCTATTTTCTAAGTGCCATTAAAGATTTTTGGTATGTCACCAAGTGTGGCAATAACTACTAGGACCACCATGGCTGGTTTTGATTTTCAAATTTTGTTACTTTGTGATCACTTTATTCTACCATCCCCTGGTATTGTCACATCAATTATCTACACTTTCTTCTTTTCAACCACAGTTAAATCTAATGTGTTATGTGCCAAGACTTTATTAGTTTGTATTAAAAAATGCCACAATATTTTAATCTGCCCATTTTTGACTACTTAACTTTTTCAACTATATGTTCCTACCAATTTTTCATTACTGATACATGATTATTTTTACAGATGTGTCAATGAATCATTTTGATGGCTGTTATGTCAGTGATTAAAATCAGTTTCTGTAATCTCCTTGTACAAACTGAGTATATGATCTATGCCAGTGCTTTTTTTGTAAGAAAGAAAGAGCTGGAACTCACATCCAGTACAGATGAAATACGCATGCATTGGACTCAACACACAAGCAGCCCGCATGCACCATTTTAATAATTTTGCTGCCGACCTGTTACGCTTGACAGGGCAATTCAAGTCCACATGAACCAAATATCAAATTTTCAAAAATTACTTTTAAAACTTGTGAAATCCATTAAAAAAAGGTGCCAGAACACCATTCCAGTGCCTTCAATGACAAAAAAAAGCACTGGATCTACCGTTACTTCTGTTTCTTTGCAAAATCTGCAGTTACAATTCTGGTCTTCATTGTATTAATTTAATTTTAATAGCTTGTTTTTAGCAGCCAAAATCAAGCGTTTAGTTTCTCTTTTTTTTTAATGTTCGAATTGTAAGTCATTGCAAGGTTTTATCTTCATCCATTTTCCCCTCAATCTTTTGTAGAAATCAACTTTTCCTTGCCAAATTGCTGTTTATGTTTTTATTACATCATTTTTGATATTCATGTTTTGTTTATTATGCAGTTGATAAGTTCCAATTTTTAATTTACATCGCTGCTTGTTCTTGGTGGACTTTTATTTTATTGGCTAATGCATGCTTTTCTTCTTCTTCCACAATTTGTTTGAAGTAAATCTCTTCCTCCATTTCTATTGGCCAGGTATAAACTATCAATATCATTGTAATATAATATAACACATAGTGAGCAGTCATCAGTTCTCTTGTTTTTTTGGTACAAACTGTCAAGTTCAGTTTGTGTCCAGTTAATAATTCCAGAAGTGAATTGTATCACAGGTATGGCCCAGGTACTGACTGTTTTTATGATATTTCCACTATTCAATTTCATCTTTAGCAATTTAGCAATCACTCTTTGGATGTATTTTTTTACTAAGCATATTTTTTACTTGTCCATCCTTGATGTTATCCAACTGTAAAATAGCCCAGGTACTTGTAGGCTTCATCCTGGTGACTCCTGATGGTTTGGTCATAATAAAGAATTATTATAATTGTTATTTATAAAAAAATAAATTATTATTATTTAGTTCTCACAAACCAGGAAACATAGTAACTGTTACTTCATAAGACTGAGCGCCACAAATTTATCCAATCCAGTTTATTACACATTACATATAGTGGAAATGTGAACATCTAGGTTGTGGAGAGTGACCCACCAAACATGTAATGCCAGCTAGGGCTTCAGAAATCCAGTTGACCACTAGACAGCAATAAAGTTTCTGTATCTCTTTGCTGACATTTAGTGGTCATCTGGAATTTTGCAGTTGAGATCCAGTTGAGATCCAGTTTCTTCAAAAGCTTCTTCTGAACTTCTGTCTAGAATTTAATTAGTTGCTGTACATTCTATACACAGATAGTGATGCCTAAAAAATGCATACTACCACAGGAATCTCAATGTTATTATTCATTTAGCTTTCCCCCAGTATTTTGCGAAAGAAGGTTTACAAATTCTCTCTGACAGTTCTTTTTTCCATCTGATAAATTCATAACTCCAGGGCGGCAAACGTCTTGGATGCATTTTGTTTCGGCTTCAATTTCATAGTTAATAAACTTTCCAGCTGCAGATTCTTCACTGTCTACTGCCACCTACTGCCAGTTTCAAATAAGTGTAGATAGACCTACTTCAAAAAATTCTGTGAATTTTACTGAAAAGTGTCTCTGTAAATTAGCTACACAGGAGCGCGCGTGTGCGTGTACACACCCACACATAAACAGCCCCACACATAGAACCCCAAAGTAGTGAGACATATCAAGAGAAAGAAAAAGTTAAATTGTTTCTATTAATAAGTGTCTGTTTTTCTAATACATAATCAGATACTTAAGGTTGAAAACATTTGTATATATTATTGTCTTTTCTTCTTGGCTTATTTTTCCAATTAAAAATCCCTTTGATGTGGTCACCCTCCCAGCTTTACTGTAGAGTTTTAATTCATTTGATCTATAAAATGTGAAAACATCTTTGGGAGGGAGGCCAGGTGTGGAGTCGACTTAAATTATTTCTTTCCATATTTTATAATCAATGCAAATACATTCTAAAGTCTCAGGTCAGACCTCATTTTGGAGAAATCAAAAACATGTTACTCTTGTATTTATGCATTTACATTTTTCTTCTCTTTCCACATGATCTACAGCATATTACTGATTTGTAAATAATCATCCAGAAGCCGCTAAGAATATACAGTACGTCTGAGTTTGATCTAAGGCTCATTATTAAAATAGGATAGTTAGTTCCAAAAAGGCAGCAATTACAGATTTTTATTTATTTCCCCCTTTCCCCTTGTTTCCTTTTATAAACAGTCCAATAGATTTTAATTTTAGCATAATGTATTTATAAACAGCTAGAATATAAATTAAATGTGAAAAAAAATGTGTTGCATCCGGTAGAAATGATCTGTCATCAAAGGCAAAGATCCATTTGTTGAAGCAATGTCTCTTTTTTCTGTTATCACATTTTGGGACTAGCAGGAAAGGAAAAGGAAAGTAAAGTTCATCACATTATAATTTGATATCACCACCAAATATAATGTTAATTAATTAATTGGATTACTCCTAAATCACTGACACATAAGATTTTAGTCATTTGGCAACAACTCGATTTTAGGAATGCAATTTTGAAAAGTAAATATATCTGACGATTTGATCTTGGTTAAAAAAGTCATTCTGTAAATCATGCATAGTGTGAAGAAAGTGGATGGCAGGACATAAATTCAAAATACAAATGCATGGACACATGTATATAGTTCTTTCTCACAATGCTAGAAGCCTGGAGCAATTGCAATAAGTTGAACGGTGGGACATCCAACACAGAATTAAAAGAGGTTCTTTACATGACACCTAATTGTAGCAGTAGGTTGGAGAGCTTTAAAAGAAGATGGGCCAATTTATAGAAAGTTATGAATGATTTCTAGTCAGGTATAGAGAGCAGAGCGGTGGACTTCAAGCAAGTTTTCAGAAACGCCTTAAAACCTGGCAAATGAGATAGTATTGAGAAGCTCAGGTTGGGGTATAAGAGGGCTGACATGAAAAGCACAATTAGATTTGTAAGATTCTGTTATTTTTGAAGATAATTTTTGGATCTGATCTACTTCATGAAACTTGTCATGACAATTATATGTAAACACTGGATTATGGGGGACATCAATGTGTTTGTGTCTTGCTTTCAGGTATCTTAATTTCCTGGCTGGGCAGTTTGGTAATGAAAGGTCAATCTAGGTCAGGGCTGGAGAGATTCCTTCTGTGTCTAATGACACTTGGCCAAATAAATCCTATTCTGTTCTGTTCTGTTTTATTGCAACTTTATGGCTGGACTTCAATTCCCAGAATTCCTAAGCCAACCATTTGACTGGGATAGTACAAATTCTTCTTTATTGAATTAGAAGACGTCTGTAGTGCCTTCCAATCATATGATTCTAGATTGTATGTTCCATCCAACTAGCTATACTCTCTATTCAACTTTAGCATTTTTAAAAATATTTTATATTTTTTACATTCTTCTGGCTGATTTGAATCTAGAAGATGAGATAGAATCAGTTTAGATTTAGTGTAATAAAATAAATAAAAATAATAGCTTTCTATTTTCTTAAACCATAAAGTGTAGTGAAGGCATGTTAGGCTAGGCATTTTTATGGGCTGTTGGCATGCTGCAGAGTGCTGGATATTGTGATTATGCACTTTAGGAAAATTGCAGTTGTATTTTAGAGTTTAATCAAATAAGACAATTATCTTTCTGTGTAGATTTAGAAGCATATATTCATCATTATTCCTGATTTTCAAAAGAAACAAAAATGTATGATTGTTGACATTTGATTGTTGTTAATGGTCACAAATCTTATCTAGGACTCTATTTGTCAGTTTATTGATAGATAAATATGTCAGATGTTGAATTTGAGATTAATAGAAAAAATGAGCTTTGGCAATTATATTACTATTTTAAGCAGAAAGTATAATAACTATTTATTAAAATATATTTAGCAGACAGATAACTAGCTAACAAAGCATAATTGCATGCTTCTATTGGCACTAGGACCATTTCTATTGTCTATTTTATACTTAAAAGCAAAGAAAAATTAATATATAATATTATCACCATTTTATTGTGCCATTGTTTCTTTTAAATAAATACTGCCACCAACTCCATCACCAAAGGGTTGTGGAGAACTTCCCAAAGGTTGTGTATGATTTTAAATAATTTTTTAAAAAAGTAAATAAACTTATGAAATATAACCTCATTTATCCAAGTTATTTGGAGAACATCCGAAATGTGTAGATAATGAGACATTTGGCAATGTCACAATTTAGAGCATGTGGATTCAACATAAAGTGTGAATATAGGTCAAAAGACAAATGTAGATAACTGACCAGTTTTTCCAGTCATATAAAAAGAGATTTGGTCCCTGAATCTATTTTAGTTTGACATCCCTGAGTCCTGGCTTTATTGAAAAGTTGAAAGAATGAGAAGTGTAGATGCCTTATCATGCTTGTTTACTATCAAACTGCAACCATGACAAATGAGATTGCCACAATACAGAGGATATATAACTAATTCAAAGTCACTCTAACTTCAGAATTGTGTTCCTCTGGCTAGGTCCAATTTCAGATTTTCACCCTTTGCCAATGGTGGCTTGTTAAAGAAAGAGGAGGGGGAGGGAGAAATATAGATAGAAGTCTAATAAAATAGAGACCAATGATAATTCTTTGAATTCGTGGTATTTGCTTACCACCGATTTTATTAGTGGCCACTACTGAGATGAAAATTGACCAAATTATGTCGAAAGATAGATGAGAAACAGGAGAAACAGGAAAACGTTCCCTACCAGTTGTAAGCAAAGGTTGTAAAATGAAACAACGAAAGCAGATATGGAAAACTATTTCATAGTACAAGAATTCTGGAGACCAGTAGAAGAATAGATCATAAACTGACCCCCTCATAGTTGGATTACTGAAGACATAGTAAAAGTATGGAAAGAATCTCCAGTTTACAGTAGTGATGATGTTCTTCCTTAAGAAATGAACAATCTATACACAGACTTAGAAATGATGGTATATGCCTGTAGTAGTTTCTCATCTGATTGCTGTTCTTCATTAAAAATGGGATGAATATTTTTTGGTCAAAAAAATGGGGCTGTTTCAAAGTGAATTCATTCATTGGCATCCTTCAGTCTCGAGAGACTATGGTATCATGCTCTGAAAAGAGGTCCTAAAGCAGCATCTGGTGTGGCTAAAAAGGCCAATTCGAGAGTGGCAGTCCCTTCCACACTGAGGGCAGGTACAATCTGTCCCCTGTCCAGCCCCCAGATTTTGCTGGTTCTGGGACTGCCTCTTTGCCTCAACCTGCCACACAAGTGTCTCTTCGAATTGGAGAAGGCCATGCTGCATCTTTAGCTTCCAGGCTGAACGATCATTCAAAGTGATCGTTCAAAGTGAGCTGCAATATAATAAATATATTATAATATATATAATAATAAATACTTCTATTTTTCACCAAAGAGTACAATAAAACATAAAAAATTGCTAGCAGGTAAACCTAAGAATTTGCAATGTATGGCAGTGAAAGTTGGACCATAAAAAAGGCTGAGCGCCAAAGAATTGAGGCCTTTGAACTATGGTGCTGGAGAAGACTCCTACGAGTCCCTTGGACTGCAAGGCGATCAAACCGGTCAGTCCTAGAGGAGATCAACCCTGACTGCTCTTTAGAAGGCCAGATCCTGAAGCTAAAACTCAAATACTTTGGCCACCTAATGAGAAGGAAGGACTCACTGGAGAAGAGCCTAATGCTGGGAAAGATTGAGGGCAATAGAAGAAGGGGACGACAGAGAATGAGGTGGATGGATGGAGTCACTGAAGCATTAAGCATGAGCTTAAATGGACCCCAGAAGATGGTAGAGGACAGGAAGATTTAGCCTCTGACAACAGAACAATTTGCCGGAAGATAAAGAATTAGGCTGTATTCTAAGCAGAGATTCTACATCTTTGGGAAATATTTACTGAGTTCATGTTAAAGGTTTTAACAATGGAAGCAGATGGAATTACACTAGAGTTTGTTCTCACCTTATTATGATCTTAACTTTTTCACTGCCACACCCAACTTTAGTTTACAATATATTTTGGTAATTGCATTTTCCCTTTATAAAATTTTTATTATAAAATGCCTTAAATTCTTTTTGAAAATTTGCACTTATCTATTGTCTTCATTCTAAGTAAATAATTTGTTTACTGCTGTTTAGTATTAAATGTGGGTTTTTTTAAATAAAACTTTATATTTCTTATACTTGTGGGATCCAACCTGGGGGAATCACATGAAAGAAAACTGAAATTTTAGTGTCTTACCTTTAGCATTTATTTAGTTTTAATGTCTTCTCAGTTAAGCAATGGAGGGCCCAAAGGTACTATTGTTGGGATGTGTTGAGGGCATCAATTGACTTTAATCTGGGTCTGGGCCAGCCACTCATCTTAAAATTGCCAAGGTTGAAAAACACTGCTGTAGGAGCAAAAGGAAATGTATGTTTATTTCTTCCTCCAAATTTCATCTTTCTTCACAGTAAATTGGCCAGAGAATTAATAAGTGGCTCCAAGTCACCTAATGAGCTTCCATACAAGACAACTAATGTTATTCTTGGTTTCCATAAGCCTAAGCCAATAAACTATTCTCCAAACAATACTTGTTGCACAGACAAGAATTCTTGCATTTTTCATGTGCCTGTCCTGTTCTGCCATGTCCTGCATACACTATATATAGTTAGACTTTGCTATGCCTTTTTGTAATTGTATTTTAAAATGTACTTTTTTATTTGTTTTGATTGAATTTAAAGATAGAAGGCTGTGATTGCTGATTTTAACTCTGTATGCCATCCAGAGTCACATGGAAATGAAGTGGGCAGCTATATAAATTTAATAAATAATGTTAAAAAAAGAAGAACCATGACTGACTCTCCACAAAGGGTTAATGGGTGCATATGATTTCCTGGAGTCTGTTGGGAAGTTTCATGAAGTTTTAAATGATGTTTTTATCACAGATTTTAACAAAAGGGTGGCCTGATCTACCAGTGAAATCCCTTAGCCTAATTTCCATGCTATGTCAGTTAGTTGCTTTGCTAAGGACTTAGAAGTTAAAGAAACAGATAACCTTCAATGAATACGTTGAAACACAAGCAGAAAAGTACAGTTCAGATTTACTTTGGGATCTGAACAGTGACGAAGAAATCATACCTTTCTATGATGGCTGTGTCTGCAAAACAGAATCCAGCCAAGTATTTTATCTGCACGAATAATACAAATAATAAACTAAATTGACTTCTGTATAAATAGATACTCCTTCCTCAACACACACGTGCTATAATTATAAAATGGTTTTGAATTTAGCCAGTAATCTATGTATGTCATTTTATAATGCTTTGATAAGGCCACACTTGGAATACTGCATCTAGTTTTGGTCACCACGATGTAAAAAAGATGTTCAGACTCTAGAACAAGTACAGAGAAGAGCAAAAATGATGATAGGGGACTGGAGGCTAAAACATATAAAGAATGGTTGCTGGAATTGGGTATGTCTAGTTTAATGAAGAGAAGGGTGAGGGGTGACATGATAACAGTGTTCCAATATCTCAGGGGCTGCTACAAAGAAGCAGGAGTCAAGCTAATCTCCAAAACGCCTGAAGGCAGGACAAGAAGCAACAGATGGAAGCTAACCAAAGAGAGAAGCAACCTAGAACTAAGGAGAAACTTCCTGACTGTTAGAACAATTAATCAGTGGAACAACCTGCCTCCAGAAGCTGTGAATGCTCGAACACTGGAAGTTTTTAAGAAGAGTCTGGACAGTCATTTATCTGAAATGGTAGACTGTTTCCTGCCTGAGCAAGGGGCTGGACTAGAAGACCTCCAAGGTCCCTTCCAAATCTGTTATTCTGTTGTAGAATTAATTTCCCTTTTTCCAGAGTAGCTCACAGAAAGCTTCAAACAGAATGTACATGCATTGACCACTCCTCAATTTGCCTTATCTTTTTATCAAATAATTTAATGACATCATTTAATAACTAAACCTATTTAAGTCATCTTCCACCAGCTGTCTTTTAAAGCTGTTTAAATGAGAGGTGGCATCGTCAAAACAGCTGTGCCATAAATTTTTGCCTTGTTCTTTGTTTACTTGCGCTCATCCTGAAATTTTTTCATGTCAGTTTGTTGACTTTGTGGAACAAGTTTAGAATTGGGGATGCAAACACATTTGGATTAGATGCTATTTGGAGAAGCATCTTCTTTTGCCTTCAGTTAATCTATTTCATAGGGTGACCTTAAGGTTATTTGAGAAGGAGAAAATCTTTTCCTATAGAGTTTCTTTACACCGTATAGTTACACAGGGTATACCAAAAGCCAGGACCCATTGATACTGTAATGTATTATACAAATTGCATGAAAGGTACAAAGGGGTTGCCATTTTCTTCTAAACACTTCCTTATTCATCTGATCCCATCTTTAGACATTACTAAATATACTAAAATTTTTGCTGTAAAAGAAAAACACATATTGTCATTGCCCTATGGGGTTGACTTTTGGCACACTCTAAATATATATGTTATGTTTCTCTTTAATC